>NW_016107387.1:7342483-7349678 GCF_001604975.1 Cebus imitator | reverse complement strand
GCGCCTGTAGTCCAAGCTACCTGAGAGACTGAGGCTGGAAGATCGCGTGAGTCAAGGAATTCAAGGCTGTGGTGAGCTATGATCATGCCACTGCACTCCACCCTAGGTGACGGAGACCCCATCTCTAAATATATAATTTTTTCAAAAAGTTATTGAACATGTCCAGATCCTGTGCCAGGCACTGAAAGTAAATAGAGAAATAAGGGATAGTCTCGGCACAGGGGAAAGTCGGGGAGGCCAAAGACATAATATGTAAATACCAATCCAGTCTATCAATAAGCATTGGCCTCAGCTTTCGGAAGGGACAATTCCATGGGCTGTGGGGGTGGTCAAAAAATGCTCCTACTACTCCTTCTTTTTAATCTTTTTTGTGGAGATGGGGTCCCACTATACTGCCCAGGCTGGTCTCAACTCCTGGGCTCAAGCAATCCTCCCACCTCAGACTCTCAAAGTGCTGGGATTACAAGTATAAGCCACCACGCCCAGCTAAAATAAAATGCCTCTTGAAAGAGACAGGACTTGACTGGGATTTCGGCTGGGAAAAAAAGTTCTTGAACAAGTTCAAATAAATGAGTTCAAAATTTCAGGTTGAGTTAGCGGCTCAAGGAAAGACCCAGGCATCAGCAAGTGCAAAGTGTTTTAAGAGGTCGGTAACTAAACGCTTTGGGCTGGAGTGGAAAACGGGTGTGGGAAAAGCATGGGGGCGAGTCTGGGAAGACAATGTGATGCTAGGTGGTGGGAGGTGTAATTATCAGATTTAGAAATTGGGACAGTGGCAGGTAAACAAGGTGAGGAATTCTATGTCAGGAAGAGAGGATTCACATGTAAATAGCGTTTTATAAGAGTTCATGTGGCAGCTATATGGAGATGGGTCGGAGTGGGAACAGATTCATGGCAAGATGTCAATCATGATCTAGGTGGTAAAAATAGGGTGAAAAGATGGGATGGAGGAGAAAGATATTACAGAAGAAGAACCAATTAGAGCTGGATGTTAATGAGAAAAGTCAAGGATAAGGCCACTGTTTTGAGCACATGACTTTGGGTATACATAAATGCCAGTGATAAAAAATGGAGCGCTTGGGCCGGGCGCGGTGGCTCACGCCTGTAATCCCAGCACTCTGGGAGGCCAAGGCGGGTGGATCACGAGGTCAAGAGATCGAGACCATCCTGGTCAACATGGTGAAACCCCGTCTCTACTAAAAATACAAAAAATTAGCTGGGCATGGTGGTGCCTGCCCGTAATCCCAGCTACTCAGGAGGCTGAGGCAGGAGAATTGCCTGAACCCAGGAGGCGGAGGTTGCGGTGAGCCGAGATCGCGCCATTGCACTCCAGCCTGGGTAACAGAGCGAGATTCCAACTCAAAAAAAAAAAAAAGAAAAAAAAAAAAAAAAAAAAAAAAAAAAAAAAGGAGCGCTTTAAAGAAGGAAACTGACAAATGACTGACTTTAGTGATCAGCAAATCTATATGAGCAGTGGTAGGTATGAGATAAAGGAAGAGATGTCTAGCAAGTAGTAGCAAATACAGACTTGGAACTTTTCTTTTTGAGATGGAGTTTCACTCTTGTTTCCCAGGCTAGAGTGCAATGACATAGTCTCGGCTCACTGCAACCTCCGCCTCCCGGGTTCAAGCAATTCTCCTGCTTCGGCCTCCCGAGTAGCTGGGATTATAGGTATATGACACCATGCCTGGCTAATTTTGTATTTTTAGTAGAGGCAGGGTTTCTCCATGTTGGTCAGGCTGGTGTCAAACTCCTGACCTCAGGTGAGCACCCACCCGCCTCATTCTCCCAAAGTGCTGGGATTACAGGCTTGAGCCACCGCCCCCGGCCGGCATTATTTTAATAATTATCCCCACTGCCACTCCAGCTAAAAAGCAGAGATGACAAGTCACTTTGCTCTCCCACACCTATCTCTCCCTCCAGCCATCCCTCTTAGCTCCTTCTCAGCCAGCGACCCATCTCTTCCCCAGCACACCCCTAATCTTCCCACTCCAGCTTTAAACTCTCTGCCATAATTTCCTCCAAGTGTTGGTCAGCTTCTCTTTGTGGGGAGAAGAGTAAACTCCCAGGGGCCAACATAAAAAGAGAGCTTGTTTCTGCCTCTACTGTTTTGTTCACGGTGGTTCCCATACCTGCTACTTTCCCTCGAGTTATTGTTCTACCTTTAATGGCACCTTGTTTAGGAAGACCTCCAAGATCATAACTGTCTGGCTTTGATTGAAGTTTTGCTCTGACCCTCTGCATCTTGACATTTACTAGGCAAAATATAACAAACATACAGTGATATCTTCCCTCTGTATGGTACAACATGGTTTATAATGTTATAATGCACTCTCACTTGCATTATTTTATTTGAGCTTCTCCTGGGAGGTACCTATGACAGATATTTTTCCCACTGAACAAAGAAACTAAGGCTCAGATCAGCTGCAGGCTGCAGAGTTTGCAAATGGTAGAACACGAACTGGAATCTGGAATTTCCAATTCCCAGTTCGGTACTTTGTATACAATGCCTCATGTGTTTATATAGTTAGTTCTTTAATATCATCATGTCTTCTTTTGGATATGCACCACCTCCTTCTTCTCAAATTGTAAATAAGGATGAAATGAAAATGACCTTACCTCAAGAACAGCACATCTTTCCATTTGCCTGAAAGCTTTATCTTCAGTGTAACCCTCATTTTTATCATAACTTTTGCCCCCTCCCTTTGCTTCTCATAATTTAAACACACACACACACACACACACACACACACACACACACACCCTCACCCCATATGCAATTACCAGATCCTCCTGCTTGTTCTGTTCAGTATCTCTTAAAATCACTCCTTCTCCATTCTCACTACCGAATCTTCCTCTCCTTTCCTGGGTTGTCACATTTCTGAGAGCAAGATAAAAATTTTCTCAGATGTGTGTAACAGAAAAAAATTACTAAGAAAATAACATTTGAAAAGCTGAATATTCAGTAACTACTATAAAACTTGCCTTTCTGCCATTAAAAAACAAAAAGCAAAAAAAGTAGGCCGGGCGCGGTGGCTCAAGCCTGTAATCCCAGCACTTTGGGAGGCCGAGGCGGGTGGATCACGAGGTCAAGAGATCGAGACCATCCTGGTCAACATGGTGAAACCCCGTCTCTACTAAAAATACAAAAAATTAGCTGGGCATGGTGGTGCATGCCCATAATCCCAGCTACTCAGGAGGCTGAGGCAGGAGAATTGCCTGAACCCAGGAGGCGGAGGTTGCGGTGAGCCGAGATCGCGCCATTGCACTCCAGCCTGGGTAACATGAGTGAAACTCCGTCTCAAAAAAGAAAAAAAGTAAAGTTGGGAAAATATGTGAAACAACTGTTTTCAAAGAGAAAACAGGTAGTGCTGGACTGTGAAGGGAAATAAGTAAGATGACTCCTCTTGCACAGGCATTCTGCCGAGGGGCAATTCCTGGGCTACAGAACGAGAAGACTCTCAGATAGAACTCCACTGAATTGAGAAAACAGAGATCAGAGTGCAGAGAGGGTAAGGCAGGATTTAGGGGCAAAATACCTGAGAGGAGGAAGCTGCAAGGAGAAAGAGCTCCAGAAATCTGCATGGAGTCCTCCTGAATGTTCGGCTGAATACCAGTGTGACAAAGGGTGAAATTCGATGAGGCTAAGCAAACAACTGCCAGAGAACAATTACTTGGAAATCCGGAGGTCAAAAAATTTTGAGCTCACACAGGGCTAGAAATTCTTCAAGTTCCCACCAGTCAAGAGTGAAGAGACCTCATTCAACACATGTGGCATTCAGTAAAGACTCAGGAGGGTCACCCTTAGGAGGGGGGCTAACCTAGCCATGGGTACAGGCCACTCTAACTCTATCCTTTAAAATACTTTAAAAACAAACCTCAAAAAGATAAGGGGATCTGCAAGTCAATCAATTACCTAACAGAACAAAGCCCACCGCTCTTTAAAGAAATACAACAAAGTCAAGCAACAACATAAAATTTACAATATCTGGCATCTAATCAAGACCTACTAGCTGTGCAAAGAAGAAAGTGTGATTCATAACCTGAATAAATGTATTCCATAGAAACAAACCAGATATGACAAAGATGATGGGATTGCCAGACAAGGCCTTTAAGACAACTATTATAAATATGCTCAAAGATTTGAAGTAAAATATGCAGATAGAAAAGAGAAATGAAAAACAAATAGAACTTGTAGAGATAATACAATATCCGAAATAAACATTTCACTAGATGCAATTAACAGCAGACAGAATACTGTTTAAGATCATTGAACTTGATGACATAGCAATAGGAATTATCCAAAATGGAACATAAAGATAAAAAGGTAAATATTTAATGTATAAAAGCTAAAACTTTTTGAAACATAATAAATATAAAAAGACAAAAACAGGCTTGGAAAAACATGTGCAATAAATATATGAACCTTGTCTACATTATATAGGGAACACTTGAAGGTCGGTAAGAAAATTATTGAGATCCTAAAGACTAATGTATGCACAAGTCCAGGCCATTCACCTGAGATGAAATAATATCAGAAAACAAATGCGGAGAAGAACATTTTACCTCACCAGTAATCCAATAAATAAATACAGAGAAAAATGTCACCAAGGTACTAATTTATAGCTATTAAATTTACAAAAATTTAAAGCATTCTAAACCTTGTACCATCTGCCAGGATATTTTCTAAAAGAATAAAATAGTTACATGTAAAAAATGAAACCGCAAAAATCTTTCCAACTATGACTCAAAATCTAAAAGCCATAAGCAAAGATTGGTAAGATACATGATAAACTGGGAATAAATATTAGGCATTCATATTCCAAAAGGCTTATCTCTCTAATATTTAAAGAGCTCCTATGAAATATAAAAATAACCAAATGGAACTTCTAGAGATGATAAATATAATATCTGAAATAAACATTTCACTAGATGCAATTAACAACATATAAAAAAGAGATCATTAACCCAATAGAAAAATGGCAAAAGGCATGCCAAGAGAGATCACAGAAAAGGAACTACAAATGGCTTTTAAACACTTGAAAAGAGATTCATCCTCACTCATAAGAGAAAAGCAAATTCAGCCGGGCGTGGTGGCTCACGCCTGTAATCCAAGCACTTTGGAGGCCAAGGTGGGCGGATCACCTGAGGTTGGGAGTTTAAGACCAGCCTGACCAACATAGTGAAACCTCGTCTTTAAAAAAAAAAAAAGAAAGAAAGGAAGAAAAAAAGGAAAGAAAAAATACCAAGGTACCATTTTTCACCAGATTGGCAAAAATCCAATAATAACAATGGCAATAAAAGTAATTTACACTCTTGCTATATGTCATTCACTGTTCTACGTGGTTTGGACATATTAACTCACATGTTTAATAACACATTTATGTGTATAAGATAACAGGGAAATCACACTCTCATGTTATGAATGGGTATGTAAGTTGGATATGGTCCACTACAGGAGGGCAATTTGGTGATACTAACAAGATTGTGAATGTATATATCCTTCAGTCGAGCAGTAATGTTTGTGAAAATTCATTATTCATATACTTACACACAGGCAAAATAATGTGTAGAAGATTAATCATTTCTTTGCTGTTTGCTTTTAGTATAAAACTGAAAAATAATTTAAATGTCTATCAGTAGATACATTAAGGTACATTCATATGATAGAAGATTTTGCAGCTATAAAAAAATGAGAAAGTTCTCTTGTGCTGATATAGAAAGGTTTCCAGATACAAACAAAAAAAGACAAAATTAGGCCGGGCGCGGTGGCTCAAGCCTGTAATCCCAGCACTTTGGGAGGCCGAGGCGGGTGGATCACAAGGTCAAGAGATCGAGACCATCCTGGTCAACATGGTGAAACCCCGTCTCTACTAAAAATACAAAAAATTAGCTGGGCATGGTGGTGCGTGCCTGTAATCCCAGCTACTCAGGAGGCTGAGGCAGGAGAATTGCCTGAACCCAGGAGACGGAGGTTGCGGTGAGCCGAGATCGCGCCATTGCACTCCAGCCTGGGTAACAAGAGCGAAACTCCGTCTCAAAAAAAAAAAAAAAAAAAAAGACAAAATTAATAACTGTGTTTAATATGCTCTTTTGCATGCATTCATTTTTCTGGTTTATTCATAAAGAAACTCTACATGATATATAAGAAACAAATACTGTTATCTCCAAGAAAGAGGTGTGTGGAATCTGGAAAGATGTGGACAGAAAGATGACTTTTCATTGTATACCTTTTTATTTATTCTAAAAATTGAAATAAAACTGGTATATTTATAAGCTCTTGGAGACAGTATATATTAGAACAATATTATGGAGAACAATTTGTCCTTAACTATCTAGAAACAAAAATATTCATGACCCTTTTCTCATTAATTCCTCTCCTAGAAATTTCTCTCCAGAAATAATTCAATCAAAGGGGAAATTTACAAAATGATTTTTAGTGCTGTTACTACTAAATGTAAAATTCGGAGTGGCTATATTAATCATTGTAATCCACCAAATGGAATAAACAATTGAAACACGCAGTTATAAAAACCACATAGCCACTCCCAACACCCAGATCTTGGTTTCTAAACACCACTCTCCAAAGAAATAGGGCTCTTTGAGAAAATGGCTGACTCTAGGACTGGGGCAGGAAAAATACAAGATGAGCCTGGAGCATCTCATGGTGCCAGAAATAAGAAAGTGCTAAAAAATAATAATAAATAATAATAAAAAGATGGGGGTGTGTTGCAGGGACACAGAAGCCAACCTGAAAGTTACCAATGGCCAAAGCTAGAACAATTTGGGCAACAAAATAAATATTGTAGTATTGGATTATAATCTAAAATATAAAGCTACATACCCATAAAGCTACATTCCATAAATAATTAAATGGGGGGGACCTGGCACAGTGACTCACACCTGTAATCCCAGCACTTTGGGAGGCGGAGGAGGGCTGATCATGAGGTCAAGAGATCAAGACCATCCTGGCCAACGTGGTGAAACCCCGTCTCTACTAAAAATACAAAAATTAGCCGGGCGTGGGTGGCATGTGCCTGTAGTACCAGCTACTTGGGAAGCTGAAGCAGGAGAATCACTTGAACCCAGGGCGGGGTTGGGGGTGGAGGTTGCAATGAGCTGAGATCATGCCACTGCACTCCAACCTGACAACAGAGGGAGACTCCGTCTCAAAAATAATAATTAAATGGGGAAA
>NW_016107387.1:7325537-7341343 GCF_001604975.1 Cebus imitator | reverse complement strand
TGCCACTGCACACCAGCCTGGGCAACAGAGTGAGACCCTGTCTCAAAAATAAAAATAGTAACATACCAAGAGTGGTTTCTTTGTTAAGACAACTGACCAGTCATGTGAGATGAGAGCATCAGGAGAAGCAAACTGGGGGAGCAGAATACAAGAACTCTCTGTTCCGTCTTCATTCATTCTCTGTAAATCTAAAATTCTTCCAAAATAAAAAGCTTACTAAGAAAACACATCAGTAGCATGGAAAATGCTTACGATACAATATTAAATGATAGAAAGGATGACAGATATCTGCTCAGGGTAAAGAAGACAAATGGGGAGAGGAAGAGGAAGTGAGAGTTGGCTCCCTCCTGCCTGTCTCACCTAGTCCAACTCCCTGACTCCAATCTTGCTGATGCAGCCACCCAAGGGAGTATCTGCCACTTTGTTTCCTGCCAGCTCAAATCCCATCCCATCAGCTCTCACTAAGAAAGGCTTTCCGGCCGGGTGTGGTGGCTCATTCCTGTAATCCCAGTACTTTGGGAGGCCAAGGTGGGTGGATCACCTAAGGTCAGGAGTTCCAGACCAGCCTGGCCAACATGGTGAAACCCTGTTTCTATGAAAATACAAAAATCAGTTGGGCATAATGGTGGGTACCTGTAATCCCAGCTACTCAGGGAATAGAGGCAGAAGAATCACTTGAACCTGGGAGGCGGAAGCTGCAATAATCCGAGATCATGCCACTGCATTCCAGCCTGGGCGACAGAGCAACACTGTCTCAAAAAAAAAAAAAAAAAAAAAAGCCTTTTCTCACTTGGATCTTTTCTCCTGCTCTGAATCTGTGGATATTCTGCAGCCAACTGAATCTCTACCTTGCCATAAGGGATGTCACACCCTCCTATGAAAGAACTGGAAATGGCCCTGCTTCTTCCACCTTCCCAACAAAAGACAGACTGTCATTTGATTTGGTTTTCATTTCACATTTTTATTGAGGGGGATGCTGTGTTCAAGACCTGTGTGAAGCAGTGCGCAAGAGCAAACACAACGGCACAGGCAGGCTTGGCCCATGGGGGTCTTTTTCCTGTCCCCCGACTCCCCAAGACTGTGCATCCATGCTGTTGGTCCCAGGCTAGTTCTCTTGAGCCCTGGAATCCCAAAATAAGACAGTGAGGAGGAAACAGCAAGGCCGAGGCCCATCTGAGAGTAAGCCCTTGGATCCTTGGATTTCTGTGCATCTGAGTGTACAGAGAACACTGTACCCTGGGTCCGGGCCCTTTGTTATCCCTCTTTCAAAGCCCCACACTGGGAACCAGATCTCCCTCAGGACTCTAGCTCACTGTTTCCCTCCCCAGCAGGAGTGTCCTAAAAAGTCTGCATGCTGGCCAGGCACAGTGGTCATGCCTGTAATCCCAGCACTTTGGGAGGCCAAGGCGGGTGGATCACCTGAGGTCAGGAGTTCAAGACCAGCCTGACTAACATGGAGAAACCCTGTCTCTACTAAAAAATACAAAATTAGCCAGGCTTGGTGGCACATGCCTGTTATCCCAGCCACTCTGGAGGCTGAGGCAGGAGAATCACTTGAACCCAGGAGGCGGAGGTTGCGGTGAGCCGAGATCACACCATTGCACTCCAGCCTGGGTAACAAGAGCAAAACTCCAACTCAAAAAAAAATAAAATAATAAAGGTCTGCATCCTAGTTCTCCTTGCTCAGCTTTAACTACAGGGTAGAGGTACAAGGACGGTAGGAGGGGTAGGAGAGAAAGATGGAGGGGAAATTACAGACCCCAGACATCAAGGCCACTCAAGTGATATAAGGTGGAAGCTGGAACCCACGTCTCCAAGGAGGAAGCAGTTACAGAGCACCGAAGGGCAGGGGTTCAGGGTTCCGGGACCTTGAGACCCCTCTTCTCTGCATCCCAAGTGGCCAGGGAACCGTATAAGAGGGAGCATTTCTCACCCTGGGCCCTGCTGAAGTGCAGCTAGCTGCCCTGGACAAAGAGAGTATGCAGGAGCTGAGCACTGGGCCTGTCCTGAGTGCTCCCGGGTAGACCTGACCTTATTCATCCAGTGTGCCCAGTCCACCCCACTAAATCCAGCTCATCCCACACATCAGAAAAGTCCTTCTGTTGCCCCTCCAGGGCAAGCCTCTGAACATGTCCCCTCTGTGTGGGAGATCCCCTTCTCCTGATTCCCTCTCCCACTGATACACGCCCTCTTCTCTACCTCTACGTCTCCTAAGATCTCTGCCCACAGATTGTCTTGGGAAAGATTTGGAACAGATTTTTTTAACCCCATCTTGCATGGAGGACCAGGACGCAGGGAAGGAAAGGGAGAGGAGTAGAGCAGGTGTCCCTCTCCTGGTCTACGCTCTCTGGTGTGTCCCTCTTTCCTCTCCCTTCTCCTCCGGCCCCTGAAACAGCCACTTTCATCATCTCCAGGGCTGCTCTTCTATTCATGTTTACGCAACATTCAGCCTTTCCCTTGGCTCCTTCACGACAGCCCCGAGACAGTGAGACCCAGGCCTATTAAATCAGAGACCGGGGACACTTGGGGAATAGAAACTAGGGAAACTGGGAACGTGGGAGTCCTGAGAACTGGTTCCTGATTGGCTGAAAGCCAAGGTTAAGAGCAGAGGTAGGTAAAGGCTAGTGGCTGGGATTTTTTTATTCCTTATTATTATTTTTTTTAGATGGAGTTTCGTTCTTGTTGCCCAGGCTTGTCTGCAGTGGCGTGATCTCAGCTCACTGCAAACTCTACCTCCTGGGCTCAAGCAATTCTCAAGCCTCAGCTTCCCAAGTAGCTGGGATTATAGGCACCTGCCACCATGCCTGGCTAATTTTTGTATTTTTAGTAGAGACAGGGTTTTACCATGTTGGCCAGGATGGTCTCAAACTCTTGACCTCAAGGGGTCTACCCATCTCAGCCTCCCAAAGTGCTGGGATTACAGGCATGAGCCACCGCCCCTAGCCTAGGCTGGGATTTTTAATGATTTAGGACACCTAAGGCCTAAGAAAAGGAGCCTTGGGAATGCAGACAGCTGTCCCTTCACATATAATTTTTGTCAAAAGAAATCTCTGGTTTTTCATTCATTCTTTATTGAGATACAGAGACAAACAGGGCAGATAATATCTAAGCACACATTGAGCCTAATTTCTAATTGGGACAGGCTCCTGCCACCATGCCTGGCTAATTTTTGTATTTTTAGTAGAGACAGGGTTTCACCATGTTGGCCAGGTAACAAACAAATTATTTCATAAAAACATAACGAGTTAATAAGGGCTGTAGTGAGAATTAAAACAGAGCAACATTTTAGGGAGTGATTAGTAGCTTCTTTAGGTTTAGATATGGAAGTTCTCACTGCCATTCAGGCTGAAATCCAAATGAGAAGAAGGAAATAGACATGGCAAGGTCACACGTTAGAATGAATGGCAGAGAGAACAACTAGTGTGAAGATGCAGAGTGGAAATCAATCTAGCGTGTTAAAAAAGAGAGAAAGAGAGAGCCAAGTGGGTAAGGCCTGAATAATAAGAAGGGGCCATCTAAGGTTTTTAAAACTGGGATTAGGAATTTGGAGTACATTTGGACACTACTGGAGAATTTTACACCGCAAATGATGACTTATCACACTTTCAAGGTCACTCTGGCTACAGCATGGTGATCAAATTCTAAGAGGTCAAATGTGAACATAGAGACAGGAGCTAGAAGGTGAAATGGTGGTGACAAGGATCGGGGCAGTAGTAGTGGTGATGAGTAGAAATGGATAGATTTAAGATAGGTTTTGGAAATTGGGTTGAGAGAACTTGCTGATGAAGTGGACATAGGAGTGATGAAAAGAGGAATCAAGGAGAACTGCTGAATTTTTTGGTTTGAGAAAATAAATGGATAGTGAAACTATTAAGTTGAGGAGAAACTGAGAAGAGAGCGGTTTTAATAGAGAAAGAATTCAGGAGTGCTGTTTGGGGTCATGTTCATTTTCAGATGGCTTTTAGATGTCCATGTGGAATTGCCAAGTAGGATATCAGATATAAAAGCAAAGAGTTCCATAGACAATGCTTAGAAATGCTTAGGGGGTTAGAGGTGTTAATGTAAAAGTCATTGGCGGCCGGGCATGGTGGCGCATGCTGGTAAATCCCAGCACTTTGGGAGGCCAAGGTGGGTGGACCACCTGAGGTCATATGTTCGAGACCAACCTGGCCAATATGGTAAAACCTCATCCCTACTAAAAATACACACACACACACACACACACACACAAATAGCCAGGCATAGTGGTGCACACCTGTAATCCCAACTACTTGGGAAGCTGAAGCAGGAGAATGGCTTGAACCTGAGAGGCAGAGGTTGCAGTGATCCAAGGTCACGCCAGTGCACTCTAGCCTGGGCGACAGAGCGAAAGGAGAGGAGAGGGGAGAAGAGAAGGAGGGAAGAGGAGGGGAGAGGGGAGAGGGGAGTGGGGAGAGAAGGGAGAGGAGGGGAGAGAGGAGACGGAAAGGGAGGGAAGAGGGGAAGCTGTATATATAAAAGAAGGCAGAGTGCTGATGACATCTGATCCAGCCACACCTTAATCCTATTGACCTCAGACTTAGCTCTATAAAGCCAATAAACCCCCTTCCTACTTTATTTTTGAAATTGCAAATTGATAATTTATAATTATATAAATTTATGGTATACAAAGTGGTGTTACAATTTGTGAATATAATGTAGAATAATTAAATCAAGCTGGTTAACATATCCATCACCTCAAATACTTAACATTTTTATGGTGAAAACATTTGAAATTTATTCCCTGGGCAATTTTGAAATGTACAATATTCTATTATTAACTATATTCACCATACTGTGCAATAGAACTCAAAACTATTTTTAAAATCCTCCTGTCTCACTAAAATCTGATGCCCTTGATCATCATCTCCCCATTTCCCACAACCCCCACGCTCTGTAATCACTATTCTACCCTCTGCTTCTATGGGTTTGTTTTAGACTTCACATATATGTGAGAATATGCAGTTCTTGCCTTCCTGAACCTGACTTAATTCACTTAGCATAATATTCTCTAATTCCATCTATGTTGTCACAAATGTCAGAATGTCTTACTTTTCTGTTGTTGATTTGTTCTGGGTTTTTTTCAGACCGAGTCTCACTGTCACCCAGGCTGGAGTGCAGTGGCGCGATCTCAGCTCACTGCAACCTCTGCCTCCCAGGTTCAAGCAATTCTCCTGCCTCAGCCTCCCAAGTAGCTGGGATTACAGGTGCCTGCCACCATGGTCAGCTAATTTTGTATTTTTAGTAGCGAGAGGGTTTTACCATGTTGGCCAGGCTGGTCTCAAACTCCTGACCTCAAAGTGATCCACCCACCTCGGCCTCCCAAAGTACTGAATTATAGGTGGGAGCCACCATGCCTGGCCAATAATTTCTTTTTTAAGGCTGAATAGTATTCCATTGTTTAAGTATGCAACATTGTCTTTATCCACTCATTTGTTGATGCACACTTAAGTTGATTCTGTAACTTGCTATTGTGAATAGTGCCGCAGTGAACATGGGGGTGCAGACATCTCTTCAACAAACTGATTTTAAACCTTTTGGGTAAATACCCAGACACGGAATTTCAAGATCACGTGGTAATTTTATTTTTAGTTTTTTGAGGAACCTCCATACTGTTTTCCATATTGACTACAGTAATTTTCATTCCCACCAACACTGTACAAGGTTCCTTTTTCTCCACATTCTTGACAACATTTATCTTTCCTATTTTTGATAAAAGCCATTCTGACCAGTGTGAGATTATATTTCATTATGGCTTTAATTTGCATTTCCCTAATGATTAGCAATATTGAATATTTTTCATTATACCTGTTGGCCATTTATATGTCATTTTTTTCAGAAATGTCTCTATCCCTGGAATGCAAGGAGAGTTCAACATATGCAAGTCAATAAATGATACGCCACATTAACAGAATAAATGACAAAAATCATATGATCATCTCATCAAAAGCAGAAAAAGATTTGACAAAATTCAACATCCATTAATGATTAAAAAAAAAAAATCACCAAATTAAGTATAGAAGAAAGATACTTCAACAATAAAAGCTATCCAGAGATGCTCACAGCTAACTGTGACTCAGCAGTGAATAACTGAAAGCCTTTCCTCCAAGATCTGGAATAAGACAAGGATGCCCACTCTCGCCATTTCCACTCAACATAGAATTGGAAGTCCTAGACAGAGCAATTAGGCAAGAAAAAGAAATAAAAAGCTAAATAGTGAAGGTCTTTTATTAAAAGGAAAAAGTGGAATTTTCACTGTTTGCCAATAACATGATCTTATACATGGAAAGTCTTATCAAAAAATTGTTAAAACTAATAAACAAATACAATAAAGTTGCAGGATATAAAACCAACACACAAAAATCAGTAGCATTTCTATACACCAACAACAAACTACCCAAAAAGAAATCAACAAATCACACAGTAACTACAAAAAATAAATTACCCAAGAGCAGATTTAACCAAGCAGACAAAAGACTTACACAATGAAAACTATAAAATATTGATGAAATAAACATTCAAGACAAAAGTAAATGGAAAGATATTTCATGTTAATGAAGAACGAGTATTGCTAAAATGTCTATACTACCCAAAGTGATCTACAAATTCAATGCAATCCCTATGAAAATCCCAATATCACTTTTCATAGAAATAAAAATAATCCAAAACTTCATATGGGGCTGGATGAGTGGCTCATGCCTGTAATCCCAGCCCTTTGGGAGGCTGAGGTGGGAGGATCACCTGTGGTCAGAAGTTTCAGACCAGCCTGGCCCACATGGTGAAACCCCATCTCTGCTAAAAATACAAAAATCAGCCAGGCATGGTGACACTCACCTGTAATCCCAGCTACTTGGGAGGCTGAGGCACGAGAATCACTTGAAGCCAGGAGGTGAAGTTTGCAGTGAGCCCTGATCACACCATTTACACTCCAACCTAGGCCATAGAATTAGACTCCATCTGAAAAACAAAAATTCATATGGAACCATAAAAACTCCAAACAAGCAAGGCAATCATGAACAAAAAGAACAAAGCTGGAGTTATCACACCACCAGATTTCAAACTATACTAGAAAGCTATAGCAACAAAAACAGCATGGAAAAACAAACAGACCCATTGACCAATGGAGTGGAATAGAGAGCATGGAAATGAACCTATTCATGTACAGTCGATTGATTTTCAACAAAGGCACAAGAATATGCAATAGGAAAAGGACAGTCTCTTCAATAAATAGTGTTGGGAAAACTAAATTACTACCTACAGAAGAATAAAATTGGACCCTTATCTCACACCATGTACACAACTAAAAATCAACTCAAAATGGATTAAAGATTCAAATGTAATACTGTACCTGAAACTCTAAACTTACTGGAAGAAAATATAGAGGAGGAAAACTATATGACACTCCCTGGACAATGATTTTTTGTATTTGACCCCAAAAAGCACAGTCAACAAAGTAGGCAAAAAGCAAAAATAGACAAATGAGATTACATCACACTAAAAAACTTCTGCACAGCCAATGAAACAACAACAGTGTGCAGGAGCAACTCACAGATTGGGAGAAAACAGCTGCAAGCCATACATCTGGCAAGAGATTAACATCCAAAATACATAAAGAGCTCAAACAACTCGATATCAAGAAAACAAGAAGCCCAATTAGAAAATGAACAAGGGACCTGAACAGACATTTCCACTAAAGTTTTTATGGCATAAATATACTTTGGCACAAACACTGCATTATATGCAATTATTTTTTGTAAATAATTTTTTGTAAAGCCATCAGATATATAGCCAAGTGATTTTTCACCTAAGTGTAAGACAGCAAAATGTTTAAATCAATACATAAATCAAATTGTCTGCACTGGCATTGTTAATCTAGAAGAAAGTGGTTGCATAGATAATAGAGCAAGCGCATTTTTAGTTCATACTTTCAAATGGAAGTTGATTTGAAATAATAAAGTTGTTCACTGGCAGAATTTCCCACCAAGTCTGTATAAATTATGTGCTATTTGATAAAAGATAGCAGCAATGAAGCTAATTTTTATCTTCAGTATTTGCTTTAAGAGAAAAATCCTGAATCTTGTAGGGATTTCTAATGCCAAAAATAATGATGAAATGGGAGAGTATATTTAGCAATCAGGGTGACTAAGCTCATGGTAACTGGCATAGGTATAATTTTAGTTTGCATTCCAATTATTTAAACTGAGATGTTCTTGATGAAGTTGAACATACTGTGAGTAGACGATCTCTTTCTCCAAGAAACAAGATGGAAAGATCTTCAGAGAATGGCCTTACTGAAGCTCATTGGTAAATAAGCTTTCTCCAGATTTTAATGATTTCCCCAGTTCTTCCATAATTCCTCAGTTTCCTGGCCATTTTCTGATATATCATGGTCTTCCTGTTGCCCTTTCTTATTCCTCAAAGTTTGGCAAGTTTTTCTTTGTTTTTTTGATACAAACTGGAAACTCCTTTTGGTTTTATTTACTTACTGAATGCAGAGGCCATCTTGGGATTACCCCAAGATTTGTGAAGTTATTCAAACAGTCAGAGCATCTTCCTGCCTTGTCCTCCCTCTTGCTGGAAAACAGCAGACCAGCTGGCTTTCAGTTATGTTCCACAAAGATGAATGTATAGTTCCTTCAAAATAGCAGTCTGCAGCATTATTTATTAAAGTTCTTCAATTATAGATAGGTTCCTCTGTAAGCAACACTCCGTAGCAGTTGGAATCCCCTCTGACATGGGGACAATCACTGATGAAAAACCAGGTAATTTTGAAGATCTCCAGTTAATTGTTGCCTCAGTACCTCAAACGCATCTTCAAATGCTTGACCTAGCTTGTCTTGTTCAACACACATTATGCTTCACTAATAAACTGATGATTCTGTCCATCAGTGCCCAATCTAGCATGTACTTGTAGAAGTGGAAATAACCTTCCCCTTCTCTGAAATACACATGTTCACTCCCCACCACCTACTATAATTTTGTTAAAGCAGTTTTGAGTTTGGTTTCTGTCATCTGCAACTGAAAAATCCCTGAGCAATTTATACCTGAGAATGAGATAATTTAAGTAACAGATCCTAATGTATGAAAATAGCTGAGATAATATAAGGTGCAAAACAGAGAGGAGATAATTATTCCCATTCCTAAATAATTATTTGAAAATTTTTGTTACACAGTAGCAATGCAACTGGCTATCCCTATCCAATGGTTTGCTAAATCTTTGGACTCAGTCCCAAGAAAATAGCAAGTTATTGAACATCACTTGTGGCCTCAAATAATATTCTATGAGAAAAGGACAAGTTCAGTCCAAGCTATACTATCTAAAAGCAGAGAGGGAATAATGAAACTTCATTTTTTTTAGAAAAATCTTCATACTTATACCTTGCAATCCTTGAGGGCTGGGAGTCAGAATTTGAAAAAGCCAAATTCTGCAGCCTACGGGAGAAATGCCAGAAGTAGGTGATGGGGAGGAAGGCAGCAAATCACACTGCCACGTATGTTCCTATGCAACAATTTTGCATGTTCTTCACATGTACCCCAAAACCTAAAAAGCAATAAAATAAATAAATGGGAAAAAAAAAAATTCTGCAGCCTAAGCTAAAATTTGTGAAGACAAAAGCAAAGAGATAAAGAAATACCATACTAAAATATCGGGAAAGAAATTGAAAAGGACATGCAAAATGGAAAGATATTCCAGGTTCATGAATTTAAAGAATATTGTTAAAATTAATATTGTTAAAATTATAATACTACTCAAAGCAATTTACAGATTAAATGCAATCCAATTACATTCTTTACAGAAATTGAAAAAAAAATCTTAAAACGTCTATGGAACCACAAAAGACCCCAAATAACCAAAGTAATCCTGAGCAAAAGGAACAAAGCTAGAGGCATTATACTACCTGACTTCAAATTTTACAACAAAGTTATAGTAACCAAACCAGTATGATACTAACGTAAAAACAGACACACAGACCAACTGAACACAACAGAGAACCCAGATGTAAGTCCACACATTTACAGCCAACTCATCCTCAACAAAGGTACCAAGAACATATAATGGGGGAAACCATAGACTTTTCAATAAACGGTGCAAGGAAACTAGGTAACTATATGCAGAAGAATGAAACTAGATCCTTCTCTCTTACCATATACAAAAATCAAATCAAAATTAATTGAAAATTAAATCTAAGATCTCAAACCATGAAACTACTAGAAGAAAATATTGAAGAATGACTCCAAATATTGGTCTGGGTAAAGATATTTTTATGTCAAATCCCAAAAGCATAAGCAAACAAAGTAAAAATAGACAAACGGCATTATATCAAACTAAAAACTTCTGCATAGCAAAGGAAATAATCAACAAAGTGAGGATAAAACCTACAGAATGGCAGAAAATATTTGAAAACTAGCCACCTGAGAAGGGGTTAATAACCAGAATGTATAAGGAGTTCAAACAACTCAATAGCAAAAAAGAAAAAAGAAAAACACAACACACATAATCCAATTTAAAAATGGGCAAAAAGAGGCCAGGCATAGTGGCTCATACCTGTAATCCTAGCACTTTGGGAGGTCAAGGCAGGAGGATCATCTGAGGTGAGGAGTTCGAGACCAGCCTAGCCAATACGGTGAAACCCCATCTTTACTAAAAATATAAAAATTAGCCAGACATGGTGGCATACACCTATAATCCCAGCTACTCAGGAGGCTGAGGCAAGAGAATCTCTTGAACCTGGGAGGCAGAGGGTGTGGTGAGCCAAGATCGTGCCATTGCTCTTCAGCCTGGGCAACAGAGCATGACTCTGTCTCAAAAGAGAAAAAAAAAATGGGCAAAAGAGCTGAGTAGACATTTCTCAAAAGAAGGCATACAAATGGGCAACAGGCACATAAAAAAATGTTCAACATCACAAATTATCAGAGAAATGCAAATCAAAACCACAATGAGATATCATCTTGCCCCAGTTAAAATGGCTTTTTACCAAGAAGACAGGCAATAAGGGAGGCTAGCAAGAATATGAAAGGAAGGGAACGCTTGTATACCATTGGTGGGAACGTAAATTAGTACAGCTACTACAGAGATCAGTTTAGAAGTTCCTCAAGAAATTAAAAATTGAATGATCATACCGTATGATCCAGCAATCCCGCTACTGGATATATCTCCAGAAGAAAGGAAATGAATATATCAAAGAGAGATCTGCATGCCCACATTTATCGCAGCACTATTCATTAGTCAACGAATGAATGGCTAAACATGGTATATATACACAATGAAATATTATTCATCCGTAGAAAAGAATAAAATCCTGTCATTTGCAGCAACATAGATAAAACTAGAAGTCATTATGTTAAGTGAAATAAACCAAGCACGAAGAGACAAATATCACATGTTCTCACTCATACGTGGACACTAAGAAAAAGTGGATCTCATGAAGGTAGAGAGTAGATTGGTGGTTACCAGAAGCCAGCAAGGGTAGCAGGAGTGGGAGATTAAAAGAAGTTGACAAATGGAAACAAATATAAAGTTGATAGATGAAGTAAGCTCCAGTGTTCAATAGGTAAGTAGGGTGATTATAGTTTACGAAAACATACTATATATTTCAAAATAGAAGAGAAAAATTCAAATGTTTCTAGAATAAAGGCAAATATTTAAGGTGATTGATATCCCAAGTACACCGATTTGATGTTTACAAATTATACGAATGTCTTATCATGTGTACCCTGAAACTATGTAACCTATTATCCATCAATTTTTTAAATTGCTGAAAAAATGATTAAATGAATAAATAAAACATTGGGTCTTGGATGAGCCAGAAAATTTGGGAAGTCTGATTCTCTCAAATATTATATTCTAGGTATTCTTCGCCAAACAAAATTGTCATATCCCTTATAAAAATGCATCCAGTAGGTTATAATCTTGGGGAAAATGCCACATTATATAGCTTCATTTTCCCCTTCAAGTCTTTCACATTGTTCAAAGTAGAGAGCAAAGTGAAAGCATTATTTTGGGATATTGAGAAAAGCTAGAAAAGATTATTGGCAAGAAATAGAAACCATAAGGTGAGGATCAAGAGTCAAAGTCCAGGTTTAGATAAGCTCTCTGGATGTGGTTATTATGCCGCAGAATCATCTAATTCATGTCAACTGAGGTTTTAAATATTGCCTAAAAACCTCGAGCCCGGAAATAAGTGCCTGTCATTGTTCAGTTCTTCAGTAAATATCCAGGCTATTAAAGCAGGTCATTCCCAGGAATGAAATCCTCCTTGCACCTCTCTTAGGTGTGACTTTGGAGGACACAAAACATAGATATCTGTGTAAGACGGAGGTATATCTGTTTTGAAAATATAAAGTACAGTTGTATTTGGAGAAGCAGAGGCATTGTTGAAACTGTATGTATAATTACAATGGCATGTGAATATATATACAGCCAAAGATATAAGGGACAAAATGGGGGGGACATCTATTATTCACTATACAGCACTCATTCTCAACTACCTTCTCAGATCTAAACTCCACTTTTCTGTGGGGAACCCCTTCCCTGTGGTTAGGATAGGGGCAACACTGACTTGTCACTGTGATGACATCAGTGGGTACATGACCTAGACTCAGCAAATTATGCTACCCATATCATTGGCTACCATGATCATTTAAGACCTGGACATGAAATCTAAACTGAGTCAATCAGAAGTTATCTGAAAGGTATTAGAGAGTGGGTGTGGCTCACACCTGTAATTTCAACATTTTGGGAGGCTGAGGTGGGAGGATTCATTGAGCCCAGGAGTTCGAGACCAAACTGGGCAACATAGGGAGACCTCATCTCTGCAAAAAATTAAAAAATTAGCTGGGCATGGTGATGCACACCTGCAGTCCCAGCTACTCATGAGGCTGAGGTGGGAGGACTGCCTGAGTCTGGGAGGTCAAAGCTCAATGAGCTATGATTGTGCCACTATACTCCAGTCTGGGCAACAGAGCAAGACCCTGTCTCTAAATAAATAAATACTTTTTTAAAATTATACTTTAAGTTCTGGGATAGATGTGCAGAACGTGTAGGTTTGTTACATAGGCAGACACATGCCATGGTGGTTTGCTGCACCTGTCATCTACATTAGGTATTTCTCCTAATGCTATCCCTTTAAAATGAAAGGTAGTAGGAAGATTTCTTTCCACTGCCAGGAGATGGGAAGGATGTGGTGTTACGGAAGGTCGCCCTGCCACTCTGTAGTAAAAGAAACCTCTGCAACTAATTTGGGGGAATTACAGCTGAGATATATAAAAAGGACACAGAGCCCTCCTCACATTGTTAGAATTCCTGAAACTAAACAAATTGCTCCTACCTTCCAGCTACGTAAGTCTCCTCCTTAAAAAAATCATTTTTTTTTTAAGCTAGTGTTTGGTTCTCTGCAACTTAAAGCTTTAAAAATCCAATTCAACTAACAGCAAAACACAGCCCAATTTAAAAAGGGACAAAAGACTAGAACAGCCGTTTCTCTGAATGTATATAAATGGCCAAAAAGCACATGAAAAGATGTTCAATGTCATTAGACATTAGAGAAAGACAAATCAAAACCACAGTCAGATGCCATTTTGCACCCACTACGATAGCCATTTCTTAAAAATAGAGAATAAGTGTTGGTAAAGATGTGGAGAAATTGGAACCTCATACATTGCTGGTGGGAATGTAAATGGTACAACGACTGTGGAAAACAGTTTGGTGATTCTTCAATAAATTAAACATAGAATTATCATTTGATCTAGAAATTCCACTCTTAAATATATACCCAAGAGAACTGAAACCAGGTGTTCAAATAAAAACATTTCCATTTGTTTGTTTACAAAATGTTATACCCAAATGAACCAACCTCAGCAGCTCTAGTCACAATAACCAAAAGGTTGAAACAATCTAAATGTCCATCAATAGATGGATAAACAAAATATGTTTTGATACCATAAAGTTAAATGCTATTCATCCATAAAAAGGAAAGAAAAATACAACACAGATGACCCTCAAAAACATTATGCTAAGTAAAAGAAGCCAGACACCAAGGACCACATATTGAATGATTCCATTTATATGAAATGTCCAGAATAAGCAAATACATAGAGACAAAGAGCAGATTAGTAGTTGCTAAGCGCTGAGGACAGGGAGAAATGGAGAGTGGCCGCTTAGTTAGCATTTCTGTCTAGGGCGATTTTTAAACGTTCTGGACCTAGATAGAGGCGATGGCTGAATAACATGGGTGAACAGGTCTAATCCCACTGAATTGCGCATCGAGTAGGAATTTTTCAAATAAAAATAACTATCATTTTAGATGCTTAAGGAATCGCAAACTGTTTTAAGTATTACTATTTTACATATCGTAATAAATGCTGTGTGAAACAAAAGCTTTTGTGGTTGTTGCTGTTGATTACAAATTTTATCTTTTTTTAACTTTTATTTTAGGTTCAGGGGTACACATGCAGGTTTGTCATACAGGTAAATTGAGTATCGTGGGGGTTTGTTATACAAACTGTTTTGTCACCCAGCCGATAAGCCTAGTACCCAATAGGTAGTTTTTGATCCTTGGCCTCCTTCCACTCTCCACCCTCACAAAGGCCTCGGTGTCCATTGTTCACTTCTTTGTGTCCATGTGTACTCAATGTTTACATCCTACTTCTAAGTGAGAACACGCAGTATTTGGTTTACTGTTCCTGCGTTGTTCACTTAGGATAATGGCCTCCAGCTTCATCCTTGTTGCTGCAGAGAGCATGATCTTGTTCTTCTGATGGATGCATAGTGTTCCATGATGCATATATGCCACATTTTCTTTATCCAGTGTATTGATGATGGGCATTTAGGTTGATTCTGTGTCTTTGTTATTGTGAGTAGTACTGCAATGAACATATGAGTGTACATGTCTTTATGGTAGAAGAATATTTTCCTTTGGGTATTGATACGATTTGGCTGTGTACCCCTCCAATTATCACCTTGAATTGTAGCTCCCATAATCCCCCTGTGTCATGGGAGGAACCCAGTGAGAGGTAATTGAGTCATGGGGGCAGGTTTTTCCCAAGCTGTTCTCATGATAGTGAATAAGTGTCACGAGATCTGATAGTTTTATAAAGGGCAGTTCCCCTGCACACACTCTCTTGCCTGCTGCTTTGTAAGACGTGCCTTTGCTCCTCCTCCATCTTCCACTATGATTGTGAGGCCTCCCTGGCCAAGTGGAACTGTGAGTCCATTAAATCTCTTCTTTAAAAATTACCCAGTCTTGGGTAAGTCCTTTTAGCAGCATGAGAATGGACTGCTGCAGGTATATACCCTATAATGAGACTACTGGGGCCAATGGCAGTTCTGTTTTAAGTTCTTTGAGAAAGCTCCACGCTGCTTTCCACAATGGCTGAACTAATTTACATTTCCACCAGCGGTGAATAAGCATTCCCTTTTCTCTGCAATCTCACTAGCATTTGTTATTTTTCAACCCTTTAATAATAGCCATTCTGACTGGTGTGAGATGGTATCTCATTGTGGTTTTGATTTGCATTTCTCAAATGATTAACAATGTCAGGCATTTTTTTCTTATGTTTATTGGCCACTTGTATATCTTCCAAAAGCTTTTTTCATAGTGAAATTAAGCCTTTAGATTTGCTAGCCATTTCTACTTTTAAGAAGAGAGCTTTTAAAGTACCTCAGCGTAGTCTTTTTTTTTTTTTTTTTTTTGTGGAAGTATAGTTTGGTCACTTAGTTATACAAAAGCAAGAACCCACCCATTGTTCTAGAGGAACAAAAGGAGCAGGATTTTCTTTTAGGGGGATGG
>NW_016107387.1:7323766-7324467 GCF_001604975.1 Cebus imitator | reverse complement strand
CACCAACTGCCAAACACCAACTGCCAAACACCAACTGCCAAACACCAACTGCCACGCAGACAAAGGAGGGGTTGAAAAGGCAGTAGCCTCTGATATCCAGTGAGCATAAATCAACCTCAGGCTTCCTGCCTCCAGGCCCTATTCTCCTGCCTCATTTCCCCATGGGGAGACATGATCCCCATAGTCTTTATGGGAGGCAGACAGACTGATGGTCTTTATTCTGTAACTGCTTCATGCTGACTTGGGGCACAGTCCCTACCTATTGGGGATCACAGAACTCTCACCCTGCTCTGTCTAGTGAAGACAGGGTAGTTTCTTGATAGTCAGGGGTGGTGAATTCATTTGGAACTGGCTGGAGGCCTTACCACATGATCATCTCTAGGCAAAAGAAAATGAATTTGGTTAGAAGATTTATTGAACTTCAGGAAGTGGATACCTATGCTGTCAGGAATGTTTGCTATAGAAATCAATTAAAATTTTCTACTTAATTACTACAAAGGAAGCAATTTCAACTGTTTGAAAGAAGGCAATTAATTTGCAAAAAATATAAAAACATGGGTTCTGCCGGGCGCGGTGGCTCACGCTTGTAATCCCAGCACTTTGGGAGGCTGAGGCGGGTGGATCACGAGGTCAAGAGATCGAGACCATCCTGGTCAACATGGTGAAACCCCGTCTCTACTAAAAATACAAAAAATTAGCTG
>NW_016107387.1:7319995-7323710 GCF_001604975.1 Cebus imitator | reverse complement strand
AAAAAAAAAAAAAAAAAAAAATGGGTTCTGTTATCCATCCTGCAGTAACTATGCCACAAAAACACCAAGAGAAGTTGAGAGGCATTTATTTATTGTAGAAAATGAAACAGAAGTTCCTCTTCAAAGTTTCCTTGGCTGTCCCAGATATTCATCCTGACATGTCTGGGCAAGCCTAGGCAGGCATTAGATCATAGTTTCCTCCCTTGCCCTTATTAAGAAGCACTTTTGCCTTTCTCAGCATTCTACAAGTCACTTCCTCTCTTCTTTGTCCTTTCTTGCCTTTACCTACGTAGGAAAGTTTTAAGTTGCTAGCCAGTCAGGTAAAGCTTAGAATGTGAGGTCCTGTTCCAGCCAATGGAAACTGGACATAGCAGTAGGGTGGTTGCATCAGGTTATAAATAAATGCTCCTGTTCCCTTTGTTCAGGTGTGCTCTCATGGCAAAATTGCTAGCAAGTGGCAGCCTTTCTGCAGAAAGTAAAACTGGCCTTGCTGATGGATCCATAGTCTCAGTGTTGATTCTTTGTGGCACTGAGAACCTGTTTATAACATTTATCTTTTGGCTGTCTTCTAAACAGGTCCTTCCCTGAAGGAAGACCTTCACAGGTGTAGTGGCTGAAGGGAAACTTCAGGTTTGAGGTCCAGGGCTTCAGGTATCAGACTTGATCCTTGAAAGGATCCAACTATCTAATCCTAGTACTCTGACCGCAGAAGGCATGGCCAGTATTACTGAAAACAGCACCTTCCGTTTGTGTTATAATTATTGAGCAACTGATCCCTCCTTCCATGCTTTGACATGCACCTTATGTCCTGGCCTGATTTGGGGTTGCTGGTTAGTTCCCGGTATGGGAAGCCTTTGAGTTCCAAACTTTTGTAAAGCCTGCTGAAATTGTCCTAGGTTAACTAGGAATTTTACTAAATCAGCTTTTTCTGAATCAGTAATTACATCATTAGTTAAGAATGGCCTTCATATAACATTTAGTATGGGCTTAATTTTTGCTTCAGGGGTATTACAGATTTTTTAAGAGGGCTGTGGGCGGTAAGCTGATCCAAGCTTCTGCTGTTTCCTGATATAGCTTAGCTAACCATCATTTTAGAGTTTGGTTAGACCTTTCTACCTTCCCAGAGGATTGAGGCCTCCATGCTGAATGTAAATAGTATTTGATTCTGAGAACCTTAGCAACCCCTTAAGTTATTTGGGAAAGGATGGGCTATTATCATTTTGGAGACTCTGAAGTAACCCAAATTAGGGGGGATTATTTCTTTTAAGAGAACCCTTATAACCTCATTAGCTTTCTCTGTTCGGGTTGGGTAAGCTTGAACCCAACCAGTAAAGATATCTATTAGCACTAACAAAAACTTGTTAGTGCTAGCTGGCATATGTGTGCAGTCTAATTGCCAGTCTTTTCCTGGGTATGTTCTATTAGAGTCCTCTAATACAAGTCTCCTCTGAGCTGGGCATAGGGGCGGGCACCTGTAATCCCAGCTACTCAGGAGGCTGAGACAGGAAAATTGCTGGAACCCAGGAGGTGGAGGTTGCAGTGAGCTGAGGTTGTGCCATGGCACTCCAGCCTGGGCAACAGAGCGAGACTCTATCTCAAAAATAAATAAATAAATAAACTCTCCTCTGGACTGGTTCCATTAGAGGAGGCATTTTGTTTCCTGGGTTAAGTGCACACAGTGAGCAGGCTTGAAAGACATGCTTAACCACAGAAGCTAAATTAGACCCAAAGAAGAGCCTGTTAACCATGGCCAGGCTGGCAGCTCTCCCCATATGGAAAGAGTTAAGCCAGGTTTTTGGTGGTGGTGTTTTTGTTTCTTTTGTTTGAGATGGAGTTTCACTCTTGTGAAATCAGTTTCCCCCTTTGCCCTTATTAAGGGGCGATCTCAGCTCACCTGCAACCTCCGCCTCCCAGGTTCGATAGATTCTCCTGCCTCAGCCTCCCAAGTAGCCGGGATTACAGGCTCCCACCCACCACACCAGGCTAATTGTTATTGTTAGTAGAGATGGGGTTTCCCATATTGGCCAGGCTGGTCTGGAACTCCTGACCTCACATCATCCACCGGCCTCAGCCTCCCAAAGTGCTGGGATTACAGGCGTGAGCCACCACGCCCAGCTTGCAGGGTTTTTATAATTCTCCATTGGGCTGCATAAGGGAAATGTGTTTCTGATGCGATACACCACCAGGATCCTTGTTTTTGTCCCCCTTGCTCCTTTATTAACTGTTCCTCCTGTGGTGTGTATTCAGGTTCCATTGGGGAATCAGAGTGGAAGCAGTGCTAGGATCTGGGGGATTGTGCCCTGAGAACTACAGCAGTGGCTTCTCCAGCTGTTGTTTCCTTGCACTATAAGGGTTAAGTCCCTTTGATGCCCCCTACAATGGCTACAGCCTTTAGCAGGTGTATTGCTTCCAAACGCTGAAGAATTTCAGGCCCATGCTGTATAGGGGCGTATTTGCTACTTAGCAGTCCCCTTCCTTCCAGATTGTAGCATGAGCATGGCGAGGGTTGCCTCACCCTATGTAACCTCCCTTAGTTCATCATCACTTAACTGCCTTACTTATTCCCTTTCTCTTGCCTCCAAGGAGAGCCTGAAGAAATTTAGCCCAGCTGTTCATTTCCATGGGCGTTTTAGAGTCCCAACAAGCAGGATCAGAACAAACAGATCATCTGCTTCCTGGCGGGCTGCCTTAAAAGATTCATTTATTTTCAAAGGGGGTGCAAGAGGTTGCTAGAATTGAACATTTCTCCATGAGAAATCTAAGGCTATGGTCAAACTTTGGAACCCATCTGCTAATTTCCTGGGATTCTCAGAAGAGCTTCCTAGCTTTCCCTTACACTGTTGTATATCAGTTGTAGAGAAGGGGACTGCACTAGGACTGGCCCCTCAGCTCCTGCTTCTTCCCCAAGGGGTGGCAGGGCTGGAAGGTGAGCTGAATATGGCGTTCCCCTCTGAGTGTGAGGTGGACTTGGTAGGGTGTCCAGTGTGGGTTTTAGCCTCAGGAGCACTTGGCAAGGGGCTACATGGGGGCAGTTGCTGTTCACCATAAAAGACAGGTGACCCTTGTTAAAAGGGGTCATCTATAATATCTAGCTCTGCCTTTGGACTTTCTTCGGGGAAATTATTAGGTTTTGGCATAGGGCCATGAAGGCCTGTACATGTAGGATTTCTGAGCATTTGCCCTGCCAGGAAACAGCTGCTAAAAGACCGAAAAAGAAAAGGACTCAGGTCCCTCACCCAAACTGGACGGTGGTGATCAGGTGCTTCTACATGGAAACCTTGCAATGCACTGGAGAGTGGCCCGGCCAGAAACCTGCAGTTGCCTCCATGCTCAGGCGCTGTCCACTGAGGGTCCCGAGTTGGAAAGGAAAAGAGACAGAAAGGGGAAAAAGAAAAATAAATCCCAAACATTGGGCTTACCTCCTGGCTGGCTGACCAAAATATGTTGCCAGTTGAAGGTAGTTGGCCAGGTTCTTGGCATTTTGAACAAGGAATTAGACAAAACACACAAAGCAAGGCAGCTAAAGCCAAGATTTGTTTTAAATGAAAGGACACTCCACAGGTAGGAGCGGGCTCAAGCAAGCAGCTCAAAGCCTCCGTTACAGAATTTCCTGAGGTTTAAATACCCGCTAGAGGTTTCCCATTGGCCCCCAACCAGTCTGATTAATTGGTTGCAGGAGGGGACCAATCAGAGGTACTTACTTTTTTTTTTTTTT
>NW_016107387.1:7294760-7318881 GCF_001604975.1 Cebus imitator | reverse complement strand
ACCAGGACGGTCTCGATCTCTTGACCTCGTGATCCACCCGCCTCGGCCTCCCAAAGTGCTGGGATTACAGGCTTGAGCCACCGCGCCCGGCCTATCTGGGTACTTTTTAATTTGTTTTAAATTATTTTAAAATTATATATAAGTATGGTGGCCTTTTGTATGTTTTATACAGTCCACACTAAAAATGGTTAAAGAAAAAAATCATGACATGTTTAAAGCTAACCACCATCACAAGTCAAATCACTGAGTAACTTAAAGCTCACAAGTAATGTGGGAAGAAGAAAAGTTCCTCTTCAAAGTTTCCTGTCTTGTTAAAGAATAATAAATGTTAGAAATAATCGTCTCTTTTAAAGACTAACTTTCTTCAAAGCCTTCTTGTTTTTTATTAGTGACTCTTCGTTAAGCCCTATCCTAGTAGCTGCTAGATATAAAGGAATAAGTACATTCTATGTCCTTGTACTTTAACCAAGATATTTGTGCTAGACACTCACAGGCACGAAATGCATTCTGTGTCCTTGTACTTTAACATAAATAAGGTTTATGTTATTACTTTTCTAAGTCCTTTCACAAGCAACTTCCTGTCCCTTCCTTATTTGGACTTCCTCTTTTCCTTTTGCTCTCCATTGCTTTTACCTGTTTAGAAAAGTTTTAAGTTGTTAGCCCATCAGGTTTTAGTTTAGATAGCGAGGCCTGGCTCCAATCAGCAGAGATCAGACACAGCAGGAAGGAGCACTCCAAATGTGTAAGGAATAAATATTCTGCTTTTCCTTTGTTCATTTTACTCTCATGGCAAGATGGCTAACAGGAGCACCCTTTCTGAAGGAAGTAAAATTGCTTTGCTGAGAGATCCTTTGTCTGAGTGCTGATTTTTCTTTGCGGCACCAGCATCTGTTTCCAACAAGTAATATTTAAGAGTATCCAGAAACTTGCTGTCCTCCTAGAAAATATATGTAGTCAAAAAGAACAAGACTCCCCAAAAGTGTTAGTCCAAACTGCACCATTTTTTAAGCCCCCCACCATTTCACAGACCTTGGTCAAAGTCAAACATTCCATGGGGTTAGGGCCATAAGAAACAGCCTGCCTCTTATATTCCGCTAAGAGAAAATGCAAGGAACACCACATTCCACCAGAACAGGGGCCAAACCACCTGATCATAGGAACATCTTATCAATATCCTGCCAGGCAGCAAGCCACGCTCCCTAGACCTCTTCTGCCCGCACCGTACCCCAGCTTGTATGTAAGCAGCAGTGGGCGCTGACATTAAGCTGATCCGCCACCTCTATAGGTTTATTGTGGGCATAAATGCCTGCATTTGCTGTTGAGTCTCTCTCTCTCTCTCTCTCTCTCTCTCTCTCACTCTCTCTCACTCTCTCTCTCTCTCTCTCTGTGTGTGTGTGTGTGTTTCTTTAACCCTCGCCTCCATTCAAAACCTAACAAAAAGCACAAGGACAAAATTAAAAATGGACAAATGGGATTACATCAAACAAAAAAGACAAAACTGACCAGCATTAACATTAAAACAGATCTTAAGACTGACAAAACAGACTCTTTGTAGCAATAAGACACTAAATCTCAATCTGACTCTAGTATAGCTTCAAATGACAGATAGTAGACCCTGAAAGAAATCCAAGTATTTTACCCCAAAATATATTTCTCTGACATATTTTGAAATGGCTTTGCAAAGCTGTTTCTTGTGGGGAAAATCTACATTCTGTAGAGAACCCCCTTCCCTTTCCAGGTGTTTTCCTGATCCAGGAGAGATGAACTAAGAGTCTGGCACCCTTTTAGCTCTGGTAAGAGATGGCCGGGCGCGGTGGCTCACACCTGCCATCCTAGCACTTTGGGAGGCCGAGGTGGGTGGATCACCTGAGGTCAGGAGCTCAAGACCAGCCTGGCCATCAGGATGAAACCTCGTCTTTAAAAAATAAATAAATAATACATTTTTTTAAAAAAAGAGACATTTGCCACCTATTCTCTCTGAAGCCTGCTACCGGGAGACTTCATCTGCGTAATAAGAACTGATGCAAGACAGGCAAGCCCCAAAATTAAGGCTGACCTGAAGGGTTCTTAGCTTCTCCCAGGAAAGAATTCAAGAGTCAGCTGCTGCTGTTAAATAGCAGCTTTGATTGAAAGCGGCAGTGGACCAACGGAGGTCCTCCTCCTGGCAGAGTGGGGTTACCCCATAGGCAGTGTGCGTAGCACCTCAGAGGCAGGTCTGCACTCATACCCACTTGTAATTATATAAAAATTAAGGGGGTTATGTAGAAATTTCTAGAATGAGTGAGATAACTTCCCAGTTGTCAGGTCGTTGCCATGGAAAGGGGCAGTAACCTCCAGGTGTTGCCACAGCAATGGTAAGCTGACGTGGCACACTGGTGGGTGTGTCTTATGAGGAGGTATTTCTGCCCCCTGCCCCCCAGCACCTGTTTTTAGCTAGTCTTCAACTGGTCTGGCGTCCAAGCCCCACCTCTGGAATCAAGTCTTGCCTCCCACCTCAGAATCTTGGTCTCCCCAACCCCTCATCTTAACCAAGACAATTCCTATTGATTCCAGATCCTTAGATAATAACAACTTGGCCAGGTGCCGTGGCTCATGCCTATAATCCCAGCACGCGCTTTGGGAGGCCAAGGCAGGTGGATTACCTGAGGTCAGAAGTTCAAGACCAGCCTGGCCAACATGGCGAAACCCTGTCTCTACTAAAAATATAAAAATTAGCCAGGTGTCGTGGCATGTGCCTGTAATCCCAGCTACTCAGGAGGGTGAGGCAGGAGAATCGCTTGAACCTCGGAGGCAGAGTTTGCAGTGAGCTGAGATCGTGCCATTGCACTCCACCCTGGGTGACAGAGCGAACGAGACTCAATCTCAAAAAAATTGATAATAACGTAATTCTTTCAAGCCATTTCCAGTCAGAAAATCTTTCAATCCACCTATGACCTGGAGGCTCTTGCCTTGAGTTGCCCCACCTTTTCAGACTGAATTGATGTACACCTGACATGTAATAATTGGTATCTGTGTAACTTCTGTCCCCCTAAAATGTATAAAATCAAGCTGTGACTCAAGCACCTTGGATGCCTATTTTCAGGACCTCCTGGGGCTGTGTCATGGGCCTTGGTCACTCATATTTGGCTCAGAATAAACCTTTTAAAATATTTTACAGTTTAGTTCTTTTTGTCAACAGCCTCCTGTCACTTTCCCTTGAGAAGACACTGATTTGGAGAATACTCCCAGTGCCGGCCTTTCCTGTAAGAAAACTCCTGCATTCTCATGGAGAGTTGCTTGAAAAACCAGGCAAACAAACCCTGGTTTTTCAGGTAACAGCCAGCCCTCTGTATCCACAGATTCCACCTCTGCTGTTACAGAGGGCTAACTATGTAAAACTTGTAATTTAGAGCCATGTGATTTAAAGAAAAATATCTCATTCATGGATTTGATGGGTACTAATACGCACTTGGCTATAAGCTATTGGTGTATCCGCAGCAGAATGGAACAAAACCATTACAACAGATCCTGAAATTTTGTCAGCTCTCAAAAATTTCTGCTCAAAAAATAGATGCTTACTTTCTGCTTAATTTTTCTGTAAATCTAAAATTTCTCTAAAATAAAGTCTATTAATTTAAAAAATATATACTCTGGAAATGGGTAATACTGTCTTTAAGAAAAACTAGTAGTCAACGTGTTCCTTGTTAAGCAGTTACAAAATTTAAGTTATAGCATTTCTGACCTCGATTCTTAGAAACAAAACTAAACTAGATTTGTTTTGCTTTAGAAGGAATATAAGGAAAACTAATTTGTGAAGTAAGTACTTCCTAAAATGGAGATGAATTCCTGTTTAGATAAACCAGGAGAGGAAGTTAAACTGAGTGAGCATGGGAAAAAAAGACTCCTTTGGGAGGTATGCTTTTTGAGTGTCATTGAAAGTGACTGAGATGTCCAATAATGAGGGGACCGGGCAGTAGTTCATTAATGAAGGAGCAGCATTGTTTTACATCATTAACCAAATTGAAATGATCTGAATGGAAAAGTAGTTTGGAGTATTAACTGTGTACACGATTACTCGCAAGCAGATTATGGGCATAAATGGCTGTTGTATTTCACATAACTGCACATCAACAGCTTTCAAAGGAATCTCAACCATCCACTGAACAAAATTCAGATTTATTTTCCATTTAGATACCTGTTTGATACCTCAAGGCCTTAGACAGTTGTCCTGGATACTTCTAGGAATGCCAGTTATTATACTGAGAATGTTATAATAACTCTTCTACTTATTACCTGCAGCTAGAAGTCTGATGATGGTTATTTTATAGTGTCTCAGGAAATTGGAAAGGTAATCATGACCTAGAGCTTCTACAAACAGAATGGGGGAACACTTCAGAGAAAAAAGCTTGAGTTATATAACTAATAAATGCCAGGTTGCGTTGTTTTTTTGTTGTTTTTTTAATAGAGTTTTTAAACATAAAATCTATAGAGTTTTTTATTATCTAGGTAGTGTTAGGTGCATAGCTATGAGAAGGTATCCCAAGCCCATTTTCTCCTCCCAGCCTTGTTTCCTAAAGTTTTCCTGATGTGTCAAGAGAATGTCACTATAGCCCTGTGAATTAGTAGATATTGCTCTATTGAGATACTTACTTGGCATAAAGTTGGGAGAAAGTAAAGATAAAGGACTACGTAGGCCAGAGATCTCTGCTACGATTCATACCAGCACCTTTCAAAAATTTGCAGCCTATGAAGAGCCAAATATTGCATAGTCCAGATCGTGTTTCCCAACACTATCGATGGAAAATCCTAAAGTGAGAGATTCTCAGAATCAGAGCTCTTACTTCAACCTTGATTCTTTTTTTGGTGTGGGTGGTAAAGACAAACAGGTTTAACTCTGACCTGGTACTTTCTTCCATGTTTCTAAGCCATAACATTAAATATGCAATACTAGAAGGTCATAATTATTCACATAAAATGTCAATGCATTCATTTATTAGTATGCTTCATTTCAGACAGAATTAACAATCTTCTTATTCGCACATGTAGCACTTAGTGAGCCCATTGAATAAACTCTTGGGATAGCCTTAATTAGACTCTGACTACATACAGGTTTTGGCCGGTGTCTTAGTCCATTTTCTGATGCTGTAACAGACTATCATCAATTGGATAATTTATAAAGAATAAAAGTTTACTGGACTCACAGCTCTGGAGGCTAGAAAGTGTAAGAATACAGCATGAGAATCTGGCAAGGACCTTCATGCTGATTCATCTCATGGCAGAAAGGCAAGCAAGCACACAAAACAGAGAAAATGGGGATCTAATTCCCATGAAAACTAAGCCACTCCCATGATAACATTAATCTATTCATAAGGGCCAAGCCCTCATAACCTAATTACCCTTTAAAGGTCCCATTTCTTAATACTATCACGATGGCAATTAAATTTCAACATGGGTTTCGGAGGAGACATTCAAAACAAAGCAGCAGGTACAAGCAGGTTTAAGTCAAAAGTCCATTGCTAGCTATGACTTACCGATGGGAGCCACTGAAATAGTTAAACACCTAGGAAACTATCTTCTTTTGACTTTTCAAGACATTCTGTACCAGATTATATTGGATTATACGCAGAGCAGAAGCAGGCTTTCGCACACCCTCACTTGCAGTGCATATTTCCTATGTTAGGCTCTTCTGTGAAAACTTCTTGTTAATTTTTCAAATCTGGTACTTACTGGGTAACTCTGCTTTTGTGCTTCTTGTTTCCAGTAATCCATTTTATCTCCAGTGTTTTCCATTTGTCTTCATCATTGCAGTTTTATTTTAGCCTTGCAATCATTTGATCTTTTCGCTAATATTTCCTAGCCTTTTTTACTCATTTTCTATGAATTCTAACTCATGCTTCAGCTATTTTGGTACCCTCTAAATTCTTTAGTCTCTAATAAGCTTTCCAAAGCTCCTAAGGATAACTGACTAAGTAAACATTGGAAAAGTACCTTTAATTGTTATAAACAATCACTGTTATGTCACCTATTAAATGTAAACATTTCCATAAGAACCAGTGTAATTTCTTCATGATCAATGGAGATTTGCCCATTTGTGGGCTAGACTGATCACATGAAAACCTCAACTGAACCATTTCCCATTTTATGATTTCCTTTATAATAAAAATTTTTTAAATTATTAAATTACAAATTAGACATACAAAAAAGTATAAGCATTTTATATGAAGAAATAAGAGTAGTCTCTTGTTACTCTTTTGATCATCTTACACTGAATGACCCTCTTATGTTTTCTATTTAAAAGATTTGGGCCAGGCACGGTGGCTGACATCTGTAATCCCAGCACTTTGGGAGGCTGGGCGGATCACGAGGTCAGGAGATGGAGACCATCCTGGCTAACATGGTGAAACTCCGTCTCTACTAAAAATACAAAAAACTAGCCAGGTCTGGTGGCATGCATCTGTAGTTCCAGCTACTTGGGAGGCTGAGGCAGGAGAATCACTTGAACCCGGGAGGCAGAGGTTGCAGTGAACCGAGATCGCACCACTGCACTTCAGCCTGGGTGACAGAGCGAGACTCCGTCAAAAAATAAAAAATAAAAAAGATTTGGGAGCTAAATGCTTCTGTGGGGGTATTAAATAAAATGTATAGGAGGCCATTGATTTTGACTGAGCTCCTACACTAAGCCCAACAGACCAAACCAAAATGGAGTCACTCATGCTACAGTTCCACATCACCAAGACAAAACTAAGTTGTTTATCTGACCTTCCAAGAAATCAAGTGAGTGAGATATAATAGCCAAATCCCCAAACAACACAATCTTAGCTGGTATAATAAGGAAATCCACCTGCTTTAATCTTTACCAAAAAGTAACTCTGAAACAACCCGTCTACCTTTTATTTCCTATTTCTGCTTTCCTTGGCCATTTTCTGCTGATAAAACCAACCACCTCTGTTCAGCTCATCAGAGCACTCATTCTATTTTGTAGAATGAGGTATTACCTTATTCTAGAATGGCAAATAAAAGCCAATTAAGGTCTCTAAATTTGTTGTAATTTTGTCTTTTGATGGGGGTGAGCCATTTTTGCATCCTCTGATAATATCTTATTGTGTACAACATGTACACCTGCACACCATTCTACTTCATTTGTTTACAAATACAGCATGCTGGCAATTTTTCTTCATGTCAAAAATATCTATGTCCATTGTAAAAAAAAAAAAAAAAAGTTAGGCAGGAGAATCCTTGAATCTGGGATGTGGAGGTTGTAGTGAGTTGAGCTCATGCCATTGCACTCCAGCCTGGGTTACAAAAGTAGAATCCCTATTAAAAAAAAAAAAAGTTAGGTAATTTGGATGAACAGAAAAGAAGAAAAATAATATAAAAATCATACAAAATTCTACCACCTGGAGATGTTTCTTTTTTGTATATTTCCTTTTGTGTAACCAGGAAGGAGACCTATGCTGCTTACTTATCCTTATAAAGGAATTTCCATCTTATACCTCCTGTTGCTAATGCTGCCTGATTTTCTACCACGTGGCCCCATTCCACAAGTCACACAAATCACACTGACAGTGAACACCCTGACTATCTTACTCAAGGTTTAGTCAAGAAAACAGACACCACCCTAGACTTTTCAAACAAAATGAACAGGAAAGTTAATAAGGAAATTGGTGACAGAGGAAATGGAAAAGCTGAGACGCCAAACACAGGATGGGATGATGAGGCAACTGAGAGGTCGGCAACAGCCGAAAGGAACTGCCATCCTGGAACTAAAGAGTCAACAACGGGAGAAGGTCGTTTTATCAGAGCACAGAAGTTGAGGCCAACCAGAAGGAGCAGTACTAAGGAGAGGGCATTTCCCCAGGGGAGCTGAAACCACAGAGGGAGCATTTGTTGGGGAGGAATTGGAGACACAAAGAAAAGCAGTCACAGAAAAGACAGAAATAGGGGCAATATCCTAGCCTTTCCCCTCTTCCCACCCTCCAGTCATCCACTATTATCTTTCCGTGGCCAAACTTACCTGGAAGACTTCAGGTGATGGAAATGATGGAAGGTGGGGATGGGATGGTAGTACGCACAGGCAGCTGGCCAGCAGTTGTCTAAGAGTAGCACCTGAAGTGACTGGCCACACATCACCTATGGCGTAGTCTTGCCAAAAAATGTTTAAGCTGAATCTAATCATGAGGAAACAATCAGGCAAATCCAAATTGAAAGACATTGTACAAAACAGCTAGCCTAGGCCCTCCAAAATGTCAATGTCCTAAAAGACAAAAAAGGACAGAGAACTTATCTAAATTAAAGAACATTAGGGAGGCTTATGCCTGTAATCCCAACACTATGGGAGGCAGAGGCGAGAGGATTACTTGAGCTCAGCAGTTCGAGACCAGCCTAGGCAACATAGTGAGTCCCCATCTCTACATATAAAAAAATCAAAAAATGAGGCGGGAGGATTACTTGAACTCAGGAGGTCAAGGGTGCAATGAGCCATGATCAAGCCACTGCATTCCTACCTGGGTGACCAGAGTGAGATCCTCCTCTCTTTCAAAAAAAAGAAAAGAACATTAGGGAGACATGGTAACTCATTTTGATATGTGATTATTGATTAAATACTAGATCAAAAAAGAATGATATATAAAGGACATTATGGGGCAATTGTAGAAATATAAATATAGTTAGTACATTAGATGATAGTTGTATATAAATGTTAAATTTCTTGAGTGTGGTAATTTGGTTGTGGTTATGTAAGAGAATGCCCCTGTTCTCAGCAGATGTATGCTAAAGTATTTAAAGGTAAAATGTCATGATGACTTCAACCAACTCCATACATACATATATGCATGGAGAACGAATGTGTGATCAAACAAATGTGCCCAAGGTTAAAACTGGCGAATCTAAGTGAAGCATCTAGAGATAGTCATGGTACTATTCTTGTAACTCTCCCAAAGGCTTTTCAAAATAAAAACTCGGTGAAAAAAAAATAGGATGGCCTCTGACCTCCGACCACTGACACGAGGTAAAGAGATTAATTAAACCAACTGTTCTTAGGAATTTGAACCTAAACACAGAAAAAAAGATCTGCTAGTTAGCAATAAAGCTGGAGGTGACAGAAAAACAGTTAGAGTTCAGTGATAGCAAACTAAAATCACGTACACACCAAAATTACGAGGTGGAAGATAGGTACAGCAAATTGTTTGCAAAAATAGGTGCCAAGAATGCTTCTCATCTCGTAAGCACTCCTTCCATCATGAGGTGAAATCTGTTTCTCCTCCCTGCATTCTAGACTGGCCCTGTGACTTGCTTTGACCAACAGAATGCAGAAGTGACACGGTGCCAGTTCTTGACCAGGAAGAGGCTTGACATCTTGCTCTTTGCTTCTCTTGGAGCCCTGAGCTACCATAATAAAGAAGACTGACTGCCTGCTGAAGAGATTGGCCTGGCCAGTCCTTTGCTGTTCTAGACACCTCTGCTGAGCCACACATGTGAGTGAAGCCACCCGGATCCTCCGGCCCCAGAAAAGGTGGCCCAGCCAACACCACACAGAGAAGAACCAACCTGTTCCTGTCAATCCCTTCCCAAAGATTAGCATTTTGAGCCAATAAATAAGTAGTAGTTGTTACTTTTAAGACAATACATTTTGGAGAGATTTGTTATACAGACAATCCCCACTTGCAATGGTTCAACTTAGTATCTTTCAACTTTTGGATGGTGCAAAAGTGACACACATTCAGCAGAAACTGCACCTCGAGTACTCATCCAACCATGCTGCTTTTCGCTTTCAGCATAATATTGAATACATCGCATGAGATAGTCAGCACTTTATATAAAATGGGCTGTGTGTTAGATAATTTTGCCAACTTTAAGCTAATGTCAGGTGTTCTGAATACAGTTAAGGCAAGCTAGGCTAAGCTACCTTAGCCTAGGTTAGGTGTATTACATGCATTTTCGACTTAATGATATTTTCAATTTACAATGGGTTTATCAGGACACAGACCCATTATAAGTCGAGGGGCATCTGTATAGTTAAAGGAAACAGAGCAGACACACCGAGATGCCTGTAGGAAACACTGTCTAAGTTTTACTATTCCAGTTTCTTCCGTGTGTAGGTTCAAAACAACCCCTGCTCTTTTTGAGTCAAATTGAGCAGGGCTCTGTTGCTTGCCACAACAACCACAAAAAAGCCAGAGGGGGAAAAAAATGTCCCTTCCCAGATGCTCTGCCTATTCTTTTATTCCTTTACTTTCTTAATAAACTTGCTTTCACTTTAAAAGAAATAAAATGTCCCTTCTTGTCCTTTCTCTTTGCAGGTATTTTTTACTATCCAAAGATTCTGAATAAATATCTCTTCTTTCTACTTGTTTCCATTGACTTCCTCTTTTATTAACAGCACCTGATTTTTAAAATAGTTGTTGTTTTTTAAAATGTTGTAAAATGCATCATACAAATAGAAGGATGGATAAAATTGCTTGATTGAATATTTAAAAGTAATGGCAAATTAAAAGTAAGGGCAAAAGCCGCAATTACTTTTGCACCAACCTAACATAATAAGATAAATAATCATCCACCCCGTTTAAGATATAAAATATAGGCCAGGTGTGTTGGCTCATACCTGTAATCCCAGCACTTTGGGACACCAAGGCAGGCAGATCACAAGGTCAGGAGTTTGAGGCCAGCCTGGCCAATACGGTGACACCCCATCTCTGCTAAAAATACAAAAATTAGCTAGGCGTAGTGGCAGGTGCCTGTAATCCCAGCTACTTGGGAGGCTGAGACAGAAGAATCGCTTGAACCCGGGAGGTGGAGGTTGCAGTGAGCCGTGATTGCGCCACTGCACCTCAGCCTGGGTGACAGAGTGAGACTCCATCTCAAAAAAAAAAAAGACACAAAATATAACCAGTCCTTTAGAAGCCTTTGTTTATCCCTCCCCAATTGCAGTCTCTTGTCCACCCCCAGTGATAACCGCAATAATGACTTCTGTCAATCATTCTCTTGTTTCCTTTACAGTTTTCCACCAATAAATGCAACCCTAAACAACATGACAACTTTCATCTTGAAAAACTGAGCAGCAAGCACCAATCTAGAAGGATAAGGAAAGGGTGATGTTACCACTGTTTGAGAAAGGCTCAGGAGGAGAAGATAAACTGAACAGCCTCTGCGTCATTATCTGGCTTCAGCTTCCCTAAGCGTTTATAAAAGCTTTTATGAGAAAATCTTTGAGTAAGATGATGAGTAACACTGGGAAATGCTGGGCTCAGCACAGGTGAGACATGCGGTAGCACTGGAGGATGGGCCAGGTTTTAGATGTCTGGCCAGGATATAGTCAGAAGGAGAGGGCTGTTCTGTATATTCTGCTCATCATGACTTCCCCTCCACTTCCCAGAAGTCAAAGCAGAACATTACTAGATGATAACCACAGTAGCTCAAGCATCAGAGCATGGAGGAACGAGCAGGAACTTTATCAGCATGTGGTCAAAATAAGATAAACACAGAGAAAAATCTGGGGCAGACTCTGGGTATTTAGTTCTTGATTTAAAAGTTAGCATGGGCCAGGTGTGGTGGCTCACGCATGTAATCCCAACGCTTTGGGAGGCCATGGCAGGAGGATCATGAAGTCAAGAGATTGAGACCATCCTGGCCAACATGGTGAAACCCTGTCTCCACTAAAAATACAAAAATTAGCTGGGCGTGGTGGTGGGAGCATGCCTGTAATCCCAGCTACACGGGAGGCTGAGGCAGGAGAATTGCTTGAACCCGGGAGGTGGAGGTTGCAGTTAGCCGTGATCGCACCACTGCACTCCAGCCTGCCCACAGAGCGAGACTCCACCTCAAAAAAGAGAGTTAGCCTGATGGCAGTGGGGACAGTGGTGATGGAAACCCTCAGTATGTCTCTCCCTGGAGTCCCAGTGTCCCACTGCTTCAAGCTGGACTTGTTTCCTTCTGCACCTAGTGCGTAACTGCCATTCTGGACTCTCCCATCACCCTTATCCTAGAGTCCCCTCACCACCCTCCTATGTTAGATCCCTATCTGTTGCGTCCCATATGTTCTTTTTCTTGGCTTGTCCTCTCATTCAAGAAGCACAGCCTCCAGCAGCTCCTTAAGAAAGAATGCATGGGAAGTAAATCTTGCACATCTGAAAATGTCCTTATTTTACACTCATATTTGACTGCTAATTTAGCTGGATGCAGAATTCTTGGCTGGAAATAGTTTTTCTTAAGAATTTGACAAGCTTTGCTCTGGTGTCTCTTGCCTCTACCATTGTCTATTGAAGCAGGCAAAGCCAAAGCTGATGCCCAGTCCTTTATATTTGATCTGCATATGTACCCTCTCCCTTGCTGTCTAAGCTTTCAAGATCTCTTGGACTCTGTGTTCTGAAATTCCATGGTAATGTGTCTTGACAAGTCTTTTTTCATACATTTCTCTAGGCACTTGAAGAACGTTTTCAATCTGGAAACTCATGTCCTTCGTGAGTTTTTTCTTTTTTTTTTTTTTTAAGAGACAGGGTCTTGCTATGTTGCCCAGGCTGGAGTGCAGTGGCTATTCACAGGCACAATCCCACTACTGATCAGCACGGGAGTTTTGACCTGCTCCGTTTCCGACCTGGGCCAGTTCACCCCTCCTTAGGCAACCTGGTGGTCCCCCGCTCCCGGGAGGTCACCATATTGATGCTGAATTTAGTGCGGACATCCGATCGGCATAGCGCACTACAGCCCAGAACTCCTGGGCTCACGCGATCCTCCCGCCTCAGCCTCCCGAGTAGCTGGGAATACAGGCATGGGCCACCGCGCCCGGCCTTCCTGAGTTTTGAGTAAACTTTCTGTATGGTTTGTATGACGACTGCCTCTCCTACATATTCTTTTTCTCTCTTGAACACCTATTATTCAGATATTGAACAGTCCAGCCTTAACTTTAATCTTCTCTATCTTTTCTCTCCTATTTTCCAACTCTACGTCTTCTTGGGCGATTTCTTCAAGTTTATCTTGCAACTCTTCTGTCACATTTTTCAGGTCTACTCTCTTGCTTCACTTTTTAAGGGCCCTTTTTATTCTCTTAAAATTTATTGTCTGGGTGCAGTCGCTCATGTCTGTAATCCCAGCACTTTGGGAGGCCAAGGCAGGTGGATCACCTGAGGTCGGGTGTTCAAGACCAGCCTGACCAACATGGAGAAACCCCGTTTCTACTAAAATACAAAAAACTAGCCAGGCATGGTGGCACACACTTGTAAGTCCCAGCTACTTGGGAGGCTGAGGCAGGAGAATCCCTTGAGCCTGGGAGGTGGAGGTTGCAGCGAGCAGAGATCACACCACTGCACTCCAGCCTGGCGACAGAGCAAGACTCTGTCTCAAAAAAAAAAAGTATCATAATCTTACTCTGTTCTTATAACATGGGTGCAATATATTTTGTACCTTTCCGAGTATATTAATAGCAGACTTTTAAAGTTTTCATATCCTTGTTTATTCTATGGGGTTGTTTTGTTTTCCTTTACTTTGTTTTGGGCTTTCTATTCAATGTCTGAAGCAGCATCTGATTCTTCTTTGAAGAGCTGCTGCCTCCTGTATTCTCAGTCCACGTGAGTGAATGCATCATTTGCTAATTCTTTCAACTTATATAATCAACTTGCTTTAGTTTGGATGTTTGTTCCCTCCACATCCCATGTTGAAATTTGATCCCTAATGTTGAAGGTGGGGCCCAATGAGAGGTTTTTGGGTCATGGGGGTAGGTCCCTTATCAATATATTAGTGCCTTCCCTCAAGGGTAAGTTCTTCCTCTATTCCTTACCAGGAGAACTGATTGTTAAAAAGAGCCTGGCACCGCCTCCACACCTTACGTCCTCTCTCGCCATGTGATCTCTGCATACACTGGCTCCCCTTCACCTTCCACCATTAGTAGAAGCAGCCTGAGGCCCTCACCTGATGCAGATGCCAGTGCCGTGCTTCTTGCAGAGCCTACGGAACTATGAACCAAAGAAGCCTCTTTTCTTTAGAAATTACCCAGCCTGGCCGGGCGCAGTGGCTCACGCCTATAATCCCAGCACTTTGGGAGGCCGAGGTGGGTGTATCACCTGAGGTCAGGAGTTCAAGACCAGCCTGACCAACATGGAGAAACCCCATCTCTACTAAAGATACAAAATTAGCCGGGCGTGGTGGCATAAACCAGTAATCCCAGCTACTCAGGAGGCTGAGGCAGGAGAATCACTTGAACCCAGGAGGCGGAGGTTGCAGTGAGCTCAGATCACGCCATTGCACTCCAGCCTGGGCAATAAGAGTAAAACTCTGTGTCAAAAAAAGAAAAGAAAAGAAAGAAATTACCCAGCCTCAGGTATTCCTTTATAGCAATGCTAAATAGATTAAGACAATAATTAATCTGCCTGAGCTTCAGTGTTTTCATCCATAAAATGAGGATGGACATAGAATCTGTTTCACAAGGATTGCCAAGAGAATTTAGTGAAATCATATAGAGGACACAGATTATGTGTTCTTTTCTGGCTTAGGAAGGTTAAATTGCCCAAACTTACACATAAAATCATGGGACTCAGAATCATAATCTGACACATAGTCAATACTCTATAAATTTCAGCTATCATTATGATGACATAGTTCAAATGGGACTCACACCACCTCTCAGTTAAGGAGAGGAGTACTGGGGAGAGATAGCATGGGGAGGAATGCCAGATATAGGTGATGGGGAGGAAGGCAGCAAATCACACTGCCATGTGTGTACCTATGCAACAATCTTGCATGTTCTTCACATGTACCCCCAAAGCTAAAATGCAATAAAAAAAAAAAAAAAGGAGAGGAGTATGTGAGCCAGACCTGACCAATGAGATTCAGCACTAGGATTTTTGTTGGAATGATTTGAAAGGAAATACTCTTTTCCTGTTAGATTATTAGTTGGTAAAGCATAATCCCAGAGCTGCTGGTAGCTCTCTTTACCAATGTTTTTAGAGTGTCTATCTGAAAGTAAAGCCAAACCAAGAGATGGAAACCAATTACTGATGATGAAGCTGGATGCAACCTTACCTGAAGGCCTTGTGACCATGGATTTTCCATTTTTATGAATCAATATCTTCCTTTTCTTTCTCATAAGCCATTTTTAGTTGACTTTTCATTACTTGCAACAGAAAGAATCCCTTGTAATACAAAAAAAAAAAACCCACTGTTTTGAAACTAGGTATTTCACTTAATATAACATTATCATACATTCATGTTATTAACAATATTCTTCAATATTATTTTGTGTCTTGTATTTTATTTATGAAGTCCATGTTAGTGGACAGATATTATTAGTTTTTTCAATATTATAAATAACACTGAAATGAATATCCTCATAGTTAAATTTTTATAAATATCATGATTGCTTCCTGAAAATAAATTCCTAGAGGTGAAACTTCTGGGTTGAAAGTTGGGAAATATTAAGGGTTTTGTTATAGATAGTAAAATTGACCCCTTGAATGGTGTACCAATTTGTTTTCACACTAGAAACATATAAGAATGCCTGTTTTCTCCATCTATTGCCTGTAGTGGATAGTATTTCTCTTAAAATCTCTGCTAAGTTAGTAACCTATACACAAACATGGTTCCTCATTTTACTTCATATTTATTAATTATCTACCATTCATAGATTTTTTTCATTAATTTGTGCTAGATTCAGCTTGTTAATATTTTATTTAGGAATCCTGCATCTATATTCTGAAATTGGTTCTTCTGGTACTCTATGTGCTCAGACTTTTTCTAGTTTTATACAATAAATTTTAAATAGAGAGGTTTGAAGATGGAAAACCTGGGTTCGAATCTGAATTCCACAATACAGTGTGGAACCTTCGGCAATTTAATCTTCCTAACCCTGACGAAGAGTAACCCAATGGAAAGTGAGACATTAAACCCCCGCAGAACCTGGAAAGTCTCAGTCCAGGGAGGTTCAAGGTGGAAAGGTGAGCCATAGACCCAAAATCAAGGGGGTATTTAACAGTGTGTCATAGATGATCAACTACCAAATCTCCTCCTACCCCACACATGCAGGTGAAAAAACTGTTCTGTATACTGACTGTGGTCATGATTACATCAATCTCTACATGTGTTAAAATGTATAGAACTGTATACCAGAAAGCTAATTTTACTGTATGATAATTTTAAAATAAAAAAATTTTAAGAGGCATAAAAGAATATCAAAGGAAGGATAGGAAATTGTTAGATTTTAATAACGACAAGAGATATGTCAACTAAATACAATATATGGCCCTTATTTGAACCCAGATCCAAAGCATCTAATTTTATTTATTTAGTTAGTTATTTTTTGAGACAGAGTTGCTCTGTCACCCAGGATGGAGTGCAGTGGCGCACTCTCTGCTCACTGCAACCTCTGCCTGTGAGGTTCAAGTGATTCTCCTGCCTCAGCCTCCCAAGTAGCTGGGACTACAGGCGCATGCCACCACGTCCGGCTAATTTTTGCATTTTTAGTACAGATGGGGTTTCACTATGTTGGCCAGGCTGGACATGAACTCCTGGCCTGCAAGTGATCCGCTCACCTCTACCTCCCAAAGTACTGGGATCACAGGCATGAGCCACCACAACTGGCTCAAAGTAACTAATTTTAAAAAGACATTTTAAACACTAGTGAAAATATAAATGCATAATAACTCTGAAATGATATCATGGTATTATATATTATGATAAATGATATGGTAGTTATATATGATGGCTATGTACTTTTAAAGCCCTTATCAGTTAGAGACACATACTAAAATATTCAAAGGTGAAACTACATGACGTCTGGGATTTGCTTTTAAATACTCCAGAAAAAAAAAATGTATAGATATAGCAAACATATGTAACAGAATAAGAGTGGGATTTTCTTCTCTTTGTTCACTGCTGTGTCTTCAATTTCTACAAGTTTGAGGGTATGTGGTAGATACTTAGCAAATATTAGTTGAATGAATTAGTTGAATGAACTCCTCTTATTGCCCATCTCAAACTGTGACTGCACATACCTTTCCTGATGTCTCTGTCTCTTAGCTCCACTATCACTCCTGACTTCTCTCACGTACAGTACTGCAACTGCTCGTTGATGAATCCATGTCTAAAATCCTGCTCAGATAGAAGGAAAAGTCTTCACTGGTAAAGTTCAATGAGTAGAGCCATCCCAAGTTTTCCATTTTCCTTTATAGTTTTCACTGTCCATATGAGTCCACAGTAATCTGGCCCCTGACTAACTTTCCAATTACACACTCCTACTGTCTCCTTCCATGAACCCTACACCCCAGTCCCACAAAAAACTTACTGTCCATCACAAACACCTTGATAGATTAAATTTCTCTGCCTTTGTAACTGGAGTTCCCTCTGCTTAGGATGCTCTTTTCTCCTTATACATCTAGTGAGTTCTGTTCATTCTTCAAAATTCAGTCAGGAGTGAAATCAGTAGCACGGCAGGGTAGGATGTTCCAGCTCCCATCCCCCTATAGAAACACCAGTTAAGGCAGGCAATGACAGATGAGAATCACTACGTGGGAGGCCTGGAGTCTGGCTGAGGTTCCAGCATGCCACTGGAGCAAATCAACCCAAGAGTGGAAGCACTGAAAAGGGTAACACGTGCAGTTCCACTTTACCTGCATTATCCCTTCCCCACAGAGGCACAGCTTGTGCTGAGGGAAGCTTTTTTGGCCTTCCATTTCTCCTACAGGGGAAGGTGAAAGTATAGTAAACACCTAGCTTCCCCAGACTTGAAGAACACTGACCAAGAGGCTCACTTATGTCTCTCCCTGCCCAGAATACAAATGACTGATCACCTAGGAACAGGGAGAAGGGAGTGGAGTGCACAGAAACTGGCATGTGGTTTCAACAACCAACCACAGATTCTGCCAACTAGCTCACAGGCCCCAGCAGGAGATTTGCCCACAAATCTCATCAGATGACTCACCTGAGGAACCCCACCCAACAAGTCTATGTACCCTACATGACCTACCCCACCATATATGGGGCCCAATACATGTATGGGGCCCAATACCATTGTGCATGGCCCATATTAACTGCTGCAGAGAGAACATGAACATTAACAAGAGGCATGGGTCTTAGCAGCTGGCTCAACTCTGCTGGACTTATGAAAACATCAAGTAAAATAATATACATATTACAGAAATCCCAAAAGGACCAGAGAAAGAGAAAGGGAAAGAAAGCTTATTTTAAAATATAATGGCTCTCTTCCTTGGCATTGCCAAGGTGGCAGCCATCTCCTCGTTGGCATCATGGCCACCCTCAGACCCCTTGTAAAGTCCAAGATCACAAAAAGAGAACAAAGAAGTTCATCTGGCACCAGTCAGACTGATATGTCAAAATTAAGCGTAACTGGCAGAAACCCAGAGATATTGACAACAGGGTTCGCGGAAGGTTCAAGGGCCAGATCTTGATGCCCAACACTGGTTATGGGAGCAACAAAAAAACAAAGCATATGCAGCCCAGTGGCTTCCAGAAGTTCCTGGTCCACAACATGAAGGACCTGGAAGTGCTGCTGATGTGCAACAAATCTTACTGTGCTGAGATTGCTTACAATATTTCCTCCAAGAACCACAAAGCCATCATGGAAAGAGCTGCCTCCTGGCCATCAGAGTCACTAACCCCAATGCCAAGCTGTGCAGTGAAGAAAATGAGTAGACAGCTCATGTGCACGTTCTGTTTAAATAAAACTGTAAAAACTACAAAAAATAAAATAACAGAAAACCTTCCAAATCTGTAAAGAGAAAAAAAAACACCCAGATCCATTAAACCCAAAGAACTACATATACATTGAGAATAAAAAGGTCTTCACCAAAACACATTATAATCAAATAGTCAAAAATCAAAGACAAAGAGAGATTTTTTAAATTTTTGTTTTATTTTATTTTTTAACCTCCTCAAATTATTTTTACCAGAGAATTTTTAAAGCAGCAAAATAAAAACAACTCAACACATACAAAGGAAACTCCATAAGACTATCAATGGGTTTCTTGCCAAAAACCCTGCAGACCAAGAGAAAGTGGAATGATATGCTCAAAGTGCTGAAAGAAAAAAAAAAACTGCCAATCAAAAACATACCCAGCAAAGCCATCCTTCAAAAAGGAAAGAAAGAGAAAGACCTTCCCAGACAAACCAAAACTGAGGAAGTTCATCACCCCTGGACTTGCCTAACAAGAAATGTGAAAGGGAGATCTTCAAGTTGAAATGAAAGGAACATGTATTAGCAACATGAAAACATATACTCACTGATAAATGTAAGTATATAGTCAAACTCAGAATTCTGTAATACTGTGATGATGGTATATAGTTGGATACACAATATAAAAAGATGTAAATTGTGTTATAAATAATATAGAATATGGGGGAGAAGTGAAAGTGTATAGTCTTTGTATGTAATAAAAATTGTTATCAGCTTAAAATATACTATTATAACTGCAAGATGTTTTATATAAGCCTCATGGTAATCACTCACACAAAATCCTGTAGTAGATACAAAAAAGACAAAAAGAAAAGAATCAAAGCATACTACCACAAATAATAATAATAAAGAAGCCACAAAGGAATACAGCAAGAGAGGAAGAAAGGAACACAAATAGCCTGAAAATGAATGGATGAAAACCACATCCCATAAAAATAACCAAAAGAGAGCAAAGGTGGCTATATTTATATGAGATAAAATAGACTTCAAGTCAAAAACTGTCATAAGAGACAAAGAAAGTCATTATATATACTAACAAAAGGATCAATTCATCAGGAAGACATAAAATAGTAATACATAGTAGAAGAAATCCATACCCCACCCAACAATGGATGGATCATCCAGACAGAAAATAAATAAGGAAACAGTGGAGTTAAACACTAGATACAAAACAGATATAATGAACATATACATAACATTCTATCCAACAGAAGCAAAATACACATTCTGAAAGCCACATGGAACATTCTCCAGAATAGATCACATGTTAAGCAACAAAATAAATCTTGACAAATTTATGGAGATTGAAATCATGTGAAATATCTTTTCCAATCACAATGAAATGAAACTAGAAATCAATAATAGGAGAAAAATTGGAAAACTCACAATATATAGATATTAAGCAACACACTCCTGAAAAACCAATGGGTCAAAGAAGAAATTAAAAGCAGAGACAAAAATACCTTGAAACAAACAAAACTGGAAAAAAAAAAACAAACAAAATGGGATGTATGGGATGCAGCAAAAGCAGTTATTGAAGGGAAGTTTATAGCAACAAATGATCACATTAATAGAAGAAAAGATCTCACATAAACAACCTAAAGTTATACCCCAAAGAAATAGAAAAATAAGAACAAAGCCCAAAGTTAGTAAAAGGAATAATAAAATGTAGAACAGAAATAAATGAAATAGAGATGAGAAAAACAATTTTTAAAAATCAACAAAACAAAGAGTCGGTTTTTTGAAAAAAACAAAATTGACAAACCCTTAGCTAAACTAAGAAAAAAAAAAGAGACCAGATGTAAATAAAATTGTAAATGAAAGATGAGTCATTCCAACTGATACCACAAAAATACAAAGGATCATAAGAGGCTACTGTGACCAATTAGACACCAACAAATTGGGTAGCATTAAAAAATGGATAAATTCTCAGAACTTACAACCCACAAAACTAAGTCAGAAGAAATACAAAATCTGAACAGGGCACTAATAAAGACTAGATGGCTTCACTGCTGAATCCTACAACCCTTTAAAGAAGAATTAATGCCAATCTTTCTCAAATTTTTCCAAAAATTAAAGAGGAGGGAACACTTCTAAACTCTTTTTACAAGACCAGCATTACCCTGATCCCAAAGCCAGATAAAAACACTACAAGAAAAGAAAATTACAAGGCAATATCCCTGATAAACACAAATACAAAAATCCTCAATAAAAATGCTGGCAAACAAAATTCAACAATACATTAAAAGAATAATACACCATGATCAAGTTAGATTTATTCCTGGGATGAGAAAATGGTTCAAAATACACAAATCAATAAATGTGATCCATTACATTAACAGATTGGAAAATAAAAATAATCATCTCAATAGATGCAGAAAAAGAATTTGACAAAACTTAACATCTTTTCATGATAAAATTTCTCAACAAATTAGGTACTGAATAATGTAACTCAACATAATAAGGCCATACATGACAAGCCCACAGCTAGTCATACTCAACAGTGAAAGTCAAAAGTTTTCCTCTAAGATCTGGAACAAGCAAGGATATCCATACTCACTACTTCTAGTACCATGAAGTAGTACTAGAAGTCCTAGCCAGAGCAATTAGGCAAGAAAAAGAACAAAATGGCATCCAAATAGAAAAGGAAAAAGTTAAATTGTCTCATTTGATAACATGATCTTTCTTATATGTAGAAAACCCTAAAGTTTCCACCAAAAAAAACTGCTAAAACTAATAAATAAATTGAGTAAAGTTGCAGGATATAAAGATCAACCTAAAAATATCAGTATCATTTCCATACCCTGACAATGAACTATCCAAAAAAGAAACTGAGATAGCAATTCCATTTGCAATAATATCAAGAAGGATAAAATACTTAGGAATAAACTTAAATAAGGAGGTGAAAGGTCTGTACCCCGAAAACTATAAAACATTAATGAAATACACTGGAAAGTCATAAAGAAATGTAAAGATATCTGCAAGACAGTTATTGGGTGAGGGAGTCTTGCATTGATTTAGTTCTTCCCCCTTTCTTGCTTGTAGTTTCCAAAAATAACTATACAATGTGCTGGGAATTCAGCATCCTGAGATAAGGAGATGGCCAGAACAGCCCGGGCTCTATTCCAGTCCCCCCTAGAAATAAGATGTCCTTCAATGTGTTAGCCCAGTATGTCACATACCCCAGGGTATTAAAAAAATTAATTAAAAAACCCAGCCAGGTGCAGTGGCTCATGCCTATAATCCCAGCACTCTGGGAGACCAGCCTGGGCTACAGGGCGAAACCCCATCTTTGCTAAAAATATGAAAATTAACCAGGCCTGGTGGTGCACTCCTTTAGTCCCAACTATACAGGAGGCTGAGGCAGGAGAATCTCCCAGGAGGTGGAGGTTGCAGTGAGTGGAGATAGTGCCACTGCACTCCAGTCTTGGCAACAGAGTGAGACCCTGTCTGAAAACAAAAAGCCAGAGCAGACTGCTTTTCTGGGGGAGGTCCCTCAGCTGCAGTACAGGTGGATATGTCCATATGACACCCCATCCACCACAGCAGCTTTCCAGAGATGGGGAATGCTTGCAATCAGCACTGGGCTTTCATTGTCCCTTGCTGCCTATCTGTAGTTAATAAATTCATTACATTTAATTTGTTGCATATAAGTGGGTTAAGTCTTGCTGGACTCAGAGAAGTTGGTAATCAGTACACAGTGAACCTATTCCACAAAATCCCATGTCCATGAACAGGAAGAATCAATGTTGTCAAAATGTCTATACTACCCAAAGCAATCTAAAGATCCATTGCAACTCCATTCAAAATTCCAATGGCATTTTTCACAGAAATAGAAAAAAAAAAAATCCTGAAACTTGTATTGAGCTACAAAAGACCTCTAATATCTAAAGCAATTGTGAATAACAATTAAAAAGCTCAACATAAACATTTAAAAAATGGAATTCAACCTTATTTATACCATACACAAAAGTCAACTCAAAATGGATTAAAGACTTAAATGTAAGATCTGAAATCATAAAAATTTTAGAAGAAAACATATAAGAAAGCTCCATGACACTGGTCTTAACAATAATTTGACGGGTGGGGTAGTCCATCAAAATCCATATCCATTTTTGGATATGGTACCAAAAGCACAAGCAACAAAAGCAAAATAAATAGGAATATATCAAATTAAGAAGTTTCTACACAGCAAAGAAAACAATTAACAAAATGAAAAGGCAACCACAGAATGGGAGAAACATTTGCATACCATGTATCTGATAAGGCCTTAATATTCCAAATATATAAGGAACTCATATAACTCAACAGCAAAAAACAAACAACCTGATTTTGAAGTGGGCAAAATACCTGAACAAACATTTTTCCAAAGGAGACATGCAAATGGCCAACAGGCATATAAAAAGGAGCTGAACATCAGTCATCATCAAGGAAATGCAAGTCAAAATTACAATGATATATAATCTCACACCTGTTAGCATGAGCATTATCAAAAATTCAAAACTAACAAGTGCCGGTAAGGATGTGAAGAAAGGGAACTCTTATACATTGTTGGTGGAAATATATACTGGAACAACTATTATGGAAAATACTGTGGTGGTTCCTCAAAAAATTAAAAATAGGACTACCAAATGATTCAGCAACTCACATCTGGGCTTATATCTGAAGGAAACAAATCAGTATCTCAGAGAGATATCTGCACTACCATGATCATTGCAGCATTCTTTGCAATATTCAAGGTGTGAAAAAACTTAAATGTCCATTGATGGATGAATAGACAACAAAATTGTGGCATATACATATGATGGAATATTATTCAGCATTTTTAAAAAGGAAATGATTCCATTTGGGATCATCATATGGACCTAGAGGACACTATTTTAAGTTAAATAAAGCAAGCACAGAAAGACAAGTTTGGTATGATCTCACCTACATGTGAAATATAAAACAGTCAAATTCAGGCAGGGTGTGGTGGCTTACGCCTATAATCCCAGCACTTTGGGAGGACAAGGCAGGCAGATGACCTGACATCAGGAGTTCGAGACCCAGCCTGGCCAATATGGTGAAACTCTGTCGCTATTAAAAATACAAAAATTAGCTGGGCATGGTGGCAGGTGCCTGTAAACCCAGTTACTCAAGAGGCTGAGACAGAATAGATAGAACCCAGGAGGCGGAGGCTGCAGTAAGCCAAGATCACACCACTGCACTCCAGCCTGGGCGACAGAGTAAGACTCTGCTTCAAAAAAAAGAAAGAAGTCAAATTCCTAGAAGCAGAGGGTAGAATGGTGGTTGCAAGGGATGCAGGGAGGGGAAACTGGGGAGGTGGTGACGACAGAGTACAAAGCTTCAATTATGCAAGATAAGTAAGTTCGGGAAATCTGCTACATGGCATACTGCCTGTAGCTAACAATACTGTATTTTGTACTTAAAATTGCTAAAAGATTTTATGTTAAGTGTTTTTGCCAAAAA
>NW_016107387.1:7290445-7294700 GCF_001604975.1 Cebus imitator | reverse complement strand
AAAAAGAGCCACGTATCATCATCATCATTATCACAGAAGGGGACAGGAGGAAACTCTGGGAGATGATGATGGGTTTGATGGTAATGTTGGTTTCACAGGCACGTATTTATCTGCAAATTCATTGCGATATATACATTAAATATGAATAGCTTTTCATGTCAATCATACCTCAATAAAAGTGGTTTTAAACTTTTTTTTAAGACTTCAGTATTAAATTATCATTGAAAACTCCCCTGACCCTTTCAATCTCTGCACTCCTAGGCTTTAGTCAGCATTCTTCAACACTTAATTTCTGTTGCCACTGCAAGCTTCTTTTCCCAGTAGACACTGGGTCATAATAATAATCGTATTATAGGCCGGGCGTGATGGCTCATGCCTGTAATCCCAGCACTTTGGGAGGCTGAGGCCGCTGGATCACACGGTCAGCAGTTCAAGACCATCCTGGCCAACATCGTCTCTACTAAAAATACAAAAATTAGCTGGGTGTGGTGGTACGTGCCTGTCATCCCAGCTACTCAGAAGGCTGAGGCATGAGAATCGCTTGAACCCAGGAGGCAGAGGTTGCAGTGAGCCGAGATCGCGACACCACACTCCAGCCTGGGCAACAGAAGGAGACTCTGTCTCAAAATAATAATAATAATAGTATTATCATACACTAATCCAGTGTTTATTGGTTACTCTTCCAATCATTTATCTTGTATTGACCTTTAATTTTCCCAAAAATCATCCACTCTACTTTTTTTCACAATTTACAAATGAAGAAACTGAGACACAAAGAAGATGAAATAACTTTCCCAAGGTGACACATCTAGTAATAACAGAGACAGAACTGCAAACAACAGTGGTCTGGATCCGTAGTCTGCGCTCTTAACAACTATTCTATACAGAACAGCCTCTCTACACAAAGTGTTGTGTGCTTGGCTGCAATCTCTGCCTAACTTCATTTTAAAGTGTGCCAAATGCATTTGTCTAAAGAATGCATTTTAAGTTGTAATAAATCAATGAAAAGCTAACAAGGATTCAAGATATGTACTATATGACCGAATTTTAAAAGGAATTAAGAATTAAAAACTGTAGAAAGCGGTTAAAAAAACAACTGCAGAAAGGACAGAAAGAGGGAGGGAAGGAAGAAGGGAAAAGAAGGATAGGACACAGAAAAGAAGGTAGAAAGAAAAAAAAAATTGGTTTCAAAGTCACAAGAAATGACCAAAATTGAAAATTAAAACTCTACAAAATGCTGAGAAACGTTAACACATAAATAAATAATAAAGAAGTACACCAGGCCCATGGATCAGAAGACTCAGTATAGTTAAGATATCAATTCTCGGCTGGGCATGGTGGCTCATGCCTGTAATCCCAGCACTTTGGGAGGCTGAGAAGACAGATCACCTGAGGTCAGGAGTTCAAGACCAGCATGGCCAACATGGTGAAACCCCATCTCTACAAAAATACAAAAATTAGCCAGACATGATGATGGGTGCCTGCAATCCCAGCTACTCAGGAGGCTGAGGCAGGAGAATTGCTTGAACCTGAGAGGTAGAGGTTGCAGTGAGCTGAGATCACACCATTACACTCCAGCCTGGGCAACAGAGCAAGACTCGGCTGTGTGTGTGTGTGTGTGTGTGTATGTGTGTGTGTGTGTGTGCGCACGCGCGTGCGTATGTGTGTGTGTGTATCCATCCCAGCACGTTGGGAGGCCAAGGCAGGTGGATCATGCAGTCAGGAGTTCCAGACCATCCTAGATTGACCTAGGCATCAATAAAAATCAAAACAGCTATTTTATAGAAAGGGATAAGCAGACTCTCAAGTTAAAATAGAAAAGCAAAGGATCTAGAATATCCAAAACAACCTAGAAAAATAAGAACAAAGTTGGAAGACTTATACTACCTGACTTTCAAGACTTAGCTAACTATAAAGCTAGCTCAGCAGTAGATATTAATATGTGAAATAGTAATATATATTATTAGTAAGAATATTGCTAATATTCAGGATAGACATATAGATCAACAGGATAGAGTCCAGAAATAGATCTACATGTCTATAATCAATCGATTTTCAACAAAAATATCAAGATCATTAGGATAATCTTCACAAAAAGGTGCTGGAATAATTGGATATCCATATGCAAAACAATGGGTCTCAACCTTTATCTCATACCATATAAAAAATAACTCAAATAATAAACCTCAGTATATAAATTGGAGCTATAAAACTTTTAGACAGAAACATAGTAAAGAAATGTTATGACTTTGGCTCAAGCAAAGTTTTCTTAGATAAGACACAAAAATACAAGCTACAAAAGAAAAAAAAACAAACTTTATCGAAATTTAAAACTTGTTATCTCCAAAAGACACAGTTAAGACAATGAAAATTTCAAGTCCAATAAACTTTCTTTTTAAAAAGACAGCAAAAATACAAGGCACAGACTGAGAGGAAAAAAATTATAAAACATATATCTGATGAAATATTGTATTCTGAATATATAAAGAACTTCTTCAACTTCATAACTAGAAGACAACCCAATAAAAAAAAAAACTAGGCCAAATATGTTAACAGACACTTCACTGAATTAGCTATATGAATGGCAAATACGTACATGAAAAGATGTTCAACACCATCAGTCACCAGAGAAACGCAAATTAAAATTAGAATGACTAACACTTAAAAGACTATTAAAACCAAGCATTGGTGAGGTTGTAGAGCAACTGGAACATTGCTGATAGGAAAGTAAAATGGTACAACTACTGTGACAAAGTCCGACAATGTCTCATAAAGTTAAACACGCAATTACCACATGACTCAGCAATTCCGCTCCTAGGTGTTTACCCAAGAGAAGTGAAAACATAGTCCACACAAAGACCTGACAACATATATTCATAACAGCATTAAATTACGTTCAAAGCAGCACTGTTTCATAAAGCCAAAAGCTGGAGACAATCCAAATGTTCATCAACAGGTTGATGAAATGGACGATTAAACTGCGACATTTCTATGTAATGAAATATTGCTCAGCTATAAAAAGGAATGAACTTAAGATTAAATAGAGGCACTTCTTCCTATACCTCCCACTAAGTATAGCTAAAAGCCATGGATATTATAGATAAAACAAACACTAAAAGACTCTTAAAGGTGGAGAGAAGACAGACCAGGTAGAGACCTTGGGACCTCGGGAATGACATGGCAGTGAGTTCCCTGGGTTTTCTTTTATTCTTCGTCTATCTGGAACTGGATGCTGGAGAAATCACTGGAAAGACCAGTGGGCACAAACCAAAAAAATCCCCAAGAAAGCCTGGTCTCCCTGGCCAAAAGACCAGGAAATGGGTAACCTGGCAAGACAGAAAACTCTTAGACAAAGTCATCACACCTGGCCAAACATCATGGGAAAGATCACCGTGTTGTCATCCCATTAGCAAGTGCTGAGTGGCAGCCTGGATTTCTACCCTCACCTAGCTGGAACAAGGCACACTTAAAATTCCCCTGCTGGGCCGGGTGCAGTGGCTCACACCTATAATCCCAGCACTTTGGGAGGCCAAGGCAGGTGGATCACTTGAGGTCAGGAGTTCGAGACCAGCTTGGCCAACATAGTGAAACCCTATCTCTACTAAAAATACAAAAATTAGTGAGTGTGGTGGCCCGTGCCTGTAATCCCAGCTACTCAGGAGACTGAGGCAGGAAAATCACTTGAACCTGGGAGGTGAAGTTTGCAGTGAGCCAAAATTACACCACTGCACTCCAGCCTGGGCAGCAGAGCAAGATCCATCTCAAAGAAAAAAATTCCCCTGCTGGGGTATTATCAGACAAGATCAAGTGGAGATCCAGGACTTGCATCCTCACTTGGTGGTGACATGGCACCCTCCTCCAAAGTGTCAGGAGACACCACACAGAGATCCTGGACTTCCATTCTCATCAAACAGTAACAAGGTGCCACTCCTCTCCACTGGAATCAAAGGAGGTCGAGAGAGAAGCTGGAACTTTAGCCACCATCCAGTAGTAACATGGCCTTCTCCCACCACCAAAGTGTCAGGGAAGATCTGTGGGGAGCAGTTAACAAGGTGCTTCTCCCCCTCCTAGCCAGGTTTGGGCCTCCACCAAAACCTGGCAGTAATGAGGCCATACCCACTTCCTTGATCATGGTGGTGTCAGAGTAAGCCTGTTTTAAAAATGTCATACCATAATGCCAAAAATGTCTCCCTGATATAACCAAAAACCACCCATCCTACCAAGAATCAGGAAGATCTCAACTAGAGTGAGAAAA
>NW_016107387.1:7271481-7289737 GCF_001604975.1 Cebus imitator | reverse complement strand
AAAAAAAAAAAAAAGAATCTCAGGGACCTGAGAGGCTAACAGAGGATCCACCAATCACCTCGCTTTAGTCACAAAAGGAAAGGAGACAGAGGGTGGAGCCAAAAAAATATTCACAAAAACAATAGATGAAATTTCCCCAAATTTGACAAAAAATCTAAACCTACCTTAGCAAACCCCAAATGGAATAAGCTCAAAGAAATCAATGCCAAAGACACATCATAATCAAATTTCTGAAAACTAAAGACAAAGAAAACAATTTCAAAAACAATGAGAGAGGCATTCCATATGAATTTTAGAATTTTTTTCTAATTCTGTGAAGAATGACATTGGTAGTTTGATAGGAATAGCACTGAATCTGTAAATTGCTTTGGGCATTATAGCCATTTTAATGATACTGATTCTTCCAAACCATGAGCATATTTTTCCATTTATTTGTGTCATCTATGATTTCTTTCAGGAGTGTTTTGTAGCTCTCATTGTAGAGATCATTCACTTTCTTGATTAGCTGTATGCCCATGTATTTCATTTTCTTCATGGCTAGTGGAATGGGATTGTGCTCTTGACTTGACTCTCAATCTAGATTCTACATGTTATTGGTGTATAGAAATGCAACTGATTTTTGTACATTGATTTTGTATCCTGAGACTTTGCTAAAATCATTTTTCAGATCTAACAGCCTTTTGGCAGATTCTTTAGGGTTTTCTAAGTATAAAATAATATTGTCAGTGAAGAGATATAGTTTGACTTCTTTTCCTATTTGGATGCCTTTTATTTCTTTCTCTTGCATGATTGCTCTGGCCGGGACTTTCAATACATTATTATGAATAGGAGTTGTGAGAGTGGGCAGCCTTGCCTTGCTCCAATTCTCAAGATAAATTTCTTCCAGCTTTTGCTCATGCAGTACGATGTTGGCTGTGAGGATGTCATTGACGGCTCATATTATTTTGAGGTATATTCCTTCAATGTTTAGTTTGCTGAGGGCTTTTATGAGGAAGGAATGTTAGATTTTATCAAAAGCTTTTTCTGTATCTGTTGAGATGACCATATGATTTTTGTTTTTAATTCTGTCTATGTGGTGAATCACATTTATTGATTCATATATGTTGACCCAACCTTGCATCCCAGGAGTAAAGCCTACCAAATCATGGTGAATTAACTTTTGGATGTACTGCTAGATTCAGTTTGCTAATATTTTGTTGAGGAATTTTGTGTCTGTGCTCATCAGGAATATTGACCTAAAGTTTTCTTTCTATCATTGTGTCTCTGCCAGACTGTGGTATCAGGATGATGCTGGCTTTGTAGAATGAGTTAGAGAGGAGTCCCTTCTCCATGATTTGGGGGAATATTTTCAGTAGGATTGGTACCAGCTCTTCTTTGTACATCTGGTAGAATTTTTGAATCCATCTGGTCTGGGACTTTTTTTGGTTGGTAGGTTTTTGTTTTGTTTTGTTTTGTTTTGTTTTGTTTTTTTACTGATTCCATTTCAGAACTCATTATTGGTCTGTTTAGGGTTTTAATTTCTTCCTGGTTTGATCTCAGGAGGTTGTGTGTTTCCACGAATTTATCCATTTCTTCTAGATCTTCTAGTTTGTGTGCACAGAGGTGTTCATAATATACACAGGTATATACATTTGCTGAAATTTGGAAATGTACATTGGAAATGAACACACTGTATTGTAAATGAGCTATACCTCAAATACACTTGATGTCAAATCCCTTCACAGAATATTAGAAAGATGATCAAATTATGTTATTTGATGAAAAAGAAAAGAACAGAATAATTTGGAATATGATAAAATATTTAACTGTACATTTTTTGTTATAAAATATGGCATATTTGGCCATTTTGGTTTAAGATGACTGAGAACGTCAAATCCAATTGTAAGACATATTCTCCACATATGCAAAAGTCTTACTAACATTGATACCTTTTATAAAACAGTCATAAATTGTGAATCCTCATATCCTCAAAGTCTGATATGTGCAACTTTAAAAGCCTATTTTCACTGATCAATCACTTCCATGGCTGTGCAGAAGTGTATCCCATTATAAGCCAGAAAGCAATCACAGTTGTACAGATACAAGGAGGGGAAATGCTTCTTCAGTAGAAGAGTTTGTTCATATACTCTACTCAGATTACAGGAGACTGAGATCCAGCTACTATCTGAAATATTCTACTTAGCCATTATACACAAGTACAGGGGCATCACAAATAACCTCAAAGAGAACCCCAAACCTAAAAATTGTAAAACAAATTTCAAAACATTGGTGATAAATTCTCTGTGCTATATTTGCAATGTTCCTATCAATCTAAAACCATTCTAAAATTTAAAGGTTTTTTTTTTTTTTGAGACAGAGTCTTGCTCTGTCACCAGGCTGGAGTGCAGTGGCACAGTCTCGGCTCACTGCAACCTCCGCCTCCTGGGTTCAAGTGATCCTTCCACCTCAGCCTCCCAAGTAGCTGGGACTACAGGCGCATGCCACCATGCCTGGCTAATTTTTGTATTTTTAGTAGAGATGGGGTTTCGCCATGTTGGCCAGGATGGTCTCAATCTCTTGACCTCGTGATCTGCCTGCCTCAGCCTCCCAAAGTGTTGGGATTACAGGCGTGAGCCACCACGCCCAGCCTTAAAGTTTATTTTTTAAAGCTATTGTTTCATAAAATAAATCACTGAATACTTTTTAACGTTGGTAACACAGTGGCACGAGCAGAAGGTGTGACATTTCTGAATCACACATCAGTGGAATCTTGATGTCACCAACTTTACATGCTGCTTTTTGATGTTAGGTGGAGACCGCAAGTACGCATAGATCAATGCTCTAACGTAGATGTATGGAAGGGAGACTTTAAAAACCCTACCCAAGACATACTCCCAAACAAAGTATTGCTGCTGCTTGCAAAAACACCTCCAGGTACCAGAAACCACTGAAAAGATAATAAATATTACTATAAAATTAACACAAACTAGCTAGCCAGTGGTAAGGTGATCTCTACATAATGATAGAGAAATTTGGAAGATTATCTTGTGTAAAAATACAAGTTGAATAGGAGAGGTCAAATTTGGAAGATTATCTGTGTAAAAATACAAGTCAAATAGGAGATGTTAAATTTGGAAGATTATCATCTGTGTAAAAATACAAGTTGAATAGGAGATGACTGACTTTAAAGTACCCCCTCTAGGACCTGCTGGATAGAACTTTGATATGATTTGATGTCCCCTCCAAATCTCATGTTGAAATGTGACCCCAAAGTTGGAGGTAGACCTAATGGGAGATGTTTGGGTCACAGGAGCAGATATCTGGCAAATGGCTTCATGCCATCCCTGAAGTAGTGAGTGGTAATGAGTTCCTACAAGACCTAGTTGTTTCAAAGACTGTAATATCTTCTCCCTCTCTCTCTTGCTTGCTCTCTTGCCATATGACATGTCTGCTCCCCCTTTCCCTTTCAACATGACTGGAAACTTCCTGAGGCCCTCACCAAAAGCAGATGCTGGCACTATGCTTTTCACACAGCCTGCAGAACTGTGAGCCAAATAAACCTCTTTTGTTTATAAATTACCCAGCCTCAGGTATTCCCTAATAGCAACATAAAACAGACTAACACTAATACAACTATCTTCTATCCCTCCGAAATTTAATGGGCGGAAACCAAGATAATAATAAAATAATAATAAATTCTCCAGAAAAAAGGGGGTTGCTACTTCCAACTTCATGAAGAATTTAAAAAGAAATATTAAATAGTGAGTCAAAGTGAAATATAGGCCTGGCGCAGCGGCTCACACCTGTAATCCCAACACTTTGGGAGGCTGAGGCGGGCAGATCACGAAGTCAAGAGATCGAGACCAGCCTGGCCAATATGGTGAAACCTCATCTCTACTAAAAATACTAAAATTAGCCGGGTGTAGTAGCGTGTGCCTGTAATCCCAGCTATTCGGGAGGCCTAGGCAAGAGAATAACTTGACCCCAGGAGGCGGAGATTGCTGTGAGCAGAGATCGTGCCACTGCACTCCGGCCTGGTGACAGAGCAAAACTCTGTCTCCAAAAAAAAAAAAGTGAAACTATAAGGCCAATCACTAGGCAGTCTTCTTATACCCAAGTGCAGTGACCTTTATTCTGGCTGACTCACCCATAGAAACATGAAAAAAACCTAGGAGGTGCCAATTTCCCACCTCTGAGGGGTGAAGCTTCCAGCAATTTAGAGAAAATATCCCCTCAAAAAGGATTCAGGTATGAGGATAGCAAGAAATTCACTCCACATGCAAACTCACTTGCACTGGACTGCCCAGGAAGCACACCACTCACAGGCTGGTGCATTGTTTGAAGTCAGTGGTTTTGTAGGCCCACTCTACAGGTGCTCAGGTGCTCCAGCCTGGAGACTGTACCTCCGCTTCACCTCTTGCACTAGTCAGGACTCTTTGGTCCATGTGTAACAGAAAGTGAATTCAAAGTGGCTTTTTAAAATAGGCATTCTTAGGCCGGGCACGGTGGCTCACACCTGTAATCCCAGCAGTTTGGGAGGCCAAGGTGGGCAGATCACCTGAGGTCCAGGAGTTTGAGACCGGCCTGGCCAACATGGTGAAAACCCATCTCTACTAAAAATACAAAATTAGCCAGGCATGGTGGTGTGTGCCTGTAATCCCAGCTACTAGGAAGGCTGAGGCAGGTGAATTGCCTGAACCCAGGAGTCAGAGGTTTCAGTAAGACAAGATTGTGCCATTGCACTCCAGCCTGGGCAACAAGAGCGAAACCCCATCTCAAAAAAAATTAAATTAAACAAAACAAAACAAAACAGGCATTCTTGTCTCACCTAAGTTGGAGGGAAACAGAAAAGAAACAATAAAAATAAAAGGCATTTATTGGTTCCTATAGCATAAAAGATCAGGGTTAGTCTGACCTCAGGCATGGCTGGATCAAGGGGTTCAAACAATATCATCAGGATGCACACTCACTCTCTCACTTCCTCTCCACGACCTTGCTTTGCTTTCCTATATGTTGGCTTTATTTTCTGATAGGCTTTCTCCAAAAGGGTCAGTGGAGTCAACAGACCTATAGTTTACCAGCTTGGCAGTCACTATGGAAACACAAAGATTTCATTCTGTTTCTATCAAAGCCCCAGAAAAAGCCTCTTTAGCGCTGATTAGCCCATCCTGGACCATATGTCCACCTCTGAACCAATCATTGTCCAGGAAGATGTGATACTCTCATTGGCCAGTGTTTATTGGAGAGCTACTCTCCTAGCAGTAGACTAGCAGAAAAATAGTAGAATGCCCTGAAATTCACCAGAAATACCATATGAGAGTAAAAGCAACAACAGCCAAAGAGAACAGGAAACTCTGGCTGACTGAGCAGGTTTTCAGGCTTTGTTCTTCCCCAGATAATAAGAAGTACTAACCCATAAAACTTCATAAGCCTCTCTAAGGAGTCTGGAGTTGTTATGAGTTATTATACTTAAAAAGCATTTAGAAGAGCATCTGGCTCAAAGTAAGTAGTATAGAACTGTTAGCTAACATCATGCAAGAAGGGCCCTGGAAAAGGGAAAAGAACATATCCTAGTAGTCAGGGTGAAGACACCAAATCGTTTAATCTAAATATTAAAAGGAATGTAACCTAATTTTGTAACAAACTGGTGAAGCAGGATATACGAGTTAAACTACTTTTTGCTTCTTTGATTCATAATTTGAGAATGACAAAACTGTTTTAAAATAAAACTTTTCCTTCACCAACATAAGGGGATTTGATATAAAAATAAAATACCTCGCCAGGTCCGGTGGCTCATATCTGTAATCTCAGCACTTTGGGAGACTGAGGCGGAAGGATCCCTTGAGTCCAGGAGTTTGAGACCAGCTGGGTAACACAGGTTGATGCCTGTCTCTACAAAAATAGGAAAATTAGCTGAGTGTGGTGATGTATGCCTATGGTTTCAGCTACTTGGGAGGCTGAGGCAGGAAGATCACTTGGGGCCAGGAGATGGAGTCTGCAGTGAGCCACGATCACATCACTGCACTCCAGCCTAGGTAACAGAGTGAGACCCCATCTAAAAAAAAAAAAAAAGAAGAAGAAAATATCCAATACTGGTTATAAGATAGTGAACTGATAGACACTGGAGTCTACGCTTCTAAACCAAATTCTAACCACAGAAACAATAGAAGCATATTATAAATAAGTTAACAACTATGCTCAAAAACCAGAAACGCTTGCTGGACTAGGGAGAGAGAATATGCTAAAAGACAGAAATCATACTGAAGTAGAAGGCCAGGGAGACTCCTCTCCAGACCAGATTGAAAACTGACCAAAGGCCGGGCACGGTAGTTCACGCCTGTGATCTCAGCACTTTGGGTGCTGAGGCGGGCAGATCACCTGAGGTCAGGAGTTTGAGACCAGCCTGGCCAACATGGTGAAACCCCATCTCTACTAAAAATATAAAAATTAGTGGTCTGTAATCACAGCTACTCAGGAGGCTGAGGCAGGATAATAGCTTCAACCCAAGAGGCGGAGGTTGCAGTGAGATAGCGCCACTGCACTCCAGCCTGGATGACAGAGCCGGACTCCATCTTCAAAAAAGAAAAAACAAAACTGACCAAAACCAGAAGAGACATTGAAAGCACCTCTCACTCCGCATCACCATAAGACACTCCTATCAGCACCGTGACAATGTACCACTGCCACAGCAACACCCAGAAGTTACTGCCCATTTGCTAGCTATTCCTGAATCACCTGCCCCTTAATTAGCATGTCATTAAAAGTGGACATAAATATGGCCACACACCACCCTGCACTCGTCCTCTGTGATTGCCTGTGGTGTAGCCCTGCTCCAAGGGAGCAGTCACAGAGCCACGACACGGCCGCCTCCTCAATAAAGCTGCTTTCCTCCGCCACTGGCTTGCTCCTGAATTCTTTCCTGAGCAGAGACAAGAACCTGCATTGCATCAATACTAGATTAGATGCAAAGGGGGAAACTGTAGACTAGAACACCTGCAGGAATCCTATGAGACTTCTCCTGCAGGAGGAATCCTGAGCATGCTGGGAGGCGTGGCAGCCACAGGGAAGCACTCTGCGGGCAGTATGGAGCAATCACACCCAGCACACACACCTCCCACACCCCAACACATCCACTCCCAACTTCCAGTGAAAATAAATACCTATCAACCCATCATCTAAGTATTAAGCCCGGCAGGCATTTGCTCTTTTTCCTAATTATCTCCTCCCTCCTCCTCCCACCCTCTCCTGACAGGCCCCAGTGTGTGCTGTTCCATGTGTTCTCATTGTTGAGCTCCCACTTATAAGTGAAAACATGCAGTGTTGGTTTTCTCTTCCTGCATTAGTTTGCTGAGGATAATGGTCTCCAGCTTCATCTGTGTCCCTGTAAAGGACATGATCTTGTTCCTTTTTATGGCTGCATAGTATTCCACGGTATATATGTACCACATTTTCTTTACCCAGTCTGTCATTGATGGGCATTTGGGTTGCCTCCATGTCTTTGCTATTGTGAATAGTGCTACAATGAACATATGTGTGCATGTATCTTTATAGCAGAACAATTTATATTTCTTTGGGAATATATCCAGTAATGGGATTGCTGGGTCAAATGGTATTTCCAGTTCCAAATCTTTGAGGAATCACCACACTGTCTTCCACAATGGTTTAACTAACTTACATTCCCACCAACAGTGTAAAAGCATTCCTATTTCTCTGCAACCTCACCAGCATTTGCTCTTAACTTTTAAATAATCATCATTTTGACATGGCACACATTTACCTATGTAACAAACCTGCACATCCTGCACATGTACCCCAAAACATACATAGTTTAATTTTTTTTAAAAAGGTGGGGCACGGTGGCCCACACCTGTAATCCCAGCACTTTGGGAGACCAAAGTGGGCAGATCGCAAGGTCAGGAGATTGAGACCATCCTGGTTAACATGGTAAAACCCTGCCCCTACTAAAAACACAAAAAATTAGCCGGGCATGTTGGCACACACCCGCAGTGCCAACAACTCAGGAGGCTGAGGCAGGAGAATCGCGTGAACCCAGGAGGCGGAGGTTGCAGTGAGCCACTGCACTCTAGCCTGAGCAACAGAGCAAGACTCCATCTCAAAAAAAANAAAAAAAAAAAAAGAAAAGAAAATGGCCCCCATATTCCTTTACAATCACTCATTCGGGCAATTCTCCCTCCTCTCCAGCAGGAGACTAGAAGTTTAGCATCTGATAGAGCAGAGGGATGTTGGACTTGGGACATCAGGTGACTGTGCCCTGTGAAACAAAAGAAAATGTAACAAAAGCAACACACTGAATGGTGACTCCCCAGTCCTCCTCGAATACTGCCAGTAATGCTGATGGTTGGGCATCTGCACCCCAAACAGGAAATTAGAAGATTGGTCTCTGAAGAAACCAACCATCCAAATAGAAAAGACCTACAAATACTGACCGGGGAGGAACCACATCAGTTGACCAGATCTCTGCTCATTATATTGAAAAACCCCACCAACAGTCCTATCTTTTTTAGTGCCTCAGTCTTAAATAAGAAAAGAAAGTCAATGATCAACAGATAATTAAAAAGAGGGACTCAAATTAGCTGGGCATGATGGCAGGCACCTGTAGTCCCAGCTACTTGGGAGGCTGAGGCAGGAGAATTGCTTGAACCCGGGAGGTGGAGGTTGCCATGAGCTGAGATCATGCCACTGCAAGCTAGTCTGGCAACAGAGCAAGACTCCGATTCAAAAAAAGAAAAAGACGGACTCAGAGAAAACAGGAATAATGAAGAAACGGATTTTTGGAAACTATATTTACTATGTTCAGAGATATTAGAGATTAGCATCCTTGAAACAAGAGCAGATGTTTTCTGAAAGCAACAATCAAAGAACAAGACAGAAAAGCTTCAATAGCCCAAAAGAATGTTTTAATTCAATAGCAGAGGTGGAAATCTCCACGTAGTAAAAAAAAAAAAAAAAAGGAGAGAGGGAGAGGGAGATTAGAAGAGACAATGACAATATAGGAACTTTTTTTGAGACGGAGTCTCGCTCTGTCACCCACGTGCATGTGTATGAACGCTAGTTACACAATAAAACGAATATGCTCAGGCACACTGCACACTGCCTCACACCTATAATGCCAACACTGTGGGAGGCTAAGGTAGGAGGATCACTTGATGCCAGGAGTTCAGGACCAGTCTAAGCAACATAGAGTGACCTTGTCTCTACAAAAATAAAAATTAGCCGGGCATGGTGGTAACAGCCTGTAGTCCCAGCAACTCATGAGGCTGAGGTGGGAGGATCAACTGAGCCTAGGATTTCAAGGCCATTAATGAAGAAACTAGAGAAAGGATAAATGAGGTTTATCCCTTCCTTTGTGAAAGAGAGAAATACTGTCTACTTCTCAGGGTTTTATAGGATTAAACACATTAATTTTCTTGCTTCCATCAAACTCATTCACATACACACACACACACACACACACACACACACACACACACACACGCACACTGCCTTGATTGTAGCCAATTGTTCTTGAGGGCTGGAAGGCAATGTATGCATCTTAAGAGAGTGCATCTCTGCTTTCTTCAGTTTACAGATACTGGTGAAGAAGACAGTGAAACCTGAGAACTTGACCTTGGAAAATCATTTATTTATGTTAAGAAGTAGATGGCTCATTATTATTTAAAATATACCTTGAAGAGCTATTTTGGTTTTGGAACAAGGGCTGGGCCAGGTGCGGTGGCTCACGCCTATAATCCCAGCACTTTGGGAGGCTGAGATGGGCAGATCAAGAGGTCAGGAATCAAGACCATCCTGGCCAACATGATGAAACCCGAGCTCTACTAAAATACAAAAAAATTAGCCAGGCACGATGGCACGAGCTTGTAGTCCCAGCTACTTGGGAGGCTGAGGCAGGACCCAGGAGGCAGAGGTTGTAGTAAGCGGAGATCACGCCACTGCACTCCAGCCTGGGCGAAAGAGCGAGACTCATCTCAAAAAAAAAAAAAAAAAAAAGAGAGAGAGAGCTGGCAGAGCAGAGCTTAGAAAGGAGATGAAACAATGAGAGGTTGTTTTACATAATAAAAGAATACAGACTTCCCCCAATTATACTAAACAGAAAAAAGATAAAATAAGATTTTCCACATCAAGGCACTCAGTGATAGTAAGGGAGGTGCTATGGGTCAAGTCAGACAGAGAGAAATTTCTGGTGGTTGGAACGGTTACAAAATAATAAGAACATAGCCAGGGGTGATGGCACACCCCTGTGATCCCAGCTACTTGGGAGGCTGAGGCAGGAAGGTGGCTTGAGGCCAGGGTTTCAAAGCCAGCCTGGGCAAAATGGCAGGACACTGTCTCTGAAAAAAAAAAAAGAAAAGAAAAGAATGTTAGGAAGACAGATGGCTAATATTAAGCTTTGCTGTTCTTATTTTAAATTCTAATACTTTGTTCATTATGGATTTCTTGCATTCATTTTGATGTTGTAAATACTGCATTAAATTGTTATTTATTTTGAGCACTGAATTTTTGGTGCCCACTTAAATGTTACACTCAAGGATGAGTGCCTCGCTGGCTTCACTGTGGTCCATGCCCTTCTAAACCTTCAGGGAAGGTCTATGACATGGACCAGCTCTGTGTTAATGATAGCTGCCAAGTGGGTTTCAGCACAGGGTGGGACAGACACCATCAGCAGCAGTAGGCAAGACATGAAAATCCTCTACAAATCGGTGTGAGAGATCTGAACAATGGAGGATTACACGGTAAACCTTAGAGCAAAGAGTAGAATAAACAGCGTGAAATAATGACGAGGTGTTGCCAGGGATCCCAGAGAAGGGGTCAAGTTTTGCTGCCATGCCCCCCACCCCAGCCCCCGCCCTGTGCCCTCTGTTGGACCCTAGAGCTCCGCTGTTCTTTTCCCTGAGCTACTTCCAGATAGAACAAGAAATGCAAAATACCCCGGCTGGCCTTCCAGCTGGGTCCTGAAAGCAAAGTTTCAGGGTTGGGCGTTGGGTCCCTGAGGAATAGTCTAGCAGTGGGGGCTTCAGGGAGGGGCCAGGACGGGCCTCCCAGCCTCTTTACAGAAATGTCGAGTACAGCCAGCTCCAGAACAAGTGAATGGAAGAAGTCCAGAGATGCCGTTCGGCGGCCCGTATGCGTAGGAGGGCTGTCTTGACACTATGTTTGCTTGAAATAGAAATTGACAACAAATAAGAATGGCGCTCGTGTTCCTACTCCACCACTGATGGCTGGGGAGAGAGGAACAAGGGAGGGGCTCCTGTGAGCCTCTGCCAGGCAAAGCCTCAGGGTACCCGTTCCACCCCTGGATGCTCTGATGAGTCCGATTGTTTTTCCAGTGTCAGCAATCGAGCAGCAAGTACTACTAGAGAAATGACACCCCTGAACAAACAGGTAAATTCATGGTCACCAACTTTCACCTAGTGTCTCAACCATGCCAAGCACTCCTGTCCCAGCCCAAGCCCCTCATTCAGCTTTTCTTTTTTTCTTTTTTTTTAATGGAGTCTCACACTGTCCCCCAGGCTGGAGGGCAGTGATGCAATCTCAGCTCACTGCAACCTCCGCCTCCCGGGTTCAAGCGATTTCCTGCCTCAGCCTCCCAAGTACCTAGAATTACAGGCACCCACCACCACACCCAGCTAATTTTTGTGTATTTTCAGTAGAGATGGGGTTTCACCATGTTGGCCAGGCTGGTCTCAAACTCCTGACCTTGTGATCTGCCTGCCTCGGCGTCCCAAAGCGCTGGGATTACAGGCATGAGCCACCGCGCCTCAGCTCTCTCTTATGCCCTCAAACTTTCTCCAGTCTCCTTCCACCTGTGAAATGCCCCTACAACTTCGTTGTCTCTAAAATTTAAAAAAATAATAAAGTAACAAAAAACAAATACATTTCATAAAGCTAGAGCTTCCATAGATACATCTAGGCAAAATAAATCGAAAACCTTCTAGAAAGGAGTCACCATTTAGATGCCACTAAGGAAATTCATGATTCAGGCCAGGCACCATGGCTCATGCCTATAATTCTAGCACTTTGGGAGGCTGAAGTGGGCAGATCACTTGAGGTCAGCAGTTTGAGACCAACGTGGCCAACATGGTGAAACCTCATCTCTACAAACAAAAAAAAAATTAGCCAGGCATAGTGGTCGGCACCTGTAATCCCAGCTACTCAGGAGGCTGAGACAGGAGACTGGCTTGAAGCTGGGAGGCGGAGGTTGCAGTGAGCTGAGATCACACCGTTGCACTCCAGCCTGGGCAACAGAGTGAGATTCAGTCTCAAAAAAAAAAAAAAGAAAGAAAGAAATTTCATTATTCAATGGAGGAAGTTAAAATATCAACAAAACAGAAGTTTGGAAGAAGTTGATTCCAACCCTTGCGGATGACTACAGGGGGTTCGAAACTTCCTGGACGAAGTAACTGCAGATGTGGTAGAAACTGAGAGAACTAGAATGAGAAGTGGAGCCTGGAACAGGCACTATGGCTCCTGCCTGTAATCCCAGCACTTTGGGAGGCCAAGACGGGTGGATCACCTGAGGTCAAGAGTTCAAGACCATCCTGGCCAACATGGTGAAACCCCATCTCTACTAAAAGTACAAAAATTAGCCTGGCATGGTGGCGGGGCAGCTACTCAGGAGGCTGAGGCAGGAGAATCGCTTGAACCCGGGAGGCGGAGGTTGAAGTGACCCAAGATCGCGCCACTGCACTCCAGCCTGGGCCACAAGAGCGAGACTCAGTCTCAAAAAAAAAAAAAAGTGGAGCCTGAAGATATAACTGACTTGCTGCAATCTCATGATAAAAGATTAATGAATGATGAGTTGCTTCTTATAGATGAGCAAAGAAAGAGGTTTCCTGAGATAGAATCTCCTGGTGAAGATGCTGTGAATACTGCTGGAATGACAACAAAGGACTTAGAATATTACATCAACGTCGGTGATAAAGCAGTGGCAGGGCTTAAGAAGACTGACCACAATTTTGAGAAAAGTTCTACTGTGGATAAAATGCTATCACACTGCATCGCATACTACAGAGAAATATCTTGTGAAAGGAAGAGTCGATCAATGCAGCAAACTTCATTTCTGTCTTTAAGAAACTGCCACAGCCACCCCAACCTTCAACAACCATGCCCCTGGTCAGTCAGCAGCCATCAACGCTAAGGCACGGTCGTCCAGCAGCAAAATATTATGACTCAACTAATGTTCAGATGATAGGATATTTTAGCAATAAAGTATTTCTTAATTAAGGTATGTACATTTTTTGTTGTTGTTTAATAAAGACGGGGTTTCACCATGTTGGTCAGGCTGGTCTTGAACTCCCGACCTCAGGTGATCCGCCCACCTTAGCCTCCAAAGTGCTTGGATTACAGGCGTGAGCCACCGCGCCCAGCCAAGGTATGTACATTTTTTAGACATAATGATATTGCATATTTAATAGACTACAGTATAGTATAAATATAAGTTTTATATGCACAGGGAAACCAAAAATTTGTGTGGCTTTCTTTGTTGCAATATTTACTTTATTGCAGTAGTCTGGAAGTGATCCCAATATATTTCAGAGATATGCCTGTATAGACCACATTTTCTTTATCCATTCATCTGTTAATGGACGCTTAGGTTGGTTATTGTAAATAATATTACAATGAACATGGGAGCAGTTGTGATTTTTTTTTCTTCAAGACAGAGTCTCGCTCTGCTGCCCAGGCTGAAATGCAATGGTGCAATGTTGGCTCACTGCAACCTCCACCTCCTAGGTTGAAACTATTCTCCTGCCTCAGCCTCCCAAGTAGCTAAGACTACAGGCACCCACCAACCACACCTAGCTAGTTTTTGTATTTTTAGTAGAGATGAGGTTTTACCATGTTGGCCAGGCTGGTCTTGAACTCCTGACCCTCAAGTGAACCACCCACCTCGGCCTCCCAAAGTACTGGGATTACAGGCATGAGCCACCACACCTAGCCAACCAATTCTGTAAGTATATTCATGTTTGAAGAGAATTCTGTGAGCCCTCAGAAACTTGAACAGACTCTCTGGGCTTGACTAGGGAATACTTACTAGGATTGGGGCAGCAGAGGTTGGAGAAAAGAGGGGGACAGGCAGCAAAGGGTCGAGGATCTGTCAGCTTTCATTTCTCTTGGAACAGACATAGACAGCTATCTGGGAACAAACCTTTCTTGTCTTTTCTCTGAGTCTTGAGCCTTGATTTCCCTCTTACAGAAACACAAAAGCTCTCCCTTCCCCCTACCCCACCCTCTGCATCCCCCACTCCCCACCCAACACTCCCCTGGCATGCAGAGTTGGTAGAGGAGGTGGGGAGTATAATTTGACTAAAGGGCCCAAGAAACTACCTGGAAGAAAAGAGATTGTGGCCCTGATTTTCTTTTTCTCTTTTTTTTTTTTTTTTGTTTGAGACAGGGTCTCGCTCTGTCACCCAGGCTGGAGTACAGTGGGGCGGTCATGGTTCACTGCAGCCTCTGCCTCCTGCACTCAAGCCATCGTCCCGCCTCAGCCTCCCCAGCTGGGACTACACACACAAGTTACCACACCTGGCTAATTTGGGGTTGTTTTTGCTTTTTGAGACAGAGCCTTACTCTGTCACCAGGCTAGAGTGCAGTGGCACGACCTCGGCTCACTGCAACCTCCATCTCCCAGGTTCAAGCGAATCTCTTGCCTCAGCCTCCTGAGTAGCTGGGATTACAGGCATGCACCACCATGCCCAGCTAATATTTTTTGTATTTTTAGTAGAGACGGGATTTCACCATGTTGGCCAGGATGGTCTCGATATCTTGACTTCATGATCCGCCCGCCTGGGCCTCCCAAAGTGCTGGGATTACAGGCGTGAGCCACCGCACCCGGCCCAGTATTTTTACCTTTTTTAGAGACAGAGTCTTGCCATGTTGCCCTGGCTAGTCTCCAACTCTCTGGGCTCAAGCAATCCCCCTGCCTCAGTCTCCCAAAGTGCTAAGATTACAGTTAGGACCCACCATACCTTGGCCCCTGATTCATTCTTTTCAACATTGCTAAATATTAATCAAGCCTCTCCCGAAGATTGAGAATGTCCCAATGGAGGTTCACAGGAGGGAAAAACACCCAGGCTCCCAAAGGGAAACACTGTGTGAAGAAAGTGGTCTGGTCTCATGACCAGGCTCAACTCCAAGGCCTGAAGGTTTGGGAGGCTGAGTCTGGACGCAGCCCTGGCACATAATCCCATGTTGGGGACTTTGCCCAAACATGTGAACACAGAGTTTGGAAGCCGAGTCTATGTCACCGTTGTGGCCTATGCAGGTAGCCCTGCCGCACTAGAAAAATGACCCATTGGCCGGGCACAGTGGCTCACACCTGTAATCCCAGCACTTTGGGAGGCTGAGGTGGGGGGGATCACCTGAGGTCAGGAGTTCAAAACCAGCCTGGCCAACATGGCAAACTCTGTCTCTATTAAAAATACAAAATTAGCCGGGCATTGTGGCACACGTCTGTAATCCCAGCACTTTGGGAGGCCGAGGCAGATGGATCACCTGAGATCAGGAGTTTGGGACCAGCCAGGCCAACATGGGGAAACCCCATCTCTACTAGTGTGCATGTCTATAATCCCAGCTACTCAGGAGCCTGAGGCGGGAGAATCGTTTGAACCCAGGAGGCGGAAGTTGTAGTGAGCCGAGATAGCACCATTGCACTCCAGCCTGGGTAACAAGAGCGAAATTCTGTCTAAGAAAGGAGAGAGAGGGGAGGGGAGGGGAGGGAGAAAAGAGGAGGAAAAGAAAAGAGAGAAGAAAAATGACCCATTAGATAGTGCAGGACAAGGTCTCCTTGGGCATACCACAAGACAAGGACATGGCAAGTGACAGTACTCAAAGAGGGAAGTGCTGGACTTCCTGCAAATAGGGACGAGGAGTCCCCAGATTACTAACTGGAGAAATAGATGACACAATTTGTGCCCTGAAATCACATTCCATTATTACATAGCAGTTTAAAATTACACAGTTTAAAATTAGTTTATAATGTCATGCCTCCTGTGTCCAATGTGTAGGTGTCTCAAGGAACAAATACAAATTTATATAGACCCAGGCCAAACATGGGGTCCAAACACCCACATAGCAGATACAACAGAAGTAACACTAGCTGCAGTTTAAGCCACACTGGCAGAGGAGAAAGGAAAAGGATGAAATTATTCTTGTGTTTAGGAAAACTCTTTAACAAGCCTTTCTGGCTCTGAAATGTAAAGACTCTCCCCATCATCCACATTCCCTGGGACATAACCTAGTGGAAGAAGCTTTGATCAAGAAGTTAAATTGGCCAGGCACGGTGGTTCACACCTGTACTCCCAGCACTTTGGGAAGCCAAAGTGGGCAGATCACTTGAGGCCAGGAGTTCGAGACCAGCCTGACCAACATGGTAAAACCCTATCTCTACTTAAAAAAAAAAGAGAAATACAAAAATTAGCTTGGCATGGTAGTGTGCACCTGTAATCCTAACTACTCAGGAGGCTGAGGTAGGAGAATCGCTTGAACCCAGGAAATGGGGGTTGCAGCAAGCTGAGATCACACCGCTGCACTCCAGCCTGGGTGACAAGAGCGTGACTGTCTCCAAAAGAAAAAAAAAAAGTTAAACTGTTCTACAAAGAGAGGTAATGGGAATATGGGAGCTGGCTCCTGGCACAGACAGCAAGGAATCGGGAGTTTGAAAGAAGAAAGTTTACATTTGGCATTCACGTGTACCCACATGGGCTTTCCTACTGCAAAGGACACTGACAAAATTAAGTCCCTAGTCCTTCCTGTAGCATACATAAGAACAAAATGGCCATTGTTAGGAACAAATAAAAATTTAAAAATAAAAGGGCCAGGTGCGGTGGCTCACCCCTGTAATCCCAGTATGTTGGGAGGGAGGCCAAGGCTGGTGGATCACTTGAGCCCAGGAGTTCGAGACCAGCTTGGGAAACGTGGAAAAACCCCATCTCTACAAAAAATTACAAAAATTAGTCGGGCATGGTGGCACGGGCCAGTAGTCCTAGCTACTTGGGAGGCTGAGGCAGTATAATTACCTAAGCCTAGGAGATCAAGGCTGCAGTGGGCGGTGATGGTGCCACTGGCCTCCAGCCTCAGCAACACAGTGAGACCCTGTCTCAAAAAAAAAAAAAAGGCTCTTAGGCAGTTTGGGCTACTATAACAAAGCACTGACCAGGAACCATGGTTCATGCCTATAATCCCAGCACTTTGGGAGGCCAAGGCAGGTGGATCACCAGCCTGACCAACATGGTGAAACCCTATCTCTACTAAAAATACAAAAATTAGCCAGGCATGGTGTTGCATGCCTGTAGTTCCAGCTATTTGGGAGACTGCGACAGGAGAATCGCTTGAACCTGGGAGGTGGAGGTTACACTGAGCCAAGGTCATGCCATTAATCTGGACAACAGAGCAAGACTTTGTCTCAAAAAAAAAAAAAAAAAAAATGAAAGGCCTAGTTCTCTCTGTTGAAAAAAAGGGAGGAGACTTCTGCTTTAGAAAACTTGTAAATTCTTTTTTTTTTTTTTTGAGACAAAGTCTCACTCTTGTTGCCCAGGCTGGAGTGCCATGGCACAATCTCAGCTCACAGCAACCTCTGCCTCCCAGGTTCAAGCCATTCTCCTGCCTCAGCTTCCCAGGATTACAGGCATCTGCCACCACACCTGGCTATTTTTTTGTACTTGTAGTAGAGACAGGGTTTCACCATGTTGGCCAGACTGGTCTTGAACTCCTGACCTCAGGTGATCCATCAACCTCGGCCTCCCAAAGTGCTGGGATTACAGGTGTGAGCCACCGCACCGGGCCTTGTTCTCACTGTTTAACCATATTCACTCATTTAGCATGTGCTAAATCTGTTTTCTCAATTATTCATTCCCTCTGTCTGCATGTGGCCATACAGTACACTAGAATGGGCAGAAAAGGAGTCACAAGACAGCAGAGGAACAGTGCTTTTGGAAGTAGGGATGAGACAAACTCTTTTCTAGGCAAAAATAACCCATGAAAATGTGTAGGGAAAAGGCCAGATCCTACTTTATGCAGGATGGGAATTTGAGCCATTTTATTTGGATAGTACAGAATAGGGTGACCCCAGAAAACTGGAAGAACTAGGGACCAGCAAATGACAGACCTGCAGTCCTGAGCACAGAGGATGCAGGACAGAGTGGACCTAGAAGATAAGAAAAGGAATTGAGCCAGGCGCGGTGGCTCACGCCTATAACCCTAGCACTTTGGGAGGCCAAGGTGGGTGGATCACCTGAGGTCAGGAGTTCAAGACCAGCCTGGC
>NW_016107387.1:7256898-7271431 GCF_001604975.1 Cebus imitator | reverse complement strand
CAAAAAAAAAAAAAAAAGAAGAAAGAAAGAAAAGAGAAAGAAAGAAAGAAAGAAAAGAAAGAGAGAGAAAGAAACAAAAGGAATTGAATCCAATGAGGAGCAGACACTTCTGGGAGGTCCAGAGGCTGGAAGGCAGGGCTAGAACCCCCTCTCACTTACCTCTACCAACAGCTAGGGAACCAAGTCAATTTTGAGAACTGGCTCAAGAAAGCAGATTCACCTTCCACTGGCCTAGCCCAGACCACCAGACATATCCACGAAGAGCCAAATGCTTCTAATCACTTGGATCAACATCTACACAGGGACCTGTGTAGCAGGCTTCATCTGACTGATTAATAGATGGGTGACAAAGCCGGAGCTCTGATTCATCCTTCAATGTTGACAAAGTCCCTCAACAGCTGTGGCCTAATTGCTGTTCCTGGATTTCCAGAAGACCTGATACCCATGCAGGACCAGGAAACAGAGACAAAAATTAACCTGAAACCTACTGGAGGGGAAGGGGCTGCACTCACCTGGAAAAGGCAAAGTTTGTGGGAACGGCCCATGTATGCCAGGTCCCTAGGCAATTCCACACCGTACCCTAACACCCCGACTGGTGTTCCTGGGTCCCTAGCATTGTCTGTACCCACTACGGAGGTTAGACAAAATGAGGTTTTCACTGCCCTGCCTCAGGCCTCTCTCCAAGGCCTAGCCCATGATACTTGGTGTACATTGGGACCCCAATGCCCAGATATTTGAAAGGAAGTGGGAAGCAAGTGTGGAGCTGCTTCATTTCCAGGTTTTAGGTAGCCTGGGGAACCCCCGGTCGTTGACGGAAGCACAGCGCTCAAAGGCGGTAGAGCTCAGGTACTGGAAGACATATGCGCCACACCGGGTCTAGCACCGGGACATCCCTAGACCCAAGCACAGCCTCCCAGGCCGAAGCCGGCCCACTGCCTTCCCCACGTCCGGGCCCAGAAAAGCAGAGACCTTCCTCTCCATTTGGAAGATGGACTCATCCCCCACTTCTTCCTAGCTCCCCAAGAGACCTGGAGACTTTACGTGTCCTCATCCATGTTCGCTCCAACCCACCCCGATCCCGCCTTCCCGAGAGGTCCAGGAAGGCCCCGCCACACCCACCCTGTTGGCCTCACCCTGGCACAGGCCCCTTTATCATCCTGCAGCTACGCTTGGACCAGGAGGCACAGCCAGTCCCCGCAGCCGGCTCTACAGCTCTGCTCGCAGGTTTCGGCTAGTCTGGGGCGGGGACTTGCGAGCGACTAAAACTTGCCAGGAAGGCGGGGCCGCAGTGCTGTTTTTTAAAGGTCGGAACTGGCCCCAAGGCGCTGGTGGCCCTGGGTGGTCCAGGGAATCCAGCGGCACCCGGCTCCCCTCGCCTAAGCTGCCGGGGTGTGGCGGGGGGCGCCATGGGCTGCTACCGCATCCGCGTGGCCACCGGGGCCTGGCTCTTTTCCGGGTCGCACAACCGTGTGCAGCTGTGGCTGGTCGGGGCGCGCGGGGAGGCAGAACTGGAGCTGCAACTGCGGCCAGTGCGGGGCGAGGTCAGCGCGGGGAGCGAGGGGAGCGGGGCAGCGGGGACCCTGGGCCCAGGCCTGGCTGGGCTCGCGGCGGGAGGGCGGGAGGCTAGGGGAAGGTGACAGCGCGACCTCGGGGACCGGGACTTCCACGGAGTTGGGACGCGCGGGGCAAAGTCAGGGACAAGGTCTGGAGCTGGAATGCCGAGCTGGGCTCAACCCCTTCTCCCTTCCCCGCCCCTGGTCCCGGCAGCCTCCAGGGCCTTCTCGCAGTGACCCAGAGCCTGTGTAAGCATGAGGCCAGGGGTTCGGAGGTGAAGATCCTCCAAGCACCCGCGCGGGGTGAGCTCAGTTAGTGGAACCCACTTGGGCGATGCTGCTCCATCACCAGCTCCAGGCGCTGCGGGCCCTTGTCCCCAGCCTCACTCCGGGCGCCTGAGGCCCAAGGAGCAGGTTGAGTCCGGGCGGAAAGAGGCAATGCCGTCTTTGGAGGCCCTGGGAAAACGCTGCACAGGGGAGCGGCTCCCTCCTGGAAACGGCCTGTCGGGTCCCTCCTACTAAATCTGGCCTGGGTCTGGCCTGCACAGGAAGAGGAGTTTGATCGTGACATTGCAGAGGACTTGGGGCTTCTGCAGTTCGTGAAGTTGCGCAAACACCACCGGCTAGTGGACGACGCGTGGTTCTGTGACCGAATCACAGTGCAGGGCCCTGGGGCCTGCGCGGAGGCGACCTTCCCCTGCTACTGCTGGGTGCAAGGCGAGGACATCCTGAGCCTGCCCGAGGGCACTGGTGAGCGGGCGGTGTCGGGAAAGGGGGCGCAAGGTCCCGGGAACTGCTGCAGGGCTGGGAGGACAGAGCTAAGGACGGTCGGTCGGAGAGGACTTAGAGGATGTAGGGAGGGGCCCAGGGCAGGCTAAGTATAGGGATCCCAGGGTGCTAGACAGGAAACAGGAAAGAGTTATCAATCCCCAAAGTTTCACACAGGCTAAGTGAGGCTGCTCGTGAGACTGCTCCTGAGGCTGGTGGCAGGGAATAAGTGATCTAATAAGTTCCCATCTTCCAAGGAGGCAAAGACAGAAAGTGGGAGTTGCAGTGATCCAGGAAATCAGAGAAGCAAAGCAAAGTAGGAAGGAGATGTCTAGGTGACTCAGAAGTCAGGTGAGGGGACCACATGGAACAGTAGGGGGCAAGTGACCTGTGAGAGCAGACAGCTAAGGGAACCAAATGATAGGATGTTGGTGAGCTGGTTTGGCTGGAGTCACATGGAAGACACTGGTGAAGCACAAGAAGCCACTGGCAGGCAGGAGGCGGGAGGAATGAGGATGGCAAGTACTGAATGTTTAACCATGGGTAATGAGTGAGACAGAGATGAATACAGAGGCAAGTGAGGGCGGTAGGGATGAAAACATCAAATCTATGACTTTGAGTCAGGTGAGTGTAAGTGCAGAAATGAGCTAGAAGTCAATAGATACAGACTATGATGGTAAATCCAGAAAGGTGAGGTTAAAAAAAAAAAAAAAGGCAAACGTAGAATCTTTTGAGAACAAGTGAAGGAGTGGCAGGTGAGGTTTAAGATGTGAAATTAATCAAAGCATTTTGTAGTAGACAGTAGGCGTAGGCATATAGGTGACTAAGATTTCATCACCTTAATTAAGGTGATTTTTTTCTAACCATAAATATTGATGAAATCAGGCCAGGTTGGGGAAGATGAGTGAAGGAGCAAGCATGAGTGAAGGTGGCAAACAGGAAGATTTTATCTATAGGCAAAGGATAAGGGCTGAAATAAGAGAAGGCAGGAGCGCAAAGTTGGCAAAGATGGGATAAATGTGTCTGGGGGATAATCAAATGAGGCAAAGCCAGAGACAAAAGCAACCATGCAAGGCTGAAAACATGGAATACGGCTACCCACAGGGCCAGACAGTGCCATGTGGCTAACTGTCCTGATGTCTCCCCAGCCCGCCTGCCAGGAGACAATGCCTTGGACGTGTTCCAGAAGCATCGAGAGAAGGAACTGAAAGACAGACAGCAGATCTATTGGTGACCACTCACCCCTTAAACTCCCCCTACCCATTGTCCCACCCCTTCCCTGACCCTGCCCCCATCACTGACCATGACATCCTTCCTGAAGCTTTGTCCCCAACTCCTAGCTGGGCCACCTGGAAGGAAGGGTTACCCCTAACCATAGCTGCAGACTCTAAGGATGATCTACCTCCAAATATGAGATTCCATGAGGAGAAGAGGCTGGACTTTGAATGGACACTGAAGGCAGGGTGAGAAAAAGGCTGGACCTCAGGGTGGAATAAGGGCTGGGAGGTCCATGAATGATGGGAGATGGTGAGGGACCAAGAGATCGGCTGATGAGTTACCTCAATACCTGTCCTAGAGCTCTGGAGATGGTCCTCAAACGTGTTTACACTTTCCTGAGCTCCTGGAACTGCCTAGAAGACTTCGATCAGATCTTCTGGGGCCAGAAGAGTACCCTGGCTGGTCAGTGTTTCCCCTAGACCTCCATAATCCCTTAAAGGGTCCTTTGGATGACCCGTCACTCTCCACAGTCTCCTGTAACTCCTTGCAAGAAGAGACTTTATCATGTCCGGTCAACTCAGAGAGGCCTTGAGAATGAAAACACAGAAGCTGGGTTCAGGGTGGCCCATATGCCTGAATCCCTGGGGTAGACTCTGGAGGAGAAGGATATGCAGGCTGCGGTACATATATCCTCCTTCCACCACCCACCACAGAGAAGGTTCACCAGTGCTGGCAGGATGATGAGCTGTTCGGCTACCAGTTCCTCAATGGTGCCAACCCCATGCTGTTGAGACGCTCGACCTCTCTGCCCTCCAGGCTAGTGCTGCCCTCGGGGATGGAAGAGCTTCAGACTCAGTTGGAGAGAGAACTTCAGGTACCTCCCCTTCTCCTGCCTAGCACTGTTCTCTCCTTAGTAGTGTGGTGAGAACGGACAGAGAGAACCAAACTGACTCAGAGGAAGGAAGGCTGCAGTACTACGCTGTCCCTTGGTGCAGTCTTCTGCTGGAAAAATACAGAAATAAAATATGTAGGGGAAAAAAACTATGAGGAGTTCCCAGCATGAAGGGGAAAACAGAATGAATCCCCAGCACGCAGAGAGGGGCTGGAGATGTTAGCAAGAACAGTGACATTCCCTGGCCATGGTGTTCTGGAATCCAGTGTTCATGGACAAGGAGAAAGGTGAAAGAGCCATCAGGTGGGGAGAATTTGGGATGCTTTCTAGAAAATGAAAGTGGGGTTTGGAAGCAATGCACTGTGCTGAGGAGGACCAGCCTGGGCAGAATGTGTGCGTGTGCATGTGTGTGCCGTGTGCAGTGGCAGAGGTAGCTAGGAGAAGCCCTCTGAAATATTTGGCAGAGGAGATGAGATTTGAATAGGGAATGAAAGAGCATTTGCTGAGCTGACGGCAGCCAAAACCAGAGCACAAACCATTCGGGGATGACCAGAAAGGGGCCTGGCCTTTGACAGGGGGTCAGTTTACAATGCCTGTGATGCCAACTGGGTTGAGCAGGCCTGGTTCCAAACCCAGATCTGCGACCACACATCCACACACAAGGCATCTACCCTCACCAGGCTGTTCCTTCATTTTAAGATGAGAGAACCTGGATCAGGTGCTCTAGTTCTCCCAACAGGACCTGGAACTGATGCAGGAGAACGGCAAGAAGCTAGACTAAATGTCTTGCCCTGGCCAGGTGCAGTGGCTCACGCCTGTAATCCTAGCACTTTGGAAGGCCAAGGCAGGTGGATGACCAGGTCAGGAGTTCAAGACCAGCCTGGCTAAGATGGTGAAACCCCGTCTCTACTAAAAATACAAAAATTACCCAGACATGGTGGCGGGTGCCTGTAATCCCAGCTACTCGGGAGGCTGAAGCAGAGAACTGCTTGAACCTGGGAGGTAGAGTTTGCAGTAAGCCGAGACTGCACCACTGCACTCCAGCCTGGGCAACAGAGCAAGACTCAGTCTCAAAAAAAAAAAAAAAAAAAGTCTTGCCCTTTACCCTGGCCCTGTGGCGGGAGACTTTGAATTCTAGAAATGGATACATCCCTCCTTTCCCCAGAATGGTTCCCTGTTTGAAGCTGACTTCATCCTACTGGATGGAATTCCAACCAACGTGATCCAAGGAGAGAAGCAGTACCTGGCTGCCCCCCTTGTCATGCTGAAGATGGAGGCCAGTGGGAAGCTGCTGCCCATGGTCATCCAGGTGAGGGTGCTGGGCCTCCCCCACAACACTGTGCTCTGTTCATCTCAACCTCTGCTCCCAGGGACTCAGCCGCCTGGCTCTTGGCTCCTAAACCCCATCCCCACTCAGTGAGACCTGTCCTCATGTCACACTATTTGCCTGTACCCTAGTCTCCCCTGACTCACCCAACTAGAAGTACTTGTTCAAGAGTCAAAATGGCCTCATGGAGTTCTCATCCCATATCCAGTGGTCCTCAAACTTCAGCATGCATCAGAATCACCTGAAGTGCTTGGTGAAATGCAGGTTTCTGGTTCCCTTGACCAGACTCTCTGATACAGTATGTCTGGGGTGGGAACTGAGAGTCTGCATTTTTATAAGTTCCAAAGTGATGCTGATACTACCAGTTCAGTACCAGACTTTGAGAATCACTATTTAATCTCTCAGTGGCCTCTGACTCTGAACCCTCACCATCTCTTGAATATCTTTTCTCTCAATTTTTTTTTTTTTTTTTGAGACAGAATCTCACTCTATCACTCAGGCTGTAGTACAGTGGCGTGATCTCAGGTCACTGCAACCTGTGCCTCCCTGTTCAAGCAATTCTTCCACCTCAGGCACACCCCCCCCAGTAACTGGGACCACAGGCATGCACCACCATGCCCAGCTAATTTTTGTATTTTTTGTAGAGACGAGGTTTCGCCATATTGCCCAGGCTGGTCTTGAACTTCTGGGCTAAGTAATCTGCCCGCCTTGGTCTCCCCAAGTGCTGGGCTTATAGATGTGAGCCACCACACCCCGCCTTCTCTCACTATTCTTAACAGTCAGTTGACAAGAACAGTCAATAATCTCACACCTCCTGCTTCTCCTTCACATTCCACCACTATCTGAGCGCCAACCCCAAACCGACAGATTTCTCCCACACCACTGTGAAGGCCTCCTTCTGGACTCCCTTCTCCCAGTCTTGCCTGTACTCCACCTGACATCAGGGCACTACAGCTAGTGAGAGGCAGCCTGGGAGGGGTCACAGTCCTCCTACTAGGATACAGCCTCCTAGAAGGCAATCTCACTTAGTCATGTTTCCCCAAGAATGCTGACTATAATGTCATATACAGAATGGGAGTTCAATTGTTTCTCTTTTTCCCAGATTCAGCCTCCCAACCCCAGCTCCCCAACCCCAACACTGTTCCTGCCCTCAGATCCCCCACTTGCCTGGCTCCTGGCAAAGTCCTGGGTCCGAAATTCAGATTTCCAACTGCATCAGCTCCAGTATCACTTGCTGAACACTCATCTGGTGGCTGAGGTCATCGCTGTCGCCACCATGCGGTGCCTCCCAGGACTGCACCCCATCTTCAAGGTACTTAATCTATTACATCACATATCCCTCAGACCGCAGAGAGAGGAACCGCCCAATATCAAATGATATTGACGCAGCAAAAACCCTTTGTAGCAATTTGTGAGTGAAGACAAGACTGTATCAATATCTTGAGATGTTGATTTTAATTAAGTTTAATTAAGTTTAGTCACTTAACATTCTACACGAACCCTCTGAAATTCTGAGATCCGACAGTCTAGCAGTGTGCTCACAGTAGGGATTGAACACTATTAGTAAAACCCAGGCCGCATTCCTACCTTAGATTTAGTATTTAACCAGAAAAACAGATCTCGTATTTAGCCCGTAAGAGCCAACCAGAGAACAGTATCTGGTACTAGAGTTTGAAATCACATGAGACAGCCTGGAACAGTCTAGTACTCATGAAGAATGTTTTACCCGAACTGAGGAGTCAGCTAAGTAAGAACAGATCAAAAGGCAAGGAAGAGCAGCCAGCAAGCCACTCATACCTGCCCAACAGTAAGGTGGATAGAGATGTACGCTAGCATGGTAATGACAGGAACGAAAAGGAAAAAACCTAAAACATAGTAGAGGAAACAGTAGCCACAGCGTGCCTGGGTGCAAGACAGAGAAAAGCCATCAGTACAAGCTTCTGCCACACCTGTAAGTCCACGGGGTGGTGTGCTGTACTAACCTAAAAATACTGTGGTTTTCGGAGCTGGGTGTGGTGGCTCACGCCTGTAATCCCAGTGCTTTGGGTGGCCAAAGCAGTATAATCGCTTAAGACCAGAAGTTCAAGACCAGAGTGGGCAATATAGCAAGTCCCAGTCTCTAGATTAAAAAAAAAAAAAATTAATAAATACTGTAATTTTTAAACAGGGAGTTCAGTATATATTGCCAGGGAGAAGGCAAAATAAGACCTGTGTTTGCTTTAAAAAAATGTTCTCAAAATCTTGATGATACTTTACATATAAGGAACTTGGCCGAGGGGGCACAAACATGATACAGGCTTACAAACCAGAGTAATTGTCAGAAACAGTAAAGTTAGAACAAGCCAGAGTCAGCAAAAATGAGGTGTTTTGTTTTAGGTACATGGAGTTTGATGTATTGGTAAGATACGCAAGTGAGTCCTGGGTAAAAACAACTGAATTGTGTTTCAGTTGGGGGCCTCCACCCAGATGCCCCAGGCCTGGCCAGTATAGCTGTGCCACCTCTGGAGTGACCCCTTTGGTAACAGAGACAAGATGGAGACCAGCCCGATTAATGGCATCTTGGATTTAATTCATCTCAAGCTGCCTCCTGTGTCCCCATCCTCTGCTCCACTTAAACAACTGAAGCCTCTATTCACCCAGTTCCCCTTCCTGGTTCAGCCCTCCCGCTGTCTGCACTCACCACAGTAATGCCATCCTCAGGCAGGCAGCTGACTTGCTGGTGGATGCACATGACGGTAAAGTCTGCAGATGTCCTAACAGTGGCCTGTGCAGCCTCTTGCTTTGGATTGCTGGGGTCTCAGTCCTGAATCCTGGCCTCAATAATTTCCAGATGTCCTCACATGTTCCTTCATGAGGTTGTTAAAGGTTAAAAGGACTTAACAGCGTGACACAAGCTAAATGCTACAAAAAACATTAGTTCTTGCCTTTTTTTGTTGTTGTTTTTTTTGTAGATGGAGTCTCACTCTGTTGTCCAGGCTGGAGTGCAGTGGCGTGATCTTGACTCACTGCAACTGCCACCTCCAGGTTCAAGAGATTCTCTTGCCTCAGCCTCCAGAGTAGTAGGGAGTACAGGCACTCACCACTACGCCCAGCTAATTTTTGTATTTTTAGTACAGATGGGATTTCACCATGTTAGTCAGGCTGGTCTCGAACTCCTGACCTCAGGTGATCTGCCCACCTTGGCCTCCCAAAGTGCTGGGATTTCAGGCATGAGCCACCGCACCTGGCCTTGCAATTTTTTTTTCAGAGACAAGTTCTCACTCTGTCACCCAGGCTGGAGGTCAGTGGTGCAATCATAACTCACTGCAGCTTCAAACTCCTGGGCTGAAGCAATCCTCTAACCTCAGCCTTCAGAGTAGCTGGGACTACAGGTGTGTACCACCATGCCTCGCTAATTTTATTTTTTGTAGAGACAGGGTTTTGCTATGTTGCCCAAGCTAGTCTAAAATTCCTGGGCTCAAATGATCCTCCTGCCTCAGCCTCCCAAGTAACCTAGATTGCAGGCACATGCCACCTCACCCAGATAGTTCTTGCAATTATTACTATTAGGCACTGTTCGTCCTTAGGCATCTCTCCTCATGTGGACTTTGGGCTTCTTGTGACATTCGGCATCTTTCATGAATCTTCTGAAAAGCTTCAGATTAATGTGAGCTGCTTTGATATCTTAACACCAAAGGTATCACTTGGGTCATTGCCAGCATCCTGCATCAACAATTCAGACAAACACCAAAACTGCTTGAAACCTGCATATTAACTATGTGGAAAGGAAGACAAACATTGTAAGATTTAAAAAAAAAAAAAAAGAAATACAGCCAGGCACGGTGCCTCACACCTGTAATCCCAGCACTTTGGGAGGCCGAGGCGGGCAAATCACAAGGTCAAGAGATCGAGACCATCCTGGCCAACACAGTAAAACCCTATCTCTACTAAAAATACAAAAAAAAAGGAGCTGGGTGTGGTGGCACGTGCCTATAGTCCCAGCTACTTGGGAGGCTGAGGCAGGAGAACCAGTTGAAACCAGGAGGCGCAGGTTGCAGTGAGCCGAGATTGCGCCACTGCACTCCGGCCTGGCGACAAAGCAAGACATTGTCTCAAAAAAACAAAAAAACAAACAAACAAAAAAAACGCATGTTAACGATCAGGTGGCCTCTTTTTAATAGCTAAGGAAAAGCAGGAGAAGAGGGACCCAACAGTGCCTAAGTAGAGGTGGAGAAAGATTTGCTTAAGCAAGAAGCTGAGGCCAAGTGTGGTGGCTTACACCTGTAATCCTAGCACTTTGGGAAGCCAAGGCAGGTAGATTACGAGGTCAGGAGTTCAAGACCAGCCTGGCCAAGATGGTGAAACCCCATCTCTACCAAAAATACAAAAATTAGCTAAGACTGGTGGCGGGCACCTGTAAACCCAGCTACTCAGGAGGCTGTGGCAGAGAACTGCTTGAACCTAGGAGGTGGAGGCTGCAGTGAGCTGACATCATCCCACTGTACTCCAGCCTGGGTGACAGAGCAAGACTCCGCCTCAAAAAGAAAAAAGCAGGTAGCTGAATGGAGCTCTTCTAGTTCTGACCCAAAAGTACTCTCCCCACCCATCCCCTAAAGAAATCCAGCTGTGAACCAACTAAAAGATGGAGATGCAGCTTTGCTAATGAGTAGAGAGGCTAGTTTAAGAGAATGTGAATGACAGAGGAGGGAGCAAAGAAAATCACAAAGGGCCGATTCATAAGGCACCTATATTCAAGGTGAAAACAATGAAGAGGACAGCTACTATTCCAGGACTCGTGTGTACTGAATACTCTCCATACATCACTTAGGTGAGCATCACCACTGCCCCTGAGATAAGAGAGTCTATTACTGCCCCCTGTTGACAAATGAAGAGATTGCAGATTAAAATGAGGCGTAAAGTGTAGGTTAAAATTCTGAGGCCGGGCGCGGTGGCTCACGCCTGTAATCCCAGCACTTTGGGAGGCCGAGGCGGGTGGATCACGAGGTCAAGAGATCGAGACCATCCTGGTCAACATGGTGAAACCCTGTCTCTACTAAAAATACAAAAATTCAGCTGGGCATGGTGGCGTGTGCCTGTAATCCCAGCTACTCAGGAGGCTGAGCCAGGAGAATTGCCTGAACCCAGGAGGCGAAGGTTGCGGTGAGCCGAGATCGCGCCATTGCACTCCAGCCCGGGTAACAAAAAAGCAAAACTCCATCTCAAAAAAAAAAAAATTCTGGTCAGTCTGGATCCAGAGCCCAACTCGCTGGGAAATTGGAGAGCATAAGAGTGAATGATAAATGCAGCAAGAGACCAGCCTGTCAAGGAAAGCAGCAAGAGGAGTAAGCGCCATGCTGGGTGCCAGGCCCTATCAGGAAGGACCCAAGCACGGCCTCCACTAGCCATGCCCTTCAATCTCCTCCTCCCCAGCTCCTGATCCCCCACATCCGCTACACCATGGAAATCAACACCCGGGCCCGGACCCAACTCATCTCAGATGGAGGAATATTTGATAAGGTGAGAAGGGTACAGGGCATGGGACTGTGTCATCCATCTCTCCATGAGCTGATACTTTCAGGATACAAGACCCACCAAGTGGGAATGGACTCAATCTTAACCTATGAACCTATCCCTTTTAAACCCATGTCTTAATATCTGGAAATCCCACATCTGCCCTGCTTTATGGAAGATATGATGGTTCTCCAGTCCTGTTTCCCCTCTAAGACCTGTCATCTTCTGTTCCAGGCAGTGAGCACAGGTGGAGGGGGCCACGTGCAGTTGCTCCGTTGCGCAACGGCTCAGCTGACCTACTGCTCACTCTGTCCTCCTGACGACCTGGCTGACCGGGGCCTACTGGGACTCCCAAGTGCTCTCTATGCCCACGATGCTTTACGGCTCTGGGAGATCATTGCCAGGTGAGTAAGGAGGAACTGAGTAACGGGGAGAAGGGGGCCTCTGGCCTGAGGCCAGCATGGGGCAAAAGCAATGAGAAAATTAGAGGGTCCAGACAGGAGAAGCGCAGAACTCAATCCTGGGGAGAGATGAAGAACAGTGAGGACATGGTGGGTGGCTCTGAAAATGAGGAGACTGGGATGGGGCAGAGAGAGGAGGTGAGGGGAACTGTTGGGGGAGAATGGGAGGGGTCTGGAAAAATCAGGATTTTCTGAGGATGTATGAAAGCAACCCTGTGAATTCCTAAACTAAGGACCCACATCTGCTTCCATGAGATGCTAGTGTGTTTAGAGGGCTAGGGATGTCCCAAGGCAAGCCCTCTTCCCAGATACTATGGAAGCATTGGGCAGATGCCACAGAAAGAAGAATAGAGGCCAGAGGCCAGGGCTTCTGCTCTCAGAGGCTCAAGCGCCTTCTCCCCCGGGCAGGTATGTGAAGGGGATCATCCACCTCTTCTACCAAAGAGATGACATGGTGAGTGGGGACCCTGAGCTGCAGGCCTGGTGTCGGGAGATCACAGAGGTGGGGCTGTGCCAGGCCCAGGACCGAGGTAAGATCCGTTCCAGAGACAGAAGCTCTGGGGAGACTCTGCCAGGGCCCCTTCCCAGCCCTGTCCTTCTGGGACAGGACCCTAGCCCCTCATCACACCTCCCTCCTTCCACACAGGAAAGCATGTGCATCCCACTCCCACCTCCTCAAACTCAGCACAATTCTAGAGACCCAAGGACTGTCCTCCTCGGAGACCCTGGCCATCAACCCCTAGTCCCACCCCACTCGTCACAGATGCCCCTGAGCTGCCATATCCTGGCACCCACCAGGTCAGAGCCACAGCCATGAGGGGTCTACACAGTCCCTCTGGGCTCACAGTCTCTCTTGATGGTTCCCTGTTTTCCTACCTGAGGATGTAAATGGGAAGATTTTCCCTCCAAAGTCCCCAGTGGCCCATCTGGCTTTCCCTCCCTCTCTTCCTACCTGCTACTGTCCAACACACCCAGAGGGTCCAGGGATACTGCACACCTGCTACAGTGCAAGGTCAGCTCTGGATGTAAGCTCAATACTATACGTGCTTTGCCTCAAACCCAAATTCAGCATCCTGATCCTAGGGGCTCAGATTTCTTCAGCTAACCCAACCCTCCCTAACCACCCTCTGGCTAGAATCACCACTACCTTTAGTCAAACCTCACTCCCTACATTTGAACCTTTGAGGAAGAAATGGCCTTTGCTGAGCTCTTAAGCTTATCACACAGGCACCAGCATGGACTGCTGTCACTCATCCTTCAGCCTCTCCCTCTCATACTTCAGACCCGGGCCTTGAATATCAACCTCTGCCTCTGTGGGACAACTATAGACATTCACTGGGGAGCCTTTATGGCCAATCCTGGGAATGTGGCAAACATCACTACCCTGGAGGGAGCCTCTCCCTGGGGAAGCTGGGTGTGCCACCCCTTCCAGGACCAAATTCTCTCTAGTTCTTCTCTGTACTGTCCCTTAAGCTCCTAGTCAGTTTGGACTACTATAAACACTGGTGGGGCACGGTGGCTTACACCTGTAATCCCAGCACTTTTGAAGGCCAAGGTAGAGGGATCATGAGGTCAAGAGTTCCAGACCAGCCTGGTCAACATAGTCAAACCCCATCTCTACTAAAAATACAAAAATTAGCCAGGCATGGTGGCGCACACCTGTAGTCCCAGCTACTCAGGAGGCTGAGGCAGGAGAATTGCTTGAACCTGTGAGGCAGATGTTGCTGTGAGCCGAGATCATACCATTGCACTCCAGCCTGGGCGACAGAGCGAAACTCCATCTCAAAAAAACACCATAGACTAGGTTGCTTATAAACAACAGAAATGTATTCCTCGCAGTTCTGGAGGCTGGAAGTCCAAAACCAGGTTCTGGTGAGGGCCCTTTTCCAAGCTGCAGACACCCAATTTCTCCTTGTATCCTCACATAGCAGAGAGACAGCAAACTAGCACTGTTCTCCACTCGTAAAGGTATCAAACCCATTCAAGAGGGCTGCACCCTCTTGCCCTAATTATCTCCCAGAGGCTCCACCTCCAAATACCATCACAATGGGGATTAGATTTCAATATAAGAAGAGCCAAAGACATTCAGTTCCCGACACATTTTAACTTTAACCTCCACTAACTGCCCTCCCCCTGTTCTCTTTCAGTTCATATAGCCCACCTTTGTCTAATTTTCCCAACAGACGTTTTAGAGGCAGTGTGCTAAAATTAAAAATGGCATGGGATTAGCAGTCAGGAACCTGAGTTCAAGGTCAGCCTCTGCCTTTTTCCAACTAGCCTTCTGGACAGTTTATTCTCTATGGGCTTTGATTTTCTTATCTATAAAATGAGAGTAATTATATTTATTCCAATTAACTGATAAAATTATCGTGTGTGTCTCCCAGCACTTTGGGAGAGCTCTCCCGAGGTGAGGAGATCACCTGAGGCCAGGAGTTCAAGACCAGCCTGGCCAACATGGTAAAACCCTGTCTCTACTAAAAATACAAAAATTAGCCAGGCTTGGTGGTAGGCACCTGTAATCCCCGCTACTTGGGCGGCTGACGCAGGGGAATCACTTGAACCCGAGAAGCAGAGGTTGCAGTGAGCTGAGATTGCGACACTGAACTTCAGCCTGAGCAACAGAGCAAGAGTCCATCTCAAAAAAAAAAAAAAAAAAAAATCAGTCTCTGAGCCCCCACATCCACTGCAACATGAGTGGCCAGAGATAACCCCTGTGGGAGCCCCTCTTAGCTGTGACACTGGAAATCCATGACTTCTCCTGTTCCCCACCTTATTTAACACAGAGACTTGTCATTCTGTCCAGGAGTAGGAGTCAGCATTCTCT
>NW_016107387.1:7229602-7256688 GCF_001604975.1 Cebus imitator | reverse complement strand
TTTAGTAGAGACGTGGTTTCACCATGTTGACCAGGATGGTCTCGATCTCTTGACCTCGTGATCCACCCGCCTCGGCCTCCCAAAGTGCTGGGATTACAGGCGTGAGCCACCACGCCCAGCTATTTTTTAATTTTTAAATGAAGACAGGGTCTTGCTCTGTCACTCGCCTTCCAGCAATTCTCACGCCCTGGCCTCCCAAAGGGCTGGGATTACAGGCATGAGTCACCGGCCATGAATCCTCAATTCTTAACCACTTTTTGAGGCAAGGGATATTTGGTCACTCAGAACTTTTCAGCCTGCAATCCTTCCATAATAACAATAATTATTACTTATTGAGCATGTATTACCTACCAGGTGATTTTGATACATCATCTCATTTTCAATGTAGCTATCACCCATATTTCACAGGTGAAAAAACTTAAGTTCAAAGAGGTTAAGTAATTGGCCTATGGTAACCAAGTGTAAGTGATTCAGCCAGGACTCAAACCCATGTCTGATGCAACTATATCTAAATAAAATGAACAAATACTCATCAGTTCTAAAATATGGGCATCCCAAAACAGCAACCTTAGTTTCTCTCCTCTTATGCCGTGGCTTCTAACTCTAATTCCTTTCCTGCACAGGTTTCCCTGTCTCCTTTCAGTCCCAGGGTCAACTCTGCCATTTCCTCACCATGTGCATCTTCACGTGCACTGCTCAGCATGCAGCCATCAACCAGGGCCAGGTATGGACAGCTGAAAGCACAGGTCCCTGAGGGCAAGTGTCTGGTGCCTGGGAGGCCTGAGGGAGAGACGGGAGTTCAAACCCTAAGTACCAGGGTTCTAGTGTTACAGTTCCTTCCTCCAGCTGGACTGGTATGCCTGGGTTCCTAATGCCCCATGCACAATGCGGATGCCCCCACCCACCACCAAGGAAGACGTGACAATGGCCACAGTGATGGGGTCACTACCTGATGTCCGCCAGGCTTGTCTTCAAATGACCATCACATGGCATCTGGGTCGCCGCCAGCCGGACATGGTGAGAGGGGACTCTTAGGAGAGAGAAATGACAGAAGGAAACATCAGAGTGGGGGTCTGGGCTCTAGATTCGATTGTCTTTAGAAACTGATTGATGATCCCTTTGTTCTGTCTCAGGTGCCTCTGGGGCATCACAAAGAAAAATATTTCTCAGGCCCCAAGCCCAAAGCTGTGCTAAACCAATTCCGAACAGATTTGGAAAACCTGGAAAAGGAGATTACAGCCCGGAATGAGCAACTTGACCTGCCCTATGAATATCTGAAGCCCAGCTGCATAGAGAACAGTGTCACTATCTGAGCCCTAAAGTGACCCCGCCTGCAATACTTCACATCGGCTTTAGGACTGACATTTCTATCTTGAATTTCATACTTTCTCCTAAGTCTCTGCTGCTAAGGCTCTATGTCCTCCCCCAGTTAAACTCCCTACATTAGTATCCCACTAGCCCAGGGGAGCAGTAAACTTTCTCTGCAAAGGCTAGATCATATTCTAGGCTTTGCAGGCCACATAGTCACTGTCAACGACTCAGCTCTCCTGCTGCAGCATGAAGGCAGCCACAGGCAATATGGAAATGAGCATGACTATGTTCCAATAAAACTTTATTTATGGACACTGAGATATGAATTTCACATCACAAAATAGTCTTCTTTTGGTTTATTCAACCATTTAAAATGCAAAAAAAAAAAAAAAATCTACAAACAAACAAATGTGCTTTGTTTGAGACATTAACAGGCAGGCTACAGACCAGATTTGGCACTTGAACCCTGCACTAGCCTGAGGCCCTGACCCTGCTTCCAAAACATCCAAGGTCATGGAGCAGGGGGATTTCTTAGAAAAATCAACCACCTCAGCTTCATGCCTGGTGGCCAGCATACAGATTCCTGGCTCTACTCTTTAGCAATTTCCTTCCACCCATATTTCTCCTATTCACCCATGTACCTCAAAAGTGTCTGAGTAAGAATAGTGTTTTTAGGGCAGAATAAAAACCACTGCCCCAAAATGGCTTCCTTGCCCAGACAGTCCCAGGTAAGAGGCATGTATTTCATGTTTCAAGGCCACTTTCCCAGCCCCTTTAACACTCTAGGATCTATGTGTTTCCCACATTCCAAGTTCTCTTTTGCAAGCCTTTTAAGAACAATATGCACAAAATAAATAAGAACTACAAAATTATTCTAGCCAGCGACAGTATTTCCTTGTTTGGTCCTGGGGTCTCAGGGTCAAATGATCCCTCTCAATTATTCTGAGGTCATTGTCCTCATTAGAGTGGGTACAGCCTGCTCAGTGCAAAATTGTGTGTTTGTGTGTCCCTCTGCGCCCAGGCTGGAGTGCAGTGGCCCCATCTCGGCTCACTGCAACCTCCGCCTCTCGGGTTCAAGCGATTATCCCGCCTCAGCCTCCCGAGTAGCTGGGATCACAAGCACACGCCAACACACCCGGCTAATTTTTGTATTTTTTAGTAGAGACGGGGTTTCGCCGTATTGACCAGGCTCGTCTCGAACTCCATACCTCAAGTGATACGCCCGCCTTGACATTCCTGTTTCTAAATAATTATTACAGATCTGTCACTCACCAGTTAAGTATACAAACAGCTTTTTTTGGAGGGGATAACCTATTTATATTTTTTAATATTGTGTTCTACGTTATTCAAAAGACCTATCATCAGTTTCCCTAGTTTAAAGTAGAGAAGCCAAGTGACATCTTTGTATATTTAACAGAACTGCTCACCTTCACAACCAGCTCATAGTCTGCTTTCCCTGGACTTTTCCTAACCGCCCATTTTTCCTGGATCTGGCATCTAGAGTTACAGTATTTCAAATGTGATGATAAAATATTACTTAGGAGAAAAAGTTCCAATACTAATAACCCTCAGCAATTTTAAAGCGTTCTAGCCACACCAGAAGGGGATCCTAACTCCTTTATACTGTTAGAATCTCGATTTTTAAAAGGGATGAGTAAAGAAGAGATAGAAACGCTCCCTGTTGGTGAAAATCCGTCTCACTTACCATTTTCCCAACACAGGAGAGAACCCGAGACTAAAGTATCAGAGGTAAAAATCAGATGGTTCCAATCCTCCGATCTTAAGACCCCATCGCGCCAGTTACCAGGAGCTCCACCAGTTAGAATTTTTCCCCCAAGGCCGGGTTATTGCTAGTTCCTCGTCACGTGACTCGCCAGACTTGATCACGTGACATGCCAGCTCCTTCCATTCCTGTTCGCAGGTGGAGGGGGACCAAGAAACCGGAGGCCCTCGCTCTTCCAGTACTCACGCCCCAGCTACAGAGGTCAAGAAGGGTTTTCACAGAAGCTGTATCGGTTTCAGCCGGCGCCGTCTCCCATGAAAGTCCCTAGAGGAGCCCAGCCTTGTCTGCCTGCCACCCCCGGGCGGGATGGTTGAGGCCGGGGCCACGCCCCCTCCGCAGCCCGCCGAACGCATCCTCGGCTTTCTCCCACCGCTTTTCCAGCCCGGTTGCACCTTGGCGATCTCCGACTCCCTTCTTCATGGCGTCGCTCCTGTGCTGTGGGCCGAAGCTGGCCGCCTGCGGCATCGTCCTCAGCGCCTGGGGAGTGATCATGTTGGTGAGGGGACTCCCCGGCAAGGATCCGAGAGGGCCTGAGGGGTTCCGGGCTGGGAGCTAGGACACTCTGGGCCGCAGGCAGGCCGAAGGAGCCGGGGATCAGCTGGCCCCGGGGGAAGAGACAGAGATTGGAAAATGGGAACTGGAGCGAAGGGCCCTGGAGTGGGAGGAGCTGGGGCTGGTAAATGTGGAGACCCCTCAAGACAGGAGAAACAAGAGCGGGGTTCCTGAGAGGTGCTTGAGTTGAATGGAGGACATGGGGGGAAAGAGAGTGCTTGTTTTAGAAACGGGTAGTTGGGCCTTGTTTCCCCAGTAATCCACCCACCGCCACTTCAAGAAGAAATGAATATGTAGAAGTGCCGGTTCTCCCTCCCCTCTTCCGCACTGTCCCGTGATGGTGACGCCTCCAGGGAGGACGATCTGCTGGGTTCCTGGGAGAGATGGCTTGGTCAACCTATTCCTACCCTTGCCTCAGCCACCTGTCTCAGTGTCACCACCTCACGCCCTGTTCCAGGTGGCTGAGTCCGAATCCAGTAACCACCACCTCGTTTTGGTTAATCTCCGGCTCGGGTGTTGTAGCAACATTAGAAATGGGAGGGGTTTACGAAGTGAACGTGAGGGCAGGTGCCTGAATTCAACAACCTACCCATTCCCCTTTTCCAGATAATGCTCGGAATATTTTTCAATGTCCATTCCGCTGTGTTGATTGAGGACGTTCCCTTCACGGAGAAAGATTTTGAGTAAGTAGTCGGGTGGGGGAGGCGGGCTGGGAGCATGTGGGAGGAGGCGAGGCCGGGTGATCTGGGCCCCTAGGTTTAGACAACTGGGAGAGGAGAGCTGTTTTCTTGAGAACGTAGTTAGGAGCTAGGGAGTCAGACCTCAGCCGCCATCCCAAACCCACCACTCGAGGTGTGGCGTCTTTAGGTATTTTACCTTTCCGTCCGTCTCAGTCCACCTCTGCAAAATGTCAGCTATAACAGATCTCAGCCCATGGGATGGTCGAGAAGACTGAATAATACACGTAAGAGCGCCTAGACCGCTGCCGGGCACATAGCGCTCGGCAAGTGTTAACTGCTCTTAATGTTTGACACCTTTGCTTCATTCCCACCCCCAGGAATGGCCCCCAGAACATATACAACCTTTATGAGCAAGTCAGCTACAACTGTTTCATCGCCGCGGGCCTCTACCTCCTCCTCGGGGGCTTCTCTTTCTGCCAAGTTCGGCTCAACAAGCGCAAGGAATACATGGTGCGCTAGAGCCCGGGAGCGTTTCCCAGCTCCAGCTCCTCCTCTATTTAAACACTCCCTGCACCACGTGACCCCGGCCGCGTCCCACCCTTGCCGGCGCCCTCTGCGGGACTGGGTTTCCTGAGCGAGACTGAATCCCGTCTTCTCCCATCCCTGGCATCGGCCCCCTTAGAGAGGGCTGGGGCTGGGGGGGCTGTTCCCTCTTTCCACCCTTCTCTGCGTCCCGAATCTCAATAAAGAGAATCCGCTCTCTTAAGCCCTATGTCTGTGCTTCAGTGGGGACGGGCACGGGGCTGAGGCGGGAGGTCGGATTCGGCCCGAGGAGTCCCGACCCCTGAGCGGAAGTGGAGTGAAGTGGCGCGGAAGTGAGGCTACGGCTTTCCCCTTCGCCCCGAGGCGTCGGGCGGTCTAATCAACTGCGTCTGATGGGGCGGGGAGCCGCCGGGTTTCAGCCTATCCGCTGCGGGACGGGCGGGACTTCCTGCGCGGGGGTCCGAGTCGCTCCGTCTCCCGGCTCTCCACGGTTCTGGCTCGCGTGTAGCGGCGGCAGCAGCGGCGTCTCCGTGAGGAGGCGCGCGGGACCATGACGTCAGCGTCCACAAAGGTTCGACCTCCCTCGCGGACAGCGCTCCCTGGCGGCCACGGGAGGGCGGGCCCCCCATTTGGCGCGTGGCTCTTCCGCCCCGGGCGGGGGGCGGGGGGCGGGCGAGAGCCGAGCCTGGGGTGGGGCTAGGGGCTCCGGGCGGGATGGGGAGGGCGAGCGCCGGCCCCCCGTGACGCTGCCCCGCCCCCAGGTCGGGGAGATCTTCTCGGCCGCCGGCGCCGCCTTCACGAAGCTCGGGGAGCTGACGATGCAGCTGCATCCGGTGGCCGACTCTTCCCCTGCGGGGTACGTGAGCCCGGACGGGGACGTGGACGCTGAGAGCGGGCGCTCGGACGCGGTCACAGACACGGACCCTCTCTAGCACAGGGACAGACGTTAGTTTCCCTTTGTGCCTGGTACAGCAGAGTAGGTGTTAATAAATGATCGCTGGATAAGGAAATGAATGACAGATGAAAACACAGGCCCGTAGCCCAGACACCTCTTTCATGGTTCTCCCTGCTGCGAACGGGCCGACCACAAACCACCACCACTCCCAACCACCCCAGTTTATGGAATTCCCCCAGACGGCTACAGGCTGTGTTCGGAGGCCCTGTCTGTAAAGCCCCCTCCTGGCGAATTGGTTTTCAGTGCGCTATGTACAGCAGCCGTGTAACGTTGATGATGGAGAGGGGTGTTCTAAGGTGGAGGCGATTGGGATTTGTGATTGGGGTCCTCCCCGTTCCCGCAGGGCCTCAAAAGCTTTTTTTCCTCCCCTATGGAGGATCTCTTAATGCATCCGTGGAAAGGGTCCCAGAAGTCGGGAGGAGGCGGCTGGTTTGCTGTGGGACACATAGCCTGTGGGCTGGCCCCACACCCCTCCTCCCATTTTTGCTATCCCCCCCTCTCCCCTTCTGACAGTGCGAAGTGGACGGAGACGGAGATAGAGATGCTGAGGGCTGCTGTGAAGCGATTTGGGGACGATCTTAATCACATCAGCTGTGTCATCAAGGAACGGACAGTGTGAGGGAGGGTGGCTGCCAGAAAAGGGGGGTGGGCAGCTTTCTTCCTCCTTACCCAAGGCTCCATCGTCCTCAGAACTCCTTTCCAGCTCAGCTGCTTCCCTACTTTGTTGCTAGTTTTGTTAGAATCCCCTTGGGGACTGAAAGAATAGAATTGTCACCGTTGGTCAGAATTTCCTAAAATGCTGTGGTAATCCTTCCAAGAATGTGAAATTTAGGTTGCCTGAGATACTCAGTTACTGTATTTGATGATGGAGGTCCCCTGGTTATTTATATAAATTTTGGGGGACCCTACTACAGTGTTTCCAGGGGTATGATGATCCTGAACTAGTTGATCAGTAAATCGAGATCCACCTGTAAACCACCAAGCCTTACCTGATGTCTCTCCCAGAAGAGAATTCGGAGTCCCCACTACTCAGTTCAGGGACTCCACTCCCAACACTCCATCCACCCTGAGTGAGTGCAAAGCTTCAGGACAGTGAGAACCCTACCAATGGGTTGGGGCCCCGACCTGGATTCTTAGGAAGGGACTCCCTGAACCCCTTCCTCTCCCCTCCCTTCTGTTAGTCTCTCTGATGACTCCTTTCCTAACCTCTTCTCTCTTTTCTGCAGAGCTCAGATAAAGGCCACTGTGAAACGCAAGGTATATGAAGACTCTGGCATCCCCCTTCCAGCTGAGTCACCCAAGAAAGGGCCCAAGAAGGTGGCATCTGGTGTCTTGTCACCTCCAGCTGCTCCTCCTCCCAGCAGCTCCAGTGTCCCTGAGGCCGGGGGTCCCCCCATAAAGAAACAGAAGGCTGGTGAGGGCTGTGGAGTTGCTGCCTAGGGGTTAAAGGTCCCATCTGAGGTTCAGTGAGAGAAATGGGCCTGGGTCAAAAAAGGGTCAATCTCTCTTCCTGTCCCTGTGGAGGTTCCCAGAGAGGGGCAGAGGGGAGGGGAAGCACGAAGCTTTGGGAAGCTCGGGGTCGGGGGAGAGGCTGTCAGGGAAACCTAGAACCTAGCTTATGTCCCCCTCCCAGATGTGACACTCAGTGCTCTGAACGACTCCGACGCCAACAGTGACCTGGTGGATATTGAAGGGCTAGGAGAGACTCCTCCAGCTAAGAAACTCAACTTCGACCAGGGTAGGAGTCTTTGACCCATACAGCTGACGGGGTGGGGAGAGAGTGCTCACCTGGATGGCCGGGTAGGGTCTCCACAGGGGCCCCTCCCTTGTATAGGGCTTTCAGAAGAAAAGGTGCTCTCACAGCACAGGGCATTGGGTCAGTCCATAGCAGGGTGTTTCAGGGAGGTGGGACTGGCCTCAGAAGCACACTGGGGGCTCGCTCCATCTCGGCCCACTTTACTTCCTGTTCCAGACAGCCTGACCCTGGATTCTGGCCTTCTCATGACTTCTGCTGATCCTCCTCTCCTCTCCTGCTGAGGCTTCCACCTCTGACCCCTCTCACTGTTCATGCCAGACCTGTGGATCGCCTGGGACTCTGAGCAAGGCCTGCACGAGAAAGGGCTGAAAGGCTGCTGGGGCTGCCACCTCGCTGTTCCCACATAAGCATCTGCTCCCAACCCCTTTAACCTTCATCTGATGGACATTTTTATACAGAAAATAATAAAGATTTCCCTCTCAGCTTCGTGCTGCCTGCTTCACATTATTAACAGGAGAGGGCTGTCCCCTTTCCTCGGCCTGTAGGGGCTCAGCCCCTCCTCAGTTGCTCTCGCCACCCTGCCTGCAGCAGCACAGCCAATATTGGCTGACTTGCTTCCTTGTGCCAATATTTCTGTGCTGCTAGAGCCAGGGAAGCTGGGTGTGGGCAACAAAGACTTCACTTTGTTCTCTGGAGGCAGAACTTACTCCCAGGGTCTCTGGCCGTCAGTATTCTTGAAACTGCCCCGAAAATTTTAGAGGGGCTGTTTCCAGTGCTTGCATACCCCACCTTCTCTTTCCCCACCTGGCAAGAAGTTTGTCATAAGGCCCCAGATGTTTTTTGTGTCACTTCTCCAGGACGGCCTCCCAGGGCCAAGCCTCGGCGGTGCCTCCCCCACCCTCGCTCTAACACCACAGTGTGGTTTGGACGTGGCCACAGTGCCGTACAAACCACAGTGTGCTGCTGGGGCGGGAGCAGGACCGGGTGGGTTGAGAGGAAGAGCACACAGCAGTCCCGGGAAGACCCCAGCACCACCTGCAGGAGCAGGGGGAGAGAGAAGCCTTAAAAGGCAAACATGGCCCCCCAAAATGGTTGGGAGGAACCAGGGACAGGAGCTGAGCCGGCAACTGGAAGGAGAGGGGCCACAGGGATGAGCTCACAGTGTAGTAAGATTGGGCCACCTTCCCTCTGTAGGGACTCAGCTCAGGGGATCTCTAGGGTAAGGTCGGAGGCAAAAGAAACAGGGAATGACTGGGGGGACCAACAGACTGCCTCCTGTCTCAGCAAGGGCAGGGACCCAAGGCTTCCTGTGTCCGTCCCTCCCCTCCCTGGGTCAGAACCCAAGAGAAAAGCAAGGAGAGACAGAGGGCCAAGGCCAGCAGGGTTGGGAGTTGGCAGTCCAGAGGTGGTGGGGCCGGAACATGGTTGGGAGAGGGGGGCCGGAAGTCGCCCTGGGCCCTGGGCCTGCCACAAGATGGAGGCCAAAGGCAGGAAATGGAGACCAGGGGGAAGGGGAGCAGCAGAACCCAGGAAGAGGGCCATCTGGACCTGGGGGGCCAGGTATTCAACCCCCAGTGCTGTTCCCACTCCCCAGGGCCCCTCAGGACCTGAGCCTGCCCCCACAGCAACCTCCATCAGCCCATCCACCAGGCCAAGGCAGGCGGGCCCACCCCAGAGAGCCACGTTTAAGCTGAGACAAACATGCCTCTCCCCACCCCCAACGCCAGGCCTTCCCTCAGCCCTTTTCTCCTGTCCAGGACTTGATTTTTTAAAAATACCCCTTAGAAAGCAAAATTCAAGGGCCAAAATCCCTTCTGCACGTCAAAATATTACCCCCTAAAATCCAGAAGTTACCCTCCTATATCCCATGGCATCTTTTACCGCCCCCTCTTCCGACACACCCCCCAAAACTCTGAGCAATCTGAAAGATCTAAGGTGGTGTATGTAAGCAGTCTTTTTAGGCCCCCGAAGATGCCAGACCCCTCCCCGAGACCCCTCTTTGTCCTCCATCAAATTCTGCGAAGGCCTCCTGCTCCTCCTCCACCCTCCAGAGCCCCCAAACTAAGAGTTGCCCTCAGCTCCCACCTCGGCAGAGCCTTTGTGGGGGTGAAAGAGAAATTAAACACTATCCTAATGGCTGGGGATGTTGAAGGGCTCTCTGGTCTCAGCCTTTGGTTTCTGTCTGGGGGGCTGCAGTTTAGGGGTGTAAGAGAAAGCCTCTCCAATCATCCCCCCCAATTCCAAGACTGACAAAGCCCAACCCCACCCCAGCACGCACCTCCAAACCTCCCCCCAACCGCCATGTCTCCTGAAAACAGAGGACACTTCCCTCCCCACTTACCTCAGCTACTCTCCCCTGAGATCCTGGTCCCCTATTTTGAAAAGAGCAAAATTTGGGGTGCATCCCTCACATTTGGGGTGCAGGAGAAAGGAGCCGCCCCAGTCGCATCGCTGGCCTCCTTCCTCTCGGCTGGCTCAGGGGCTGGGGAGTGCCCTGGGGAGGGGGCACCCCCACAAGAGAGCTCAGGAGGGGGTTCCTCCACTCCCAGTCAGAATTGGGGACACCCCCCCAAAACCCGTCCCAGCCCATCCGTCTCCAACTCGGCGGGAGAGGCAGCTGCAATGCCCCAGTCAGATTCCCCCAACACTACATTCCTCACCCTATCTAGAGGGGTCCTGGGGTCCCCAAAAAATCCCAAAAAAATCTAGGATGTTGGGGGGACGGTCCTGGACTAGCTCCCCAAATTTGGGGTCCTCAGATAGCCCCGTTTTTTCAGGAAAATTCCGTCTTTTGCCTGCCTCCCGCCAGCCCTGCTCTGTCCCGATGCCAATTTTGGAAGTCACTCCCTCCTTCCTCCTCCCCGTCTCTCCAGCACCCCCCCCCCACCACCGCTCGGGGGCTAGGGTCCAGGACACCTGGCTTCCAGACCGGGGGAAGCACTCTTCAAAGGGCTAGGGGCCAGGAGGTCAAGCTCATTGCCCCTGTCTTAAGGAAGCAGGAAAGCCCGATCCTCCCTTCCCCTCCCCCCTGGCTGGTCTCCGTGGTGGTTTAGGAAAGCCTGGAGGATTGGAATCTGCCATTGCTGTTGCACAGGCAGTTTTTTTTTCTTGGGTTGGGGGGGTGGGCGGTGGGAGGGAGAGAGGGGAGGAGAGTCGAAGAGAGAAGGGACCCAGGCGCGAGGAGCTGGCCTGGCTTACCCTGTAGCCCCGGCTGCCGTGGGGAACCCCTCCCCCCGTCTCACCCACACTCCCAGTCCTCTGTCTGCTTTCTGTTTGGGGCTCATACTAGAAAATTAGGGTACAAGAATCACCTACTGTACCCCACCAGTACCCCTTCTTGCCACAGTTCCAACAGCACTGCTCTGATCAGGGGTGTCCACTTTGCCAAGAGACACCCCATTTTCCTTCAACTTCTCCCAAACTTACGGTGTGCTCCCTTAAGAAAGTGGGGTTCAGAGTCTGAAACCACCTTTTCTCCTTCTCGTCTCCTTCAAGCCACATAATAATAAAAGGAGATACCACACCCTTTCCAAGTTTCTCCCTTCGAATCCTGGGCTTATTTGGGGGTTCACGAAAGAAATTTCTAGAATCCGGGGTGAGAAGTCACCATAAGCAAAAGACATCCCAAACCAGGATCGTGCTCCAAATTAAGTGAACCCCCAAATCAGTCTCATATTTTGATCATCCCTTCACTTCACCAAAAGCATCCAGAGTGATAAACCCCCTCCCCCAAAGTAAGGACATCCCAGAACTTTAGTCTCCTGTCCTCGTGGCCCTCACCTTGTTTCTCCCCCAGGAAAAAGCATCTTGGGTATTTGTGCACACACAGGAATAGCCCACGTCAAAGTGAGTTTCCACAAGACTCAAATATAAAAGTTTGCTCCCCCCCCAGGACCCCCAATCACAGAAAGCCTTGAACCTGCTCCCAGCCTCCTATAATATTCCACCTCAAACTAATTTTTAAAACTCCAAATTGAATTTCCTGTCCCCCAAATCTAATCTGAGGCTTGAGACTTAGATGGCACCCCAAAATAGACTGCACCCCCAAATCAGCAGGAGTACTTTGGCTCTGCTAATAATCCAAGATGACACAGATGAGCACACTCTCTAAATTGTGGGTGTCAGAACCCCCAGAATGAATGTAGCTTCAAAATCAGCTCCGTATCTGAAATTTACCCTGCAGGCCCTCAAAGGCTGAGTGCAGCCACCAGTGCTCATAACAAGCAAATCAACTCAACAGCCCATAATAAACAGCCACCCCACAACCGACCAAATAATACTCCATCCTGATGCCAAAGGGACCCCCTAGTCTAATTCCCATCCCCAAGCTGGGCAGAGACCCAAGTAACCCTCACATGTCAAAGCCACCTCATCATCCTGAATCCTTAGTGGTCCCCAATTCCTGGGTTCTCAGCTGTTCTTTCATGCATTCAAATAAAAACACACTCCGGTCTGAAGTGGGGGTCCCCGGACCTGATATCCAGCCCCACGGGCCATCATCGGTCATTCCTAGCCAACTGTACACTCTGCCCAGCCCATATCCGTGAAGCTTCTGCTTTGCGGCTGGATTCAGCTCTAGCACCCCTGCTCCCAATGAGCCTTTCCTTGCCTTCCCGCAAGCTCTCCTGAAAGAAAATATGAGGGTGTGATCCATGCCCATCTCTCGGACCAGGGACTTCAAATTAGGGTTGTTAGCCCCCTCCTGCCCTCTCTCCCTCCTCCCTTCTCTTGTTTACCCCACCCAATTTTAATATTAATGTTCAATTAAAAGTCACCTCCAAAGACATCTGGGTGACAGTGGCTAGCTTAATTCGAAAAGAAATTCCGGAGTTCCATGCTCAGGTCCCGCTTCGTGTCTCACCCACTCCCCTGGCTCCCACAGCCCGCGATTTCTCACCTCGGGTAGGAACCCCAGCCTGAGGGAACAGTCCCCTCGGTCTCCTAACTCTAACTCCCTCCGCCCAACCCTAGTCCCCTCCTAGGAGACAGAGGTGCAAAATAAACCCGCGCAAAGGGGAGGAGGCTAAAGGTTTCAGCCGACCAGACCGAATGGATCCTGCGCCCGGGTCTGACTGAGCGCACCCCCGGCCGGGTGGAGACGAGGGGCGAGACGAGGCCGGTGCTCGGCCGCCCCCTCGTGGAAGGAGCCGCACATTGCCGAGCCTTGCCTACTTGCCGCGCTGGACCGCGGCGTCCCGCCAGTCTCCGAGCGCTGCCGACGGGCGGGTACCCGAGGCCCTCGAGAGCGGGGACTGGGGGAGAGCGAGCGGGCTTTGGGCGGGAGTCCGTCTCTCTGGGTCCCCTACAAGGACTCGGAAGAGTTGGGAGCGAGAGAGGCCGGACGCCTAGGTCTCCCGAGCGTCTCTCGCCCTCCCGCCCCCACCTCGGGGCTTTCCCCACCTCCTCGAGGGGAAGCAGCTGGCGGAGCCGTCCGGTCGCAGGACAATGGAAGGAAACCAACTAGAAATCATATCCGCTCTCTCCCTACCCCGCCCGGCCAGAGCCCCCCTTTTTGTAGGGCCGGGTAGAGGAGCCTGTCATTGACACCACACCCTTCCCCTGTCTGAGACCCCACGGGTGCCCACTGTCGCCTCCCCAAACCTGCTGTCTCGTTGGGCTCCCTCTTTTCTCCCCTAACCCAGTAAAAGAGGGGGAGAGGGGGTTGCTGTACGCACTTTGTCCTGCAACCAAGGTTGACTCCTGGCAAACCCTCCCAAAAGCCAACACACAAATTTTCACTGGCCCAGGCCTTCCGACGAGTCAGACTCCCGTATTTCCAACCTCAATATCCCTAACCCCCTCCCCAATTCCAACATCCCCGTCCTCGTGTCCACCTGCAGTGACCCAAGCCCCCCTACGTTACGACCACCCCTGGTTTCTGAGGTCCCGCCCTCGAGACGGAGACCCCGCCCTGGGCTTGCCATCTGGAGAGCGAGGGAGGAAGGAAGGATACAGACCCAGGCGTTCACCCCACCTCCACCCCCGCCCCCGACATCCCGGCCAGATAAAGGAGCCGAGGCCAAGAGGGGAGAGAGACCCCGCCCCCCTTAAGAAGAGAAGTTGCGGCCCCTGCGGGACGGGGGTAAGAACGAGAGACTGAGGGAGCCAGACTTCTGGGTCCCCGAAGAGGGTTGGGGCTTGTGGATGGCAGCAAGCCTGAGTCCCAGAAATTGGGCTACACTAGGGACTGGGGACTAGACCGGAGTCGCAGAATTCCGTCGTTCGGGGAAGGGAGCTTCGGCTGGGATTTGGAGGTGTGTGGACCGCAGGCCGTGAGGTCTCTAGGTAGGGTCGGACGCTGGGACGCAGGCGAGCAGAGGGAAGTGGCGGTGCTGAAGGGGTGCTGGGAGTCGAACCCAGGGTGCTGGACGCGGGATTACCCACGCTCAACAACGACGCAGCGATGTGGAACCTTCAACTGGCTCCAAGCGCTGTGGGATCTGGAAGAGGCAAGGGAGCGATGGTGTCGTTGAGGGCAGAATGAGCAAGAAGAATTAGGAGGGAGGCTGCGTGTGCCGGGGCTAGGGGCTGGAGGCCCGGGCTCTAACTGCACCTCGGAAGGAAAAGGCAAACAGAGGAGGGAAGGCGTCTTAGGACTGCCTGGATCCAGCGCACTTTCCACGGCCTCTGCAGGCCTGCGTCGCTATGGGTTCCCCCGCCGCCCCGGAGGGAGCGCTGGGCTACGTCCGCGAGTTCACTCGCCACTCCTCCGACGTGCTGGGCAACCTCAACGAGCTGCGCCTGCGCGGGATCCTCACTGACGTCACGCTACTGGTTGGCGGGCAACCCCTCCGGGCACACAAGGCAGTTCTCATCGCCTGCAGGTTAGAGGGGTGGGGCCTGCGACGGGGGCGGGGCCAAATGGGAAAGGGGCGGGGCCAGACGGCCGTTGAGAGGGAATCCGAAGCCAAGTCTTCCAGAAGCTGGAGACCGAGCGTCCCAGAATTGGGGGCGGGATGATCGTGAGGAGGTGGAACTTCTTCAGGGGGCGGGGCTTCCTAAAACGGCTAGTGCCTCCCTTGGTTCCCCAGCCCCTAATAGACCCATTTGCTCTCTTTCCAGTGGCTTCTTCTATTCAATCTTCCGGGGCCGTGCGGGAGTCGGGGTGGACGTGCTCTCTCTGCCCGGGGGTCCCGAAGCCAGAGGCTTCGCCCCTCTCCTGGACTTCATGTACACTTCTCGCCTGCGCCTCTCTCCGGCCACTGCACCAGCAGTCCTTGCCGCTGCCACCTATTTGCAGATGGAGCACGTGGTCCAGGCATGCCACCGCTTCATCCAGGCCAGGTGAGAGCCTGGGTCGGCGTTCTCTGTGGGTGAGGTGGTGCCCCAGGTGTTAAGGGCAAAGGCAGAGGTTGGGAAATGGCACTAACGTTGATCACACTTTCCCCAGCTATGAACCTCTGGGCATCTCCCTGCGGCCTCTGGAAGCAGAACCCCCGACGCCCCCAACAGCCCCTCCACCAGGCAGTCCCAGGCGCTCTGAAGGACACCCAGACCCACCTACTGAATCTCGAAGCTGCCGTCAAGGCCCCCGCAGTCCAGCCAGCCCAGACCCCAAGGCCTGCAACTGGAAAAAGTACAAGTACATCGTGCTAAACTCTCAGGCCTCCCAAGCAAGGAGCCTGGTAGGGGAGAGGAGTTCTGGTCAACCTTGCCCCCAAGCCAGGCTCCCCAGTGGAGATGAGGCCTCCAGCAGCAGCAGCAGCAGCAGTGAAGAAGGACCCATTCCTGGTCCCCAGAGCAGGTACAGAGTCTAGAACCTCTAGGATTTGTCAGAGCTGGCCTCAGCCAGGAGACAGAGCCATTGGGCCTTCGTGGTCAGGAGGAAAGGAGACAGGGTGGGTTTCAGAGACACTATCCCACCTTAGGGAGTTGGCCAGGGACCAGGTTTATCCAGCAGGGTGGCACTTTGGCAGTACAATGTACATAGTTTTTTGGTCAATATTGGCTCACCTCCAGAGGGCAGGACTTTGACTCCAAATTTCCCAGGAGAGATTCCCCCACCTCCCCGCCCACTCACACTGTCCATACAATCTCTTTTAACCCTTTCCTCTGGGCCTTGCCATCTGCCTAGGCTCTCTCCAACTGCCGCCACTGCGCAGTTCAAATGTGGGGCTCCAGCCAATACCCCCCACCTCCTCACGCCCCAGGCTCAAGAGACCTCTGGATCCCCCTCTGAGCGAGCTCGTCCATTCTTACCAGGTAAGAGCACTTCTTTCCTGCCTTTTCTCCCATGACTGCTCCAGGCAAGTTTGCAGCAAAACAGCTCCCCAGAAAAGCCTATTCCAATGGTTCCTAAACTTTACTACAAATTAGAATCACCTAGGAAGCTTTTAAACTCCCACCGCCCAGGTCATGCTCCATAGATTGAAATATCTAGACATGGGAATGAGTCATCAGCATTTTTTTAAAGCTCCCCAAGTGCTTCCAATGAGCAGCAAAGTTTGAGGATTTCTGGCCTATCCCCTTTCAGGGCTGAATGTTCAGCCCAAAGCTTGTCAGGGACCGTCTTGCAAGCTGTCATCCAGAGTGGTACAAGTGAGGAGGAGATTTTAGCCAGGCACGGTGGCTAATGCCTGTAATGCCTGCACTTTGGGAGGCCAATGCAGGAGGATCACTTGAACCCAGGAGCTCGAGGCCAGCCTGGGCAATATGGTAAGACCTGGTCTCTACTAAAAATAAAAATAAAAATTAGCCAGGCATGGTGGTATACACCTGTAGTCCCAGCTACTCAGGAGGCTGAAGTGGAAGGATTGCTTGAACCCAGGAAGTGGAGACTGCAGTGAGCCAAGATCACATCACTGCACTCCAGCATAGGCAACACAGCAAGACCCTGTCTCAAAAGAAAAATGGAGAAACAGAAACCTCCTCCCACTAGCAGGGGCCTCCACCTACCACCACTATTTTTTTTTTTTTTTTTTTTTTTTGAGACAGAGTCTCACTCTCTCGCCGGGCTGGAGTGCAGTGGCACAGTCTCCGCTCACTGCAACCTCCACCTCCTGGGTTCAAGCTATTCTCCTGCCTCAGCCTCCTGAATAGCTGGGACTACAGGCACACGCCACCACACCTAGCTAATTTTTATATTTTTAGTAGAGACAGGGTTTCACCATGTTGGCCAGGATGGTCTTGATCTCTTGACCTCGTTCGTGATCCACATGCCTCAGCCTCCCAAAGTGCTGGGATCACAGGCGTGAGCCACCTCGCCCAGCCACCACCACTGCTATTGAAGAAATTCGCTGAGTACTCTGGAGGCAGACAGATATGGAGTCAGATCTGGCTCATCTTACTATCTTCTTATTTGGCCTCAAGCAAGTCAAACCAATCCCAGAAGTCTTAATAATAATTGGGAAAACAAAAGCTACAATGTGGCTTGAGGATTCACTATTACCTAGACAGCCTTCATTAATTACTATGGTTGCTGTTACCCACACCCCTTGCCAGGAAGTGAATTTTTCAGCTGCCAGAACTGTGAGGCTGTGGCTGGGTGCTCATCGGGGCTGGACCCCTTGGTTCCTGGGGATGAAGACAAACCCTATAAGTGTCAGCTCTGCCGGTCTTCCTTCCGCTACAAGGGCAACCTGGCCAGTCACCGCACAGTGCACACAGGTAGAGGAGGAGAGGGCCCTAGCATTCAAGCCCACAGCTGTCCTTGAGCAAAGTGCCTGACCTCCCATCTTCCCTGCCTCCAGGGGAAAAGCCTTACCACTGCTCAATCTGCGGAGCCCGTTTTAACCGGCCAGCAAACCTGAAAACGCACAGCCGCATCCATTCGGGAGAGAAGCCCTATAAGTGTGAGACGTGTGGCTCACGCTTTGTACAGGTACGAAACCAGCCTCCAAGCGGCTTCAAAGGCAAACCTGCAAGAGGTGGGGCGGGCCAACAGGGAGGGTTCTTCTGTCTCTCCCAGAAACATGACTTGAAATCTCCGCCCTCCCAGGTGGCACATCTGCGGGCACACGTGCTGATCCACACGGGGGAGAAGCCCTATCCTTGCCCTACCTGTGGGACCCGCTTCCGCCACCTACAGACCCTCAAGAGCCACGTTCGCATCCACACCGGCGAGAAGCCTTACCACGTGGGTACCCAACCTGGCCTGCTCAGTGCCTTAGAATTACCTCTCTTTTGCCTGGGGGTGGGCTCCGAGAGATGCAGGCCTTGCTGTCTCCAGATCTCTTAGAAATGGGCAGAGGCTGGAAGAGTCCAAGCAAATAAGGGTGGAGGCTGGGAAAAGGGGTGGGCAGGTATAGAAGTGACGATCCTCGGCTGGGTGCCATTTTCTCAGAGAGGAGCTAACAAGTGGAAAAACCTTTGCTAAATAAGGTGGGGCCTGGACCCTCAGCCACACCTGAGGATTTGGCAGGATGTGAGAGTCAAAGAGCTCACCTTCCGCTGGACAGTTCCCTCCTGGGAGAGCTGGACAGCACCCCCCCCCCAATACCTGAAAGGTGGTTGTGGATGGGGCAGGCCCTGACCTGGCTGTCCTCCCACAGTGCGACCCCTGTGGCCTGCATTTCCGGCACAAGAGTCAACTGCGGCTGCATCTGCGCCAGAAACACGGAGCTGCTACCAACACCAAAGTGCACTACCACATTCTTGGGGGGCCCTAGCTGAGCACAGGTCCAGTCCCCACTTGCTTCCTGTGGTGGGGGAAAGCTGCAGGCTCAGGCCTTGCTTCCCTATCAGGCTTGGGCATGGGGGTGTGCAAAGCCACTTTGGTATCAGAAATTGCCACCATCTGAATTTCTCGCTGGGGAGAGCAGGGGTGGCAGATCCCGGCTAGATCTGCCTCCGTTTTGCTGGTCAAAACCTCTTCCCCACGAGCCAGATTGTTCCTGAGGAGAGAGCTAGCTAGAGGCTGGGCGAGGAGAGAGACTGGAGTTCTGGTCTCCCTAAGGGAATAGCCCTCCACCTGTGGCCCCCACTGCATTCGGTTTATCTGTAAATATAATTTATTGAGGCCTTTGGGTGGCACCAGGACCTTCATTCTATTCCATTTCCCACTTCCCTCTTCCACAAGTGTGATCAAAAGTGACCTGGAACACAGAAGGTGAGGTCACAGCTCTGCTGGCAGAGATTACTAGCCCTCGGCTCACTCCTTTGGCTTGGGTGTTTTATATTATTTCCCTCATAACTTTTATCTTTAGAATTGTTCTTTCTCCTGTTTGTTTGCTTGTTAGTTTGTTTAAAATGGAAAAAGGGGTTCTCTGTGTCCTGCCCCTCTAATTCTAGGTCTGGAACCTTTATTTGTTCTAGAGCAGCTCTGGGAGCACGTGGGATTGTGGAATTGGGTCAGGAACCCTCTCTGGTATTCTGGATGTTGTAGGTTCTCTAGCAGGCTAGAAATGGATGTAGACATGTCTCTGTTCTTCAAGAATGATAGGAACCATTATGTTGAGCTTAAAATGGAGGTAATAATAAATGCGTCCTAGAGGCTGTGGGTGCGGGGGATTCCATATCACTCCAGGTAGGGGCCGGCAGTTTTTTCTGCAAGATGGTCCAGAAGCTAAAATGTCCGATTAATCTGGGCACTTGGGTTTGGCGCTGCTGTATCCATCTATAATGGTTAGAGCCCCAGCAGGGCTTAAGTTCAGCCCGTCATCCTCCCACAGGGGGCCTGTTCTTAGCACTGAGTTGATCGCTCCATGGGGGAGAGATCAGAAATTCCTTATCAGAGATGATGTGACCTTTTCTGACTCTGTACACTCTCTATGAATGTTATGACCTAGGGAAGAATCATGAAACTCTTTACCTTGATTAGATGGTAAAGAGTCTTGACCCAGCCTACACTATGGAGGCATCTGGGTTTGAATGTTAATTGGGGTTCTCTCTACTGAGTTGAACCCCTTCTTCCTTTACTGGGTTTTGGACATCTTCTGGCAAGTGTCCAGATGCCAGAACCTTCTTTGCCTCTAGAAAGTGACGGTGCTTTGTAACCTTACCTTAGAAAAGCTGGGTCTGTGACCTGGTCTTCCCATCACTGCATTCCTGTCCGGAACCAGTGAATGCATTAGAACCTTCCATAGGAAAAGAAAAGGGGCTGAGTTCCATTCTGGGTTTGCTTTAGTTTGGTTGAGATTATTGTTGGCATTACAGATTTAAAAGATTGACTAGCTGATAGGCCAAAGGCCTGTTCTAGTTGACCGAGTATCAGGTAGGATTAAGGGGTTGGCTGAGGGGTGCAGTTTCTGGTGTAGGCCAGGTAGGTAGAAAGTTAGGAATGGGATTGTCTCTTGAATGGGTGGAGTCTCTGAAATGTTAGAAGATGCCCTGAAGCCTGGATTTATAGTTCTGCCCCTAGCTGCCCTGGGGCCTATTTGATTATGGGACATGGGTGGAAAGTAAGAAGCACTTTTGAATTTTCGGGGTAGAACTTAAACGATAAGTCAGTACTAGTGGCTATCACCTGGGGACTAGTGAGAAAGCTGCTCTGGTATCCCTAAGGGAATAGCCCATCCCCTGTGGCCTCCATTGCAGAATTAAGGAAGAAGGGAAGGTAGAAGAGTATGTAAGAAGGAACCATGGTTTCTATTTAGCAGATTGGATGGAATAAAGAAGCCTTTCTGTGCTGCCTGCTGTGTCCTGGGTTCTTGCCTGGTGAGGGGGTGGAGGGGGGGCTTGGGGACAAGGGAAGAGAGCTCTTCCTCCTGGATAACATCTTGGATTCTGTACCATTCCCCTGTCCCTTTCCACCAGACATCTGAAATAGTCCTTGTTGTCCCCTTCCCTGCCCTTGCCTTCCTGCTCATTGTGTAGGAACCAGTGACTTCATGAAGTTTCGCCGGAGCCACCTGCATCCTGCCACTCTGAAGTCACTTCCTGCCTGAGGTGTGGAGGCGGCAGGGAGAAACCAGGAAGCCGCTAATAATACCAAGAGGCTGGGGCATGCATCTGTGAGGGGGATCTTAATACTCGGGACATGCCTCCACCACCAACAAAAAGGACTAGGATTTGGGTCCCTTAAGGACCACAGAGGCTGGAGGTGGCACTGAGAAGACTGAGTTAGAACCAACATGCCAGCCCACCCTCCCCCAGCAAGGGGATCCTGAATCTATCCCGGGTCCAGTGCATGCATCTCCCACCCTTTCCCCTGTCCTTTGTGTTGCTGGGTGCAATCTCTGTTCTGCCCCATGGGCAGAGGTGAACCTTCCAATGGCCCACCTCCGTCTGGGCCTTCCAATTCCTCATCTGTGAAAAGTCAGTTAACATAATCTCTGCAACTCCCTCCAACACTGAAAGGTTGTGGTTGTCTTAGTCCATTTTCTGTTGCTTATTACAGAATACCTGAAGCTGAGCAATTTATAAAGAAAAGGAATGTATTTCTTACAGTTACGGACACTGAAAATTTTGCCCAGGGTCCAGTGGCCACATCTGGTGATGGTCTTCTGGTTGGTGGGGGCTCTCTGCAGCACGGGGTATCACATGGGGGGTGGCAAGTATGCAAACACTGCCAGCTCAGGTCTCTCTTCATCTTCCTGTAAAGCCACCAGTTCCCTTCCCATGATAACCCATCATCCATGAATGGCAGAGCCCTCAGGAGCCAGTCATCTCTTAAAAGCCCCAGCTCTCAATACTGTCATGTTGAGGACTAAAAGTTTACCTATGAATTTCTGGAGGAGACATACAAACCATAGCATTCTGCCCCTGGGCCCCCAAAACTCCTGTCCTCACATACATTCATTTCATCCCCATAATCCCAAAGTCTTAACTCACTGCAGCATCAAAGTCTCATCTGTGAGTTAGTGAAATCAAAACCAGTTATCTGCTTCCAAGATACAATGATGGGAACAGGCATAGTGTACACATTCCTATTCCAGAAGGGAGAAATAGGCCCCCAAGAAAGTCTGAAACCCAGCAGAGCCAACATTACATCTTTTTTGCCAGGGGGGCCGGGGGCTTGAGTCTCGCTTGTCACCCAGGCTGGAGTGCAGTGGAACAATCTCGGCTCACTGCAACATCCGCCTCCCGCGTTCAAGCGATGCTTCTGCCTCAGCCTCCCAATTAGCTGGTATTAGAGGTGCCTGCCACCACACCCAACTAATTTTTGTATTTTTAGTAGAGATGGGGTTTCACTGTGTTGGCCAGGCTGGTCTCAAACTCCTGACCTCGTGATTTGCCCTCCTCAGCCTCCTAAAGTGCTGGGATTACAAGTGTGAGCCACTGCGCCCAGTCAACATTATATTTTAAAGGTAGAGAATAATCTTTTTTGGCTACATGTGATATCTTCTGACACAGGGTGGAGGTTGGATCCCCAAGGCTTTAAGCAACCCAGCCCCTATAACTTTGGTGAGAGGGCTGGAGTCTGGTGCCTGAAGCTTTCCTGGGACTGCCTACTGCCTGTGACTCCGAAGTTCTGGGGGCCTGGTGGTGGTCCTGCTCCCACAGCTCCACTGGGCATTGCCCTACTGAGGACTCTGTGCACTGGCCTTGGTCCGATGGCTCCACCAGGGATTACCCCAGTGAGGACTCTGCAGTGACCTCACTTCCACAATTCTAATAGGCATTGTCCTGGCAGGCACTCTCTGAGGCAACTTCACTATCACATTTCTGTTGGTCATTGCTCTGGTGGGGGCACTCTCCAGCGGCTCTGCCCCTGTGACAAGTCTCTGCCTGGGCCCCTAGGCTTTGAACAACATCCTTTGAAATCTGTGTGGAGGCTGCCAAGCCTTCACAGCTCTTACATTCTGCAAGACTGCAGAATTAGCACCACAAGGATGCCGCCAAGGTCTATGATTTGCACCTTCTGGAGCTTCAATACAAGCAACACCTGGGGCCACTTAAGCCCCCACCAGGCTAGGTGGGCCGCAGAGTGTTACACCGGGGCATGGGGTGCAGAGTCCTGAGGTAGCCCTGGGCGGTGGAGCCCATGGAGGGTCTGTCTCCTGAAACCCTCTGTCCTCCAAGGCCTCTGGGCCTGTGATGGGAGGGCCAGCCTCAAATATCTCTGAAATGACTTCAGGGACTTTCTTCATTTTCTTGAGGAATAGCACCTGGCTCCCTTTCAGCCATGTTAATCTTTTTCTTTGACAAGCAGTGGCTTAGCCACACCCTTGGATTCATCTCCTGAAAATGCTCTTTCAGCCTCTACCACGTGGCCAGGCCAAGAATTTTCCAAATTTTTCCACTCTGTTTCTCTTCTATGAGATCACTATAAGCAGTTAGAAGAAACCACACAACAGCCTCAGCGTTTGGCTGGTTAGAAATTTCTTCTGCCTGCCAGATACCCTAGTTCATCACTCCCAAGTTCAGCCTTCCATAAAGCCCTTGGGCATGGACACAGTTCAGCCAAGATCTTTGCCAGTTCATAACAAGGATGGCCTTTACTCTAGTTTTCAATACCTTGCTCTTCAGTCCCATTTGAAACCTCATCAAAATGGCTTTTACTTCCATATTTCTTTCTTTTTTTTTTTTTTTTTAGACGGAATCTAGCGCTGTCTGTCACCCAGGCTGGAGTGCAGTGGCACAATCTCGGCTCACTGCAACCTCTGCCTCCCGGGTTCAAGTGATTTTCCTGCCTCAGCCTCCTGAGTACCTGGAAGACTACAGGCACGTGCCTAGGAAGCTTGGCTTATAATGAAGGAAGAGGAAATCCAAGTCATTGGTGTTATGGAGAATGGGAAGGACTGCGGGGCGGAGGGGGGGGGGCGATGTTGGCCAGGGGCCTGAGGACCAGTTGGGTAGGAGAGAGCTGACTGCTCCAGTGGCCAGGGTCATAGTTTGTCTCTTTAGTCTATCCCACCATGAGATCAAAAAAGGTGGTTAGGAAGTGACTGTTACTAGAGGGCAGAGGAAAAAGTTCCAGCGCCAGTGAGGAAGAAGTAGGTGGTGTCGGCAGGACCCTGTGTGAGCTTACAGCCGCCCTTCCTCTCCTCAGTTATTTTTGGTCTCTGTGACCTGTAGGTTTCCTGTTAGTGGGAACAGAAGGACAGGAACGACTTCCCACTACAGAAATGAACGCTGGGAGTCCAACTGATTCCCCTTCTCTCTTCCCTTAGCCTTTGAACTTCTCAGGGACCCAGGCCTCTAGATCCGCGTGGACAGGGCTGCGCGTTAGTAGATTCAGGCGCTCGGACAGATACTCCGTTTGAGTCTCATCTCATAACCCCTCCCCTACCCCCAACAGGGCCTTGCAATTCAGGAACACCTCATTAAAGCAAGACAGTGCGTTCCTCTCCAGAAGCGGTTTACCCACCACTAACCCTTCCGTGTGGTCTGAGTGCTGAAATGAGGATTAGTTGGCCCGCTAGGGGAAGAGGAGACGGAAGCACCCCGGGAGCTTCCCGGCAGTCCCCGCGTCACGTGGGGCCCAATCTAGTCTGCCTCCTAACTCCCCTTCTTACGCATGCGCCCTTTCACTGCGCGGGTCCCAACAAAGCCTAAATCCCGCCCTGCCCGGGAGCCCGCGTCCTGATTGGCTAGCTCTGGACCTGGATGTTAGCCTGTGTGGCCCGGCGCCGACACCCCAGAGATAAAATAGATCTTCCATACGGAGACCGGCGCGCCCCAGGGGTGTGGCCCAAACGCAGTTCCGCCCTCTGGCTCCCAGCCAAACATTGAGCCGGGATCGATCCGGCCCCAGCCTGGACTAGCTCAGCTCCGAGGCTGGGGAACCACGCCCCCGGGAGCCTACGGCCTATCCAGCGCGGGCCTGGTCTTCAGTCGTACATCGCCCCCACTTGGGAAAAGGTGCATGGGCCTCTCGCCGCCTCGTCGGGTCCTTCCTCTCTACCCGCCTTTCCACACCCTCTCGGCCCCGAGCCACCTGGCTGCGTGGGTGGGTGTGCAGAGGTGCGGCGTCCAGAACCCGGCTCCCGCAGAGGCTCTGGGTAGCAAGCAGCCCTGTTACCGCCCAGATGGTGCGTGAGGCCGAGCCCCCCGACGGGGGCTGGGGCTGGATGGTGGTGCTCTCGGCATTTTTCCAGTCGGCGCTGGTGTTCGGCGTGCTCCGCTCCTTTGGGGTCTTCTTCGTGGAGTTTGTGGCGGCGTTTGAGGAGCAAGCATCGCGCGTCTCCTGGATCGCCTCCATAGGAATCGCGGTGCAGCAATTTGGGAGTGAGTGCTGTGCCTGGATCTGGCGGACTTCGACCCTCGGAAGGGAGAGGGAGTGCGGTGACCGGAAAGGGGAAGGCGAGGGGTGGGAGATGCAAGCGGGGAGACGCCCGAGATCTTCTTGCAGCGCCCCTTCCACTTCCTCAGGCCCGGTAGGCAGTGCCCTGAGCACGAAGTTTGGGCCCAGACCGGTGGTGATGACTGGAGGCGTCTTGGCTGCGCTGGGGATGCTGCTCGCCTCTTTTGCTACCTCCTTGACCCACCTATACCTGAGTATTGGGTTGCTGTCAGGTGAGAGCCTGCACAAGGGCAGAAAAGTCAAATGCTTAGATGGTTGGTTGGTCACCTCCTTCCTGCTTCTTCCAAAAGGTTCAGGGAGAAGCTGAGGGAAAGTTTAGCTAGCACCTGTGCCCAGAAGGCAAATCTTAAAAGGAATGACTAAACCTACAAACGTGGTGAGGAACTAGGAAATTCAAAGATGATGAAATCTGGCCGGTTGCTAAACCGACAAACATGGTGAGGAATTAGGAAATTCAAAGATGACGAAAACCGGCCAAGCGTGGTGGCTCACGCCTGTAATCCCAGCACTTTGGGAGGCTGAGGCAGGCGGGTCCCTTAAGGTCAGGAGTTCCAGACCAGCTTGGCCAACATGGTGAAACCCTGTCTCTACTAAAAATACAAAAATCTGAGCGTGGTGGCACATGCCTGTAATCTCAGCTACTGGGGAAACTTAGAAGAATCCCTTGAACCCGGGAGGTGGAGGTTGCAGTGAGCTGGGATTGCACCACTGCACTCCAGTCTGGGCAGCAGAGCGAGACTCCATCTCAAAAAAAGAAAAAGAAAAAAAATGAAACCAATTTACAAGCCCAGGGCTAATTGGACTGGAGTGTAAACGGAAGAATTACTATAAAATGGCGCTAGGTACTGTGACTGTGAAATCGACATCGTTATTCTATTTACAGCTGAGGAAACGCTTTAAAGCTTATACAACTTGGCAAATGAAGGTTACACCGCCAGAAATGGTAGAGCCCAGGTCTAACTCCAAAGTTTGGTGCCAGTTACCTTACAGACTCTGTCTCTAATCCTCACAATCCCAAAAAGCGTATTATTACATTTTGCAGTTGTGAAGGTTGAGGCTGGGGGTGTTAAGTAAAATACAAGGTTACACAGCTAGAAAGTGTCCAAAGCAAGACTGTATCTCAGGTCTGTGGGATGCCAAGTTAAGTACTACATTCTGCTGCTGGGCAATGTGGGGATTACTGCGTGACCTGAGCTCCCTAAGAGTCCCTAACCCCGACCGGAACAGTGGCTCATGCCGGTGAGCACTTTGGGAGGCCGAGGCGAGTGGATCATGAGATCACGAGTTTGAGAGCAGCCTGGCCGATATGGTGAAACCCCGTCTCCACTAAAAAAATACAAAAAATTAGCTGGGTGTGGTGGCATGTGCCTGTAATCCCATCTGCTTGGAAGGCTGAGACAGGAGAACTCCTTGAACCCAGGAGGCAGAGGTTGCAGTGAGCCAAGATCGTGCCACTGCACTCCAGCCTGGGCAGCAGAGTGAGACTCCATCTCACAAAAAATTAAAAAAAAAAAAAAGTCCCTAACCCCACTTCTTCCTTTTTGACAGGATCTGGCTGGGCCTTGACCTTCGCTCCAACCCTGGCCTGCCTGTCCTCTTACTTCTCTCGCCGTCGATCCCTGGCCACCGGGCTGGCACTGACAGGCGTGGGCCTCTCCTCCTTCGCATTTGCCCCCCTTTTCCAGTGGCTGCTCAGCCGCTATGCCTGGCGGGGGTCCCTACTGCTGGTGTCTGCCATCTCCCTCCACCTGGTGGCCTGTGGTGCTCTCCTCCGGCCACCCTCCCTGGCTGAGGACCTTGCTGTGGGTGGTCCCAGGGCCCAACTCACCTCCCTCCTCCATCATGGCCCCTTCCTCCGTTATACTGTTGCCCTCACCCTGATCAACACTGGCTACTTCATTCCCTACCTCCACTTGGTGGCCCATCTCCAGGACCTGGATTGGGACCCACTGCCTGCTGCCTTCCTACTCTCAGTTGCTGCTATTTCTGACCTCGTGGGGCGTGTGGCCTCTGGATGGCTAGGAGACGCAGTCCCAGGGCCCGTGACACGACTCCTGATGCTCTGGACCACCCTGACTGGGGTGTTACTAGCCCTGTTCCCTATAGCTCGGGCTCCCACAGCCCTGGTGGCTCTGGCTGTGGCCTACGGCTTCACATCAGGGGCGCTGGCCCCACTGGCCTTCTCCGTGCTGCCTGAACTAGTAGGGACTAGAAGGATTTACTGTGGCCTGGGGCTGTTGCAGATGATAGAGAGCATCGGGGGGCTGCTGGGAGCTCCTCTATCGGGTAAGTGGAATGGGGTTCCTAGGGGATCAAGGCTGCATGTTGCACAGCTGGGGGAGCCTATTTTTTTGGTTGTTTTTTTTTTTTTTTTTTTTTTT
>NW_016107387.1:7211312-7229548 GCF_001604975.1 Cebus imitator | reverse complement strand
TCTGTCGCCCAGGCTGGAGTGCAGTGCCGTGATCTTAACTCACTGCAACCTCCACCTCCTTGGTTCAAGCGATTCTCCTGCCTCAGCCTCCTGAGTAGCTGGGATTACAGGCTTGCGCCACTGCACCCAGCTAGTTTTTGTATTTTTAGTAGAGACAGGGTTTCGCCATGTTGGCCTGGCTGGTCTCAAACTCCTGGCCTCAGGTGATCTATCCACCTCAGCCTCCCAAAGTGCTAGGATTAGTTGGGATTACAGGCATGAGCCACCGCACCCAGCTGGGGAGGCTACTATTCTCATTACAGTGTCCATAAATATTGTACTCTGGTGCAGTACGGTACACAGCCTGCGTGGCCAACCATAGCATCCTGAAATAGGTCCAAGGGGCAAAGAACATGGGGCCGAGAAAGTCTGAGTGCAAAGACAAAGAGAAACTAAGTGTACCCTTGGCAGGGCTCTTACACCTTGGGTTTTCAGAAGACCTGGCAGAACCTGGCCAGACACAGATGTAGCATTCCAGTGTCTACCCTGACCTTGGGCCGACTGGGCCCTAAACCAGGTGTCTGAGGCACCTGGTCAAAGTTCTGCTGGCTCAGAGTGCCAGAACTTTCAGACCCTTATCTCCTCTTAGCTATTAACTGAAGGTTTAGAAAGGCCACAGTTGGCAGAAAGAAAGACACAAGTATGCCTGATTCCATCTGGATCTCCAGATACCTGCAGGCTGGTTTGGAGGTCCTTTCTGAAGGCAGGGAGGTAATTAACTTTTGAGGCCCTTTTGGGAAACCAGAGTTCTCAAGTTTATCCAACTATTCCATGGGAGTTCCAACTCCTCTGAGATGATAAGTCTTCCCTCCACCCAAAAATGTTTGAGCTTGATATCAGCCCCAGCGAACAGATCACCCATGTGTATCTGTTTTTCTCTCTTGGACCTAGGCTATCTCCGGGATGTGACAGGCAACTACACGGCTTCCTTTGTGGTGGCTGGAGCCTTCCTTCTTTCAGGAAGTGGAGTTCTTATCACCCTGCCCCACTTCTCCTGCTTCTCAGCTGCTACTTCCAGGCCCCAGGACCTTGTAACAGAAGCACTGGATACTAAAGTTCCCCTGCCCAAGGAAGGGCTGGAAGAGGACTGAACTTCACGGAGTCAGGCCCAGAAAGTCAGAGCATGACAGCTCCAGGTCTTCTGTTGCCAAATCTTGGCCTCCACACAACCACAGTGCCTTAAGATCCTTGATCTGCCTCCCCCTAGAGCAGGCCTGGGGCTCCTGCAAAGTGTGTGCCAACCCTTTCTTGTATTTTCTTGAGGACTCTTATTTCTCCTCTTTTACTCTCCTAACCTTTTCTAAAGGACCCAGAAGTTTTTAAACATCAAGGAGTCCCTGCTTCACTGAGCTGTGAATCAACTGTGAAAATCAAAGGCCAAGAGACTTATGTTTTGTATACCAACTCTAGTGTTGCCTCCTACGTTTCTTCTCGGAACACTCATGTTTGGGAAACAAGAATGTCCCTTTGAGATAAAATCAAATAGGAAAATTAGATAATAATCACAACTCAAAATGAGCTGGGGCCCATATGCTTGGGCTGGCTGAATGGAGTCATGCCTGGGAGTGGGGGAGCGTACCCAGGAGCTCTGATGACCCAAGGCATTTTAACCCCTGGACTCCGCTGTCCTGCACACCGCATACCTCTCTCTTCCCTATTATCCTTGTGGCTTAGAAAAGAAATTGAGAAAATGCTGAGGACACAGGGTATAGATGTGCAGATAGCTTTGGAAAGTGCAGATAAAGCTGAAGTCTGGGCCCAGGATTCTTGTACTTCCCTCAGGCCCATAGAAGGAGATTGAGGCTGGGCTTGATGGCTCACGCTTATAATCCCAGCACTTTGGGAGGTGGAGACAGGCAGATCACCTGAGGCCAGGAGTTCGAGACCAACGTGGCCAACATGGAGAAACCTTTTCTCTACTGAAAATACAAAAATTAGCCAGGTGTGGTGGCACACGCCTATAATCTCAGCTACCCAGGAGGCTGAGGCAGGAGAATCGCTGGACCCCGGAGGCAGAGGATGCAGTGAGCCGAGATCGTGCCACTTTACTCCAGCCTGGGTGACAGAGCAAGAAGAGGAAGGAGATTGAAATGCAGGGGAGAGTCAGTCTGGGAGGTCTGGGTAGTGGAGTAAGAAACATGAAGATGAGGCAGATAGCACCCACGAGCAACCTACCCCCAGCCCCAGGAACAAACTGAAACTGGCTGGCAGACAACTTCTCAAAGCTTCCCTATTACAGCGAGGACTTGGGCAAAGAAAAAGGGGTTGGCTGGACAGACAGTAACCCTTCTTCATCCCCAGGGCCTTCTGGGAGCCTGTTCCTTTGAACCAGCCTTTCTGGCTGTTTTAAGTAGAATGTTTTCAGGGTCCTAGGTTGGTGAACAGTTGGAGGTTTCAGGAAAACCTGATAAAAATACTTTATTGGGAGAGGGGCTCAAACAATAAAATAATCAACAAGTGGTATCCAGAGTGGGGTGAGGGCCTCCTGGGGAGAGTAAGACAACCTGGGGAGTGGGAAGCAGCTCCCCACTCTCTGGGGGAGGCCTGGCTGGAGGGGAGGCTGGACCACAGGAAGGCAGCGTCCTGGGCAACCCTATGTAGATGAAGCTGCCGAAGAGGATCAAAGAGCCACTCATCAGGAAAGAGGTGGTGAAGTCTCCTGTCTCATCCCTTAGGAAGCCTAGGAGGATGAGTAAAGGAATTCAGAAGCCTTGAAGCCCAGGGGCGGAGGATAGTTATAAGTGGATCTACGGGCTCAGGTCCTTACCTGACAGGGGAGGGCCCAGGAGCCCCCCGAGGCTCATCAGCATCATCACCAGCCCGGTGGCCTGCACCACACCTTCGATGCCCACCAGCCCAGGGAGGACACCGAAAACCAGCGGGGCATAACTCCCGGCGCTCAGCCCATAGGCCACAGCTGCGACCAGCAGGGGACCCCCCCAGCCCTCTTCTCCCCCCACCACAGGCACCAGTCCCACCGCCCACAGCCCCAGCCCTGTCAGAGCCCCGGACACGGCCAGCAGCCGCGGGAGAGGCATCCAGCCTTGGTCTGCCAGCCAGCCGCAGGCTAGCCGGGCACCTGCATCCCCCACCGCAGCCACGGCCACCACCAGCGCTGCTCCGTATCCCCCTACGCCCCGGTCTAAAGCGTGGGGGGCCAAGTGAGCGTAAGGAACGTAGTACCCGCCCCCAATCAGGACTGTGCCTAGAGCAAAGATTGAGAAGGCCCGGCGTGTGAAGAGACCCAGGCCAAAGGCAGCTAGGGGGCTACGCGGTGGGGCTGGGGGGTCTCCAGGAAGGGCCAGGGGTAGCAGCAGGGCACCACAGGGGGTGAGGTGGAGGGTGATCGCGCCGAGGAGGAGCAGAGCGCCCCGCCAGCCGAAAGTATCGAGGAGAAGCTGCAAGGCGGGCGCCAGGAGCAGCGAAGAGGCCCCGTTGCCGGTGAGTGCCAGCCCCACCGCCAAGACTCGACGGCGGGAGAAGTATCGGGAGAGGGTGCCCAGAGCAGGGGCGAACGCCAGGGCCCAGCCAGAGCCTGCGAATGAATGGGAGGGGATGAGGCTGGCCCGGGGGATACCCGCCCCAGCATTCCCAGCCCCGCCCTCCACACCAGGCCCCCCACCTCGTTCACTACCCCAGGTCCCAACAAGCTCCGGTCCCCACCTTCACCCCGAATGACGCGGGCACCCCACTTCCCTCACCAGCGACGAGGCCAAAGCCGAGGTAGAGGTGCAGCAGACTGCGGGCGAAAGCCGAGAAGACAAAGCCCAGCGAGGCGAGGACACCGCCAACCATCACCACCCGGCGGGCCCCCCAGCGCGTGCTCAGGGCGCTGCCCACGGGGCCTGGAAGGGGGCGGGATCAATGGAAGACACGCCCCTGGGCCCCCAAACTCTAACACTTCTCATTGGCTGTTTGCCTCCCTCGAACTAATGATTCCTCTCCTGGACCTAAAGGTGCACTCTTTTCTGGAGCCGGTAGCCCTTTCTCAGGTTGTTGGATAATCAGGTGGGTCTCCTATCCCTCCACTCGCAGCCTCTCCACCCCGTTCCCGTCTCCCGCCTCAGGGCCCCCCTCACTGGCTGCCTGCTGCACCGCCAGGGCCAGGGCGCTGATCCACGCAGTGTCCTGGGCACTTCGGTCAAAGTGTTCGGCAAGGTCAGGGAAGGCCAGGCCCATCGAGCGCAGCAGCCCGTAGGACAGCCCGTTCACCGCGAAGGCTGCGGCCACCACCACCCAGCCCCAGCCCCCGTCCGGGGGTCCGGCGGGCTGGGGGGTCATCGCCGTCTGCGGGGGTGTGGAAACACCTGTGAGAGAAGGCTCCACGCCTGTGCTTTCGCTGGGGAGCTGGCATCCCTGAGATCCAGCCTCTGGCTGCTCGTCCGGGGTGGGCCCGTCACCCTGAGAGCGACGGCGCGGGGCGGAGGGAGTCGGAGCCAGTCCGCCGGCTGGAACTCCCGGGTCCGCGCGACGCACCGGGATGAGGACAGCCAGATCCCCCAGGCCTAGGGCTCCCAGTCCCACACACACTCGTCCCCCTTACCCGACCTCTCCGGGGGGTGGTGCAGGGAGGGGAAGGGCGAGGAATGGCTGGGCCCGGCTTTCTCTCCACTTCCCAGGCGGGCGGGGGCCCCAAAGGGGAGCTAGGGCAGAGATGGAGCCCAACTTGGACAAGCTCTCTTGGTAAACAGAAATCACCCGGGGGCCTGAGCCACCTGGGACGCGGGGGGTATGGAGGGAGGGGGAGAGCTGTGACAGCCAATCCGCCAAGCCGCAGGTGAGGCCAGACTCCAGTCCCACGGGGATTGAATTATGTACGCACACAACCCGGAGCTCCGGGGAGGGAGCAGCGAGGAATGAATGCCGCGGGGCCCTGCCCACACCCATGCACCTGCCTCCTGCTGCGCACAGGGGAGACTCGTGGATTGCAAACGCCAGTGAGCCCGGGGTCCACCGCCAACGCGTGGAAATAGAAGTGGTCCCAAAAGCCTGAGGGGATGAGTAGTTTTGTTCTCTTTTTTTTTTTTTTTTTTTTTTTTGAGACAGAGTTTCGCTCTTGTTACCCAGGCTGGAGTGCAATGGCGCGATCTCGGCTCACCGCAACCTCCGCCTCCTGGGTTCAGGCAATTCTCCTGCCTCAGCCTCCTGAGTAGCTGGGATTACAGGCACGCGCCACCATGCCCAGCTAATTTTTTGTATTTTTTAGTAGAGACGGGGTTTCACCGTGTTGACCAGGATGGTCCCGATCTCTCGACCTCGTGATCCACCCGCCTCGGCCTCCCAAAGTGCTGGGATTACAGGCTTGAGCCTCAAGAACGTTGCTGAGGACCAGGTAAATCTCGATATCAAATCATAGACCTCCACTGCGTGCCTGCTCTGTGCTTAAAATAGCAGGCCCCCAGGCCAGGTGCAGTGGCTTACGCCTGTAATCCCAGCACTTTGGGAGGCTGAGGTAGGTGGATCACCTAAGGTCAGGAGCTCGAGATCAGGGTGGCCAACATGGTGAAATCCCTTCTCTACTAAAAATAAAAAAATAAAATAAAAATTAGCCAGGCGTCTTAGTGCATGCCTGTAGTCCCAGCTACTTGGGAGGCTGAGGCAGGGGAATTGCCTGAACCCGGGAGGCAGAGGTTGCAGTTAGCCGAAATTGCACCCTGCATTCCAGCCTGGGTGACAGAGATTACCTCTCAAAAATAAATAAATAAATATAAATAAAATAAAAATGACAGGCCCTCAAGGACAGAGGGATGAAACAGGACTCCCTCAATGTGAGGACCTGCAATGTGCCAGGCACTGCTATCCTTCCACCTTGACCCTATGAAGGTGTCTGTAGGGAGGAGATCCCGGAAACGGTAAACGCCGAGGCAGAAGCCACAAGCCTCAGCCTATTTCCATCTAAATAATGAAGAAGAAAGTAACTAAAAATATAATTGTAGTAGTTATTAGTTATTCATAGGTGATTTGAATTCTTTTACTCATGCCTCTCAGGTTGGAAGTGTGAACCTGGGGCGACATTGTGAAAGAAATGACCCTAAGGCAAGCCGCTTTAAGCCCTCTGCCATGCATCTGTGTGGTGCTGTGCTTCAGTGGTCACATCCCATGTCTACTTTGATGTTCCCCTTCTGTACCTATTTCCTTTTTTTTTAGAAGAGATAATCAGTAAAAGTAATATAAATCTTAATGTCTTTGTTCTTTCTTAACAAGTATGGAAAAGTGCTGACACATTATGCTCCTTACCTCATCTCGGCTACTAGAAATTCCTGAGCCCTACCTGTATAACAGGTGATGTACTTGACCCTATCACTGCCACACACTATCTACCCTGCCCCCAATTGCAGACCACCAAGGCCACACCCTAACTACCCTGCCCCCAGATTTGCAACTCAATAAAAGTCATAGTGTCCTGGCATTCCGGGCGACTGCCAAACTCCAAGCTTTGGTTGGCAGTGGACCAATGGGTCCAAACTCTTTTCTCTAACTCTGTGTCTTGTGTCTTTTATTTCTACAATTTCTTGTCTCCACACCAGCAGAGAGGAGCTCAAAGGACCCTGTAGGGCTGGACCCTACAGGTGTCATCTTTTTTTTTTTTTTTTTTTTGACGGAGTCTTACTCTGTCACCCAGGCTGGAGTGCAGTGACAAGATCTCAGCTACTACAATCTCCACCTCCTGGGTTCAAGCAATTCTCCTGCCTCAGCCTCCTGAGTAGCTAGGATACAGACACCTGCCACCACGCCCAGCTAATTTTTGTATTTTTTAGTAGAGACAGGGTTTCGCCCTCTGGCCAGGCTGATTTCGAACTCCCGACCTCAGGTAATCCACCTGCCTAGGCCACCCAAATTGCTGGGATTACAGGTGTGAGCTACTGCACCCGGCTGGTGGTGTTCCTCTTTTACAGATGTAGTAACTGAAGCTCAGAGAGAAAAAAAAAGGTATAAATGTTTGAATTTAGGTTTGTCAACTGTGGAAGCTCCAGGGAGAATAATCCCATCGCCGAAACAAAATCTGGCGCCGAAACAAAATCTGGCGCGGTTAAAGGAAATGTCCTGGAGGCAGCTTGATGCAAACTACCCTGAAAAGGGCAGAACCATTGCAGGGACAGAAAACTTAGGATTCTAAAACAAGAGACCACAACAACACGCCAGGCTGGAGAAACCGGTGGGGCCACTTTCCTAAGGTGTGTCTTGAGATCCTTGAGATCAGAACCTCTAAACACTTAGGTTAGAATTTTATTTTTATTTCATTATTTATTTTTAGAGACGGGGTCTTGTCCGGGCTAAAGGGCAGTGGCACCATCAAGGCTCACTGTAGCCTCGACCTCCCAGGCTCAAGCAATCCTCCACCTCAACCTCCCGAGTAGCTGGGACTACAGACTCTACACCACGACCCCTGGCTAAATTTGTTCACTTCTTGTGGAGAGGGGGTCACAGTATGTTGCACATGCTGTTCTCACGTTCCCAGACTTAAGCAATCCTTCCACCTCAGTCTCCCAAAGTGCTGGGATTACAGTCTACCATACCTGGCCAGGTTAGAGTTTTAAAAGCAAAGTAAGAAATCAGATCATCAAACCCAGGTATTGATTTTTTGAACCACTTTATAGAAAATGTCCTTTTTTACAGGGTAACATTGCTTTACCTCAGCTGTTTGAATTCAGAGATGTGTTCTTTGGTTTAATTATTAAACAACGTGATAGAACATTCAGCAGCGTAAGCTGGGATCATGCATACACTGAGCCACATGATGGCAGTGTGTCCTAATCGTTGGGAAAGAAGCTGCACGTACAGACAAGAAAAACAGCTTCTTGAGCTAAACTGTAAACCTAAACAACACAGCATGACCTTCAATTGCCTATGGGGGGGGAAATTACATTTCTGTACTTTTACAATAATCGAAGGTAGACCTAGGTTACCATTTCAAACCATCTCCGCCCCTCCCTCTGGCACCCTTCCGTCAGCCACTCTCTCCTCTGATCTGTGGACATGCCCAGCTTTTTCTCACTCCTCAATTTTTGTATATGTCATGCTCTCTGCTTGAAATGCCCTGGGTGGAGTACAGGAGTTCGTGAAGGTTTTAGGTCCTGACAGACACAGCTTAGGAAAGTGGCTCCACCTGCTTCCCCAGCCTGGAGAGCTGTTGTGAAAGTCACCAGGGAGGCAGAGCCAGCAGGTCCTCAGCCACTGGGGAGGGCGGGGATCCCGCTTCCTGAGAAGGCTGCTGAGGACTCTGCTTCAAGCTAAACGAATCACTGTCTCCCCTGGTGAGGCAGAAATACTGGGCCATCAAAGAGAAGCCTGGGCCCTCTGCGTCTGGGAATTGTGCTAAGTGAGTCTGAGCACCTTGGCAGAATGATTACGAAGCCAGAAGGGTGTCCAGAGCCTGGGGCTAGGGCTGTGAAAGGGCACATTCCTCTCCTACCTCGGGCTCCCTATATTCTTAGCAAAACTTGTCATCATTTGCTCATGGAGGTAAAATAGCACAGAGATTAGGAGAAGGGACTCCCAAGTGGCTTTCCTGGGGTTGAATTCCAGCTCTACCACTTAGTAACTACATGATTGTGAGCAAGTGTTACTCAACCTCTCTGTGCCTCAGTTTCCTCATGTCTACAATGAGGGTAATAACAGCAGCTACCTGATGAGTCGCTATAAGGATTAAATGAGTCACTGTGATTACCTACATAAGTAAGGGACTTCAAACAGTGCCAAAATATGATATGTGTTAGGGCGCACGGCCCCGACTTTTTTTCTTTTGACCTAGAGTCTCGCTCTGTTGCCCAGGCTGGATTGCAGTGGCGAAATCTCAGCTCACTGCCTCCCCGGTTCAAGTGATCCTCCTGCCTCAGCCTCCCAAGAAGCTGAGATTCCAGGTGCCTGCCGCCACACTCAGCTAATTTTTTTGTGTTTTCAGTAGAGACAGGGCTTCACCATGTTTGCCAGGCTGGTTTTGAACTCCTGACCTTAGATGATCCTCCCACCTCAGCCTCTCAAAGTGCTAGGATTACAGGCACGAGCCACCACACTTGGCCTCTATTGCCGCTATTGCTGTGTCTTGAGGAACCTGGCTGGACTGAACGGCGTGGCAGCCCTTTCTCACCTGGCTACTTTTAATGGCAAAAATGCCTCAAGGTCAGGGCACCATATTGGCCTGGTAAGTTCTGAGTAGAGCCACATGGGTTATAAAATGTAAGTGGCTATAAAGAGATTCAATGGAAATTTCTACTTTTCTTATTATTTTTTCCTCTTTCTTTTCCCTTAACATTTTCCAAAGTTTGTGAGAAAATGCTGATCTCCCTGTCTTGACGCTAAATGCAAAAGAGAAGGCCAGATGCGGTGGCTCACACCTGTAATCCCAGCACTTTGGGAGGCTGATGCAGGTGGATCACCTGAGGTCAGGAGCTTGAGACCATTCACTGTTGCCTGCCCACCTGCCTCCCCATCCACCTTCTGCAGAGGGAGCCAACATGGTGAAACCCTGGTCTCTACTAAAAATCCAAAAATTAGCCGGACGTGGTAACACATGCCTGTAATCCCAGCTACTTGGGAGGCTGAGGCAGGAGGAATCACTTGAACCTGGGAAGCGGAGGTTGCAGTGAGACAAGATTATGCCACTGCACTCCAGCCTGGGTGACAAGAGAGAGACTCCATCTCAAAAAAAAAAAAAAAAATTTAAAAATAGGCTGCACGCAGTGGCTCACGCCTGTAATCCCAGCACATTGGGAGCCCAAGGCAGGCGGATCATGAGGTCAGGAGATCAAGACCATCCTGGCTAACATGGTGAAACCCCATCTCAACTAAAAATACAAAAAAGTAGCCAAGTGTGGTGGCACACGCCTGTAGTCCCAGCTACTGAGGAGGCTGAGGCAAAAGAATCACTTGAACCCGGGAGGCAGAGGTTGCAGTGAGCTGAGATCTCGCCACTGTACTCCAGCCTGGGAGACAAAGCAAGACTCCGTCTCAAAAATAAATAAATAAACAAACCAAAATAAAACTTCATACAAAATATTTATAGACAGCTACCACGTGCCAGGTGCTACGCTTAGGGCTAGAGATACAAATATAAATAATATACGGAATAATATACTGTCTTTCCCCTCTCAGCCTCACAATCAAATCAGAGGATCATCATATAAATAAAAAAATTGTCGGCACAAGGACAGGGACACTTACACCGTAGAGTGCTGCATGGGAGGAACTGACTCATTCCACTTAGGCCTGCTGGGAGGCTTCACAGAAGAGGGGCTCCTTGAGCTGGGTCTTGAAGGATGAGTAGGAGTTTGCCAGATGGATATGTGGGCAGGGGCATTCCAGGCAAAGGGAGCAGCTTGTGGAAAATCACAAAGGCATGAACTAGCTTGGCACATTGTTTATTGTTTGGGGAGCTATAAACAGCCGCTGTGTAGAGAACAGAGAATGTGTAGGAGAATAACATAGGATGAAGCTGCAGGGGCAGGGGGTCCTGTCTGAAAGGCCCTGAAGGCCAGGCTAAGGAAGTTAGATATTATTCCAGAGGCTGATACTGCTCCCAAATGTCCACTGAAGTGGCACTCACTAATACTGGAAGCTGAAGACAGAGGAGAGAGGAGTCAGGCCACACTCAGAGGGGTAAAGAGCGTTTGCCTTTTGCATGTCAGAAATTTCTTTGAAACATCTTGTTTTATGTTGAAAATTCATGCAGAATTTTGCATTGTACTCTTTCTTTTTTTTAGACAGAGTCTCACTCTGTCGCCAAGTGCGGCGGCACAATCTCGGCCCACTGCAATCTCCGCGTCCTGGGCTCAAGTGATCATCTCACCTCAGCCTCCCAAGTGGCTGGGACATCAAGTGTATACCACTTTACCTGGCTAATTTTTGTATTTTGGCAAAACACAGGTTTTTTCCATGTTGTCCAGGCTGGTCTCAAACTCCTGAGATCAAGTGATCCACCCGCCGCAGCCTCCCAGAGTGCTGGGATTACAGGCGTGACCCACCGCACCCAGACGCATTCGACTTTATAACCATTTTTGATGCATGTGTTCATAGGAAAATAATGCTTTCAGTGACAAGATAAATAATTTAACCTTTTCTCCTCATACCTTCAAGAAAAAAATATAACTCTCGGCCAGGTGCAGTGGCTCACGCCTGTAATCGTAGCACTTTGGGAGGCTGAGGAGGGTGGATCACAAGGTTAGGAGTTCGAGACCAGCCTGGCCAACATGGTGAAACCTTGTCTCTACTAAAAATACAAAAATTAGCTGGGTGTGATGGTGGGCGCCTGTAGTCCGAGCTACTCAGGAGGCTGAGGCAGGAGAATCGCTTGAACCCAGGAGGTAGAGGTTGTAGTGAGCCAAGATGGCACCACTGCCCTCCAGCCTGGGCAACAGAGCAAGACTCTGCCTAAAAAAAAAAAAATACATATATATATATATATGTATATAAACTCTCCCAGAAGATGTATATATTTATTCCAAGGTTTTGTTTTCCCTGGCACACTGCCGCTGGGGTGATAGGGAGCCACGATGGTGCAGCAAAGCCCCCCCTGCAGAGTCCCTGACCACGCCAGTTCCTATCTGCCTGTGCTAACTACTTCTCAGCCTGTAGTGACATCATCTTTTTATTTTTTAATTTCTTTTTTTTTCTTTTAGAGGGAGGGTGACACTATGTTGCTCAGGCTGGAGTGCAGTGACTATTCACAGGTGCGATCCCACTTCTGACCAGCCCGGGAGGAAATTCTCCTTTTTTGTCTTAGGCCCTTTATCCCTTACATTACCCTTACACCACGAGGCCCTAGAGGTGGACCCTTACGTCATTGATTTCTGGATTTTTCATACACAAAGATGCCAAAGGTGAGTGCTGAATCACTGAACGACAGAAACATTGGACAAAGGAGTCGTTGAATGAGTGGACCCAGCGCCTGGTGCTCTACAGAATGCAGCAGTAGCCCAAGAAGGAGTTGTGGATGGACCAAACCACAAAGCCTGCCCACACGGGGAAAGCCCCCAAAGCAGATGCTGAGCTAGATGATGTCTATAGGGAGATCATAAAAAAGGGTCAAGCATGGTACATCATTTGCTTTGGGAACCACAGGATCTGGGAATGCATCTATGCTTGCAAACTCTAGAACTGCTCTGGGGCTCACCGAGACCAGCTCGGTCGTAGAGACCCCAACCCAGGTGGCACTGAAGAAACAGACATAGAGAGCAAAAAGGTAAGAGACAGACAGTGGACCTCAGCATTCCCCACTGAGAGCCTTGAACAGAGTTTGAGCCATACATTTATTGACAGCAAGCACATGATAATTTAAATAAAAGCATTCTTCACAGGGAACAAAGCATTCTTTACTAGTGGCAAGAAACAGGCTCTGGCTCGCTTATCTATTGCAGCTGGAACATGTCATTAAGGCACATGTCACTCATGCTATTGTTTATGGTTCAGAAACCCCCCATCGGTCTTCCACCCAAGGGCAGGTTAGGTCTTTCTTTCCCTGGCTCCAGTAAACCAAGAACTTCTAGCAATGTGCATCCCTCCATCACAAGGATGTCAGAGTGCTATGGATACTCTGTTTATGGCCAGTTTCTTTAAGGCCTGTTTACGCCGGGCTTAGGGCCTGCTTTCAAATGCTCCCAACAGGGCTTTTTCATGGGAGCTCCTGCTGGAGGTTCTTGGGGCCTCTGGAGCCTGCCGCCTCAGGGAAGCCCTGAACTGAGCCCATCTATTTCCCAGTACCCCCACCAATGGACTCCCTCTGCAGAAGGTGGACCAGGAGGGAGGTGGGCAGGCAAGAGTGAGGGGGTTACCCACAGGAAGCACTGCTCTATTGGAGGTGCTCACAAATACGAGGCTCTGTATCGTTTGGCTCAGCTGATCTTGGGTTTCTAAGACCTAATAGAGCTGCCTCTCACCCCTCAGCCCCAAGAATGCCCCCTTCCCTGGATCACCCAGAGACCAGGCTGTGGAAAGTCAGCATAGAGCTAAAGCCCACACCCAGGGCCTGGAAAAGTGGGAGAAGCACGTGACCTGTGGAGGCGATAAGGACACAGAGTTCAGGATTTGTGGCTCAGGGTGGGGGAGCACATGAGAGGCTCTGAATGAAAGGGGAAGTGGGTAATGAAGCAGGAGGGTCGGGGCTCCCTGTGTACCTGGAACAAGTCTGCTTGGACGACCACACCAGCTGGAAGAAGGAGACAGAGCCAAGTCTCCTGAGCTTTCCTGGTGTGGGGACTGGAACTGGGGTAGGACTTTGCTGAGTCTGGGGCTGTGGGGAGGCTGGTGATAGGGTTGAGGGGGCACAGATGAGACAGAGCTACGTCTGGATCTAGAGCGGAGCCAAGGCCTCGGATGTGCTGGGAATCCTACCTCACAGTACTTCCTTTTCTTCGAGGCAGAGTCTCACTCTGTCGACCAGGTTGGAGTGCAGTGGCGTGATCTCACTTCACTACAACCTCCACCTCTCAGGTTTAAGCGATTCTCCTGCATCAGCCTCCCAAGTAGCTGGGATGAAAGGAGCCCCCCACCACGCCTGGCTAACTTTTGTATTTACATTACCCCTTTCTTGTGCCCTCTACCAAATCTGTCTCCAGTGCCTTTTCCAATCCAGGCCCCATCCCTTCCCTCTGTCATCACCAACCCCTTCCCACCATATTACATGTTGGGGGTCTGGAGGACCTGACTCCTGGGTCTCTCTGGACAGCCCAGTGTCCAGGACAGGAGATCAAGGACAGCAGGGGAAAGTGCCTGGGGAAAGTTCCCAGCTAAAGGCTCTGTACCTGGTCTGTGTCTAAATCTCCAATTTTTTTTTCTTTGAGACAGAGTCTCTGTTGCCCAGGCTGGAGTGATGGCGTGATCTAGGCTCACTGCAACCTCTGCCTCCTGGGTTCAAGCAGTTCTCCTACCTCAGCCTCCTGAGTAGCTGGGATTATAGGCGCCTGCCATGACACCTGGCTAATTTTTGGGGGGGGATTTTTAGTACAGAAGGGATTCCACCATGTTGGCCAGGCTGGTCTTGAGCTCCTGACCTCAGGTAATCCACCCACCTCAGCCTCCCAAAGTGCTGGGATTACAGGCGTGAGCCACCATGCCCAGCCTAAATGTGTCTTGCCTGGCATATTCTATTAATTAAGTCTGGGACTTGGCCAATACCTCTATCAAAGTTGTGAGTCGTAAGCCATGGCACTAACTCTAACTTATTTAAGGAAGGAAATGATTTATCACAGGATGCTGTGTAGTTCATCAAATCACCAAGAAACCTACAGAGCCAGGTTTGGCAGGAACACAGATGGCTGCAAGCCTAAATGGGTTGCTAAAGCCACCGTTATCACCACAGGACACTAGATGTCACTGCTGGCAGCCCTCTGTAACCACTGGGCCTAGACACTGCTGCTACTCCTCAGAAATGTTCTCTGCTGCGTCCGGACGCAATCACAGGGTCAGGAGCTCAAGACCAGCCTGGTCAACATGGTGAATCCCCATCTCTACTAAAAATACAAAAATTAGCTCGGTGTGGTGGTGGGCACCTGCATTCCCAGCTACTCGGGAGACTGAGGCAGGAGAATAATCTTGAACCGGGGAGGTAGAGGTTGCAGTGAGCTGATACCGTGCCATTGCGCTCTAGCCTGGGCAACAGAGCGACACTCCATCTAAAAAAAAAAAAAGGAAAAAGGAAAAAAAGAAATGTTCTCTGCTTCTGCACTCCCAAATCCAAGTCCAGTGATCCTGACCACGGGAACCTAGGCCACATGCTCTCAGCCTAGCCGGAAGGGGTGGCAGGAAGAGTGAGAACCTGGTACGTTCAGTGTCTATAGGCAGATGGGTTCTGCCTCCTTTCAAAAATAATAAGGTGGGGCTGGGGCACAGTGGCTCACCCCTATAAGCCCAGCACTTTGGAAAGCTGAGGCGAGCAAATCACCTGAGGTCAGGAGTCTGAGACCAGCCTGGCCAACATGGTGAAACCTCATCTCTACTAAAAATACAAAAATTATCCAGGTGTGGTGGCATGCACCTGTAATCCCAGCTACTTGGGAGGCTGAGATGGGAGAATCGCTTGAACCAGGGAGGTGGAAGTGCAGTGAGTTGAGATTGTACCACTGCACTCCAGCCTGGATGACAGAGTCAGACTCCATCTCAAAAATAATAAAAATAAGATGGAAAATTTTTTTAAAGGAAAGCGTTCAGATGCAAGAAGGCCAAAAAATCCTAAACTGTGTAAGCCCAACTAAAATGGATTATTAGAATAGGAATGAGATTCCAATTGGACCTGGTGAATTATTAAAAGCACAGTTCCTGAGTTCCAACTCCAATCATTTCCAGGCATCTGTAACAAGGGGGCAATGCTTTAAAGGCCTGTTGGTGAGACTTCAGTGAAGTTAAGCTTGGAAAGGACCCAGCACAACTCCAGGCACAGGGCAGGCATCCTACAAAGGTTGGTTCCCGTCCATTTCATTTCATCCCATTTTCTGGCCGTGGGTAGCTGGCTACCCCTTCATCTCTACTCCAGTCCAATTCTACTCCGAGTCGCTGTGCCCTCCTGTCTGGATTTGTAGGTCAGACCAGAAGGGGCCAGAGGGTGGTATTTGTCATCTCCCCGCTGCTGTGCCAACCTCTCAGCGACTTTTGAATTTTTTGGCCCCTTTTGTCTGCCTTCCCCAGTCCCAGCCTGAGACCTGGGCACCTGACTTGAAGGACTCAGGCTCTTAGTGGACCTGGTAACAATGCCCACATCAGCCCTCAGGGGTTGGCCTGGCCAGAGTCTCTACCTCTCCAAGGAATGTCAATCAGAACCAGAAGTGAAGGTGGGAGCGGACAGGGAGTCAGATAACAGGTTTTCTGTAGGGATGCAAATTACATATCCTGGAGGATCTAACATAACAAGGCAGAGTTCTTGGGGGCCAAGTAAGTAAAGGGTGCCTGCTTTCTGTCCCCAAGACAGAGGAGCCTTTGTGGACACTAGGAGGAGTCACGTGGGGGCTGGCCAAGCCCCGAGAAAGTCCCAAAGCCATTAGAGGGCCCGGACACTGAGGAGGCTGTAACTGGCTGCAGTGGCTGCCACACAAGCCTCTTCCTGTCCTTCAGCAGGGCGGGGCGTATCCCTCCCAGTGCTCTTGTTTCTGTGCCTCTTCTTGGCCAGGAATTTCCTTGCCCCTGCCCACGTCTCCATGCCCTTTCCTCTGCAAAGCCTTCTCCTCCCTCTCCCCTACTGTCAAAATATTTATTTTATTTCTTTTATTTTTGAGGTGGAGTTTTGCTCTTGTTGCCTAGCCTGGAGTACAATGGCATGATCTGGCTCACCGCAACTTCCGCCTCCTGGGTTCAATTGATTCTCCTGCCTCAGCACCCACCTCCCCCACCCCAAGTAGCTGGGATTATAAGCATGGGCCACCACACCCAGCTAATTTTGTATTTTAAGGAGAGACGGGGGTTTCTCTGTGTTGATCAGGCTGGTCTCAAACTCCTAACCTCAGGTGATCCACCCACCTCAGCCTCCCAAAGTGCTGGGATTACAGGCAAGAGCCATGGCGCCAGGCCCTGTCAACACATTTAAATGCTAGGCAACCTCTTTTAGTTAGGGTTCCTTCCCTCTATCCCATTCAAAGAGCTGTACCCAGCTTTATCTACCTCCATCTCAAGCTTTCATCCTATGTCTCTCTCCTGGTTTCACAATCAGGAGTCTCTTGCAATGAGAGCGATCTTGGTTTAAAACGCATTTGTGAGGAAGGGATGTCAGGGTCTCCCCTGGGGGGAAGTCACACCCGAATAAGCCTACAGAGAGGTGAGGCAAGGCCTCAGGCATTTCGTCAACTGGGTGCATAGGAAGGGTACCCTGATATATGGGTAACCAGCTTCCCCTTCCCTAGGCCCAGGGATCTAGGAGACAGGAAATTGATGCCACAGACCCAAGAGCTGATGTTTCAGGACCGTGGCCAGTGAGTGCTGAACACGGTGAGCAGCAGGGTAGGCTGAGACCTGAGCTCCATGACATGTAAAAGCCCAGCTGTTGGCTGGGCACGGTGGCTCACACCTGTAATCCCAGCACTTTGGGAGGCCAAGGCAGGTGGCTCACCTGAGGTCAGGAGTTTGAGACCAGACTGAAAAATGGAGAAACCCCGTCTCTACTGAAAATACAAAAGTTAGCCGGGCGTGATGGCACATGCCTATAATCCCAGCTACTTGTTGGGCTGAGGCGGGACAACTGCTTGAACTCAGGAGGCGGATGTTGTGATGAGCCGAGATCGAGCCACTGCACTCCAACCTGGGCAACAAGAGGGAAACTCTGTTTTAAAAAAAAAAAAAAAAAAAAAAAAGCCCAGCTGTTCTTGGGTGGCTTGCGGTTTCTGGGTTTATTTCCCTGTTGTCTTTGAGGAGAGTTTATTTATTCCCTGAGTATGCAGGGCTTAGGGCTAAAAGCATTCCCCGTGCTTACAGAAATGCTATGGATAGGAAAAAGTGTATTGATTTCCAAATACAAAAGGAACATTTAAAAGTCTAAAGTAATGAATGCTGAAGTGTTTAAAAAATTCTACAAAACATGAGTGAGTCCCTTTCTTTGTTAAATTTCATATTCCTAAATTTTCATCACGTTGGATAACAATTTGAAGCTTTTTTTTCACTTTGCAGGATTTTCTAAATGTTTTTCATGATTGCTGAGAAATCAGAGCTGATCATAGATTCAGTGAGCACCCTGCAGATGAATAATCCTTTAAAAGAATAAACTTCCTTTTAAGATTTGAAATGGCAAAAATCTTAGAAGTCTTTTATCTGGCTTTGGTACTTAGTGGCTGTATAAGCTACAGCAAGCTATTCAACCTCTCTTTGCAATAGTTCTCTCATCCCCCAAAAAACATAATAGTTTTGAGAAAAAAAGGTAATTGCTATGATCTTAATGTTTGTGTCTCTCTCTGCCAAATTCATATGTTCAAATCTAATCCCCAGTGCAAGGTAGGACCTTGGCTGGGCACAATGACTCACGCCTGTAATCCCAGCACTTTGGGAGTCTAAGGTGGTGGATCACCTGAGGTCAGGAGTTCAAGACCAGCCTGGACAACATGGTGAAACCCCATCTCTACTAAATATACAAAAATTAGCCAGGCATGGTGGCGCATGCCTGTAATCTCAGCTACTCAGGAGACTGAGGCAGGAGAATCACTTGAACCCAGGAGGCAGAGGCCGCAGTGAGCTGGGATTGCACCATTGCGCTGCAGGTCGGGCAACAAGAGCAAAATTTCATCTCAAAA
>NW_016107387.1:7184948-7210521 GCF_001604975.1 Cebus imitator | reverse complement strand
AAAAAAAAAAAAAAAAAAGGAGTGAATATTTGTACAGTTTTTGGAACAATTCCTAGCAAGAAGTAAGGGCTATTGAAGGATTTGTCTGCTTGTGTTTTTTTTGAGACAGGGTCTCACTCTGTTGCTCAGGCTGGAATGCAATGGCACGATCTCGGCGCACTGCAACCTCTGCCTCTTGAGCTCAAGTGATTCTCCTGCCTCAGCCTCCCGAATAGCTGGGATTACAGGCATGCACCACTACTGTCTGCTAATTTTTGTATTTTTCGTAGAGATGGGGTTTCACCATATTGGCCAGGCTGGTCTCCAACTCCTGACCTCAGATGATCCACCTGCCTCGACCTCCCAAAGTGCTGGGATTACAGGTGAGAGGCACCACGCCTGGCCTTGTTTGTTTGTTTAAATAAACAAATGTAGGTGAGCTTTCGATCCCTAAGTATTTGCTTAAGTCTTTAAAAAGGTTCCATCTTGGTTCACCTGGCTAGTGAACCCCGTGTGGTTTGCAGACAGGCCACAGCTATGAGAAGAAATTGCTGTGTTTTCAGCAGGGAGGCAGAGCAAAAAGGGCCCCAAGAAGAGGGGAAAACTCAGAGACCTTGGAGTTACCATCCAGCGTTAGGGCCTTTCCCACCTGGGCTAACCCATGGAGTTGCCAGGTTTGGTGGGGTTTCGTCTGTTTGCTTGCTTGTTTCTTGAGACTGAGTCTCACTCTGTCAGCCAGGCTGGAGTGCAGTGGCACAGTCTCGGCTCACTACAACCTCTGCCTTCCGGATTCAAGTGATTTTCCTGCCTCAGCCTCCAGAGTAGCTGGAATTACAGGCACACGCCACCATGCCTGGCGAATTTTTGTATTTTTAGTAGAGACAGGGTTTCACCATGTTGGCCAGGCTGGTCTTGAACTCCTGACCTCAAGTGATCCACCACCTCAGCCTCCCAAAATGCTGGGATTACAGACATGAGCCACTGTGCCTGGCCTCAGGTTTGGTTTTATTAAGGAAGCTATCTTCCTAACTCCTCTCAAGTCTCATTATCCATTTCTACGCTGACCTGCTGGATCCTTCAGTGGCTGTTGATTTTGCTGAGCACCCAACAGAACACATACACCTCCTTGACTCTACCCATTCTTTTTTTTGTTTTTTTTTTTTGTTNCTCCTGGGTTCAGGCAATTCTCCTGCCTCAGCCTCCTGAGTAGCTGGGATTACAGGCACGTGCCACCATGCCCAGCTAATTTTTTGTAGTTTTTTAGTAGAGACGGGGTTTCACCATGTTGACCAGGATGGTCTCGATCTCTTGACCTCGTGATCCACCCGCCTCGGCCTCCCAAAGTGCTGGGATTACAGGCGTGAGCCACCATTCTTTTTTTATTATTATTTCTTGAGACAGGGTCTCACTCTGACATTCAGGCTGGAGTGCAGTGGCATGGTCCATGGCTCCCTGTAGTCTCAACCTCCAAGGCTCAAGCAATTCTCTTACCTTCGCCTCCCATGTAGCTGAGACTAAAGGCATGTACCACCACACCTGGCTTTTCTTTTTTTGGAGGGGTAGAGAGAGATGGCATCTCACTATGGTGCCCTGGTCTCCAACTCCTGGTATCAAGGGACCCTCCCACCTTGGCCTCCCAAAGTGCTGAGATTACAGGCATGAGCCACTATGCCCAACTCACCATTTCTTCTCAATCTGTCTCTCTCACTTTGCCTTTGTCTTTGCCTCTCATGATGGGTTCAGCTTCCCATGATCCCACCCCATATTGCAGATGGTGATGAGAACTGGCAGTGCCCAGAAGGCTCAGTGGTGTTCTGGTACTACCAGCCCCAGAATGAAGGGAAGACCATGTTGACTTTGAGTCACAAGCCATCCAGGAGAGCACAAGTAAGCAGTGTGCTCACGGGCTACATAAATCATCTCGATTAGTTCTTGCTAGCAGCAAGCACCAAAGAATACAACTTGACTTAAACAATAAGGAAATAGATTCTCTCATGTCTTATTGTGTTTGCTGCTATAACAAAATACCATAGACTGGGTGGTACAACAACAGAAATTGACTTTTCACCGTTCCGGAGGCTGGGAAGTCTAAGATCAAGACCCCAGCAGATCAGGTGTCTGGTGAGGGCCCATTCCTGATACCTTCTCACTGTGTCCTCATGCGGCAGAAAAGGCCAATTAGCTCTCTGGGCTTTGTTGTTGTTGTCAGAGAGAGGGTCTCACTGTGTCGCCCCGCCTGGAGCACTGGCACGGTCATAGCTCCCTATAGCCTCAAACTCCTAGGCTCATGCAGCCTCTCACCTCAGACTCCCAAGTAGCTAGGATTACAGGCACACCCCAGCAGGCCTAGCTAACTTTTAATTTTTTTTATAGAGATGGGGGGGGTCTCACCTTGTTTCCCAGGCTGGTGTCAAACTCCTGGCCTCAAGCAATCCTCTCTCACCTTGGCCTCCTAAGGTGCTGGGATTACAGGCATGAGCTACTACATCTGGTGGAGCATCTTTTATAAGGGCGCTAATCCCATTCATGAGCTTTTTTTTTTTTTTTTTTTTTGAGACTGAGTCTTGCTCTTGTCACCCAGACAGGAGTGCAGTGGTGCAATCTCCACTCACTACAACCTCCACCTCCCGGGTTCAAGTGATTATCCTGCCTCAGTTTACCAAATAGCTGGGACTACAGGTGCCCGCCACCATTCCAGGCTAATTTTTGTATTTTTAGTAGAGATGTGGTTTCACCATGTTGGCCAGGCTGTTCTTGAACTCCTGACCTGTGATCCACCTGCCTTGGCTTCCCAAAGTGCTGGGATTACAGGTGTGAGCCACCGTGCCTGGCCCACGTCCTCCATTCTTGTGACTGAGTCACCTCCCAAAGGCTCCATCTCCAAATACCATCGCATTAGGCTTCAGGAGTTAACATATACATTTGGGGGACAAGGGAACACAAACACATTCAGTTTTATTGATCTCATAGATCAATAAAAGGTATAGGAATACTCCAAGATTAGCTTATCAGTGTCTCAATATCATCATCAAAGACTCAGGTTCTTCCCATATTTTCAGTCTATCACCTCAGTGTTTTAGCTTTTTCCTCTTAAAGTTGCAACATGGCTATTGCAGTTTCAGATATGGCATCTAGGCGTAACAACGTGCAGAGGAAAATGAGCACGTCTCTTCCAGTGGGTGCCCCTTAGCTGTAAGGATCTCTGCTTCTACAGCTCCCAGCAGAGAGTCCCTCAGCCATTGCCAGAATTGTGCCACGTCTGTGATTAAACCAGCCACCGACAAGGGGGCTGGTTCCACCACGATTGACTTACTTCATTGGGTCCTACCTCTAGGACTGGCTGGAGCCAGCCTTACCCGAAGACCATTGCTGTTGTGGGGTAGCATGAATTCCTAAACACCAGCTGGGGACAGTTGAGAAAGGACAAAGCCAGAGTCAATGTTGCACAGAAAACCAAGTGTATTGACTAAACCACCTAGGACTGCCTGTTGGTGCCTGAAGGAACTTGGGGAGGTTATAAAATCAAAGATTACTCTGAAGGGGACTATTCTGGGGAATCTGCTGAGGGTTTTTTTGTTTATTACTAGAAACATGATTTGTCCTGATTTTTACCACCAATTCCTCTATTCCCCACTAAACATATACCGCCCAAGGAGCACCAAGAAATACCTACACCGTATGCAAAGAACCTGGCATCCTATCATATCTGGCATGGGCATCAATGGTCCATGGGCATCAGTGTAGCAGCAATGAATAAATGTGTATCTCTCTTCCCCAGCCTAGATGGCTACAGCCACCGCACCCGGCCATATGTCTTAGCTTCTGAATTGGCTGATTTTAAGTGGAAGCAGCTATGGCTGAGTATATAGAAGGTCATTCTAACTGGTCCTCCTGCACAACTTGGATCCCACAATGTTGACAGAACCAGCTTCCAGGTTCCAGAAGGAAACGGGGGTGATTCTCAGGCAGAAGGAGGCAGCGTATGTATGACTCAATCCCTCCTTGGCTTTAATGAGAGTGATGGAGAAGATTTTCCCTTTAAGAAGGAAGATGTGCTGAGAATCTTACAAAAGCCTGAAGAGCAGTGGTGGAACACAGAGGGCAGCAGTTTTTCGTTTTTTTGCAGTTGCAAAAACTAAAACTGTTTTTCGTTTTCTACAGATGTCCAAGGCAATCTCGCCTCATTCTGTTCCTTGTGAGTTTCTGGAACACAATTACTCCATTCCTAGTCTCAATTCACCATGGTCAAGGTATGAAACTGGAGAATTTACGTGTTAGCTTTTTTTTTTTTTGAGATGGAGTTTTGCTCTTGTCACCCAGGCTGGCATGCAGTGGCACGATCTCAACTCACTGCAACCTCTGCTTCCCACATTCAAGCGAGTCTCCTGCCTCAGTCTCCTAAGTAGTTGGGATTACAGGTGCCTGCCACCACGCCTGGCTAATTTTTGTGTGTGTGTGTATTTTTTAGCAGAGACAGGGTTTCACCATGTTGGCCAGGCTGGTCTTGAACTCTTGACCTCAGGTGATCCACCCCCTTTGGCCTACCAAAGTGCTGGGATTATAGGCATGAGCCACCGCACCTGGACGTATGTGTTAACTTCTGAACTGGCTGATTTTAAGTGGTAGTAGCTCTGCCTGAGTGTTTGGAAGGTATAGATGTTTTGCTCCCTCATTCTTAGATGGTGCAAATCAAGCTGTGGAAAACGGATAGTTAAGAGCAGTGCCGATTACTCATTCCGGTTTCTTTAATGGTTTTCTTTTCTCATTCTGAAACCATTCTATCAAATGGCAATAGACCGTTCCTGTCCACCGCCATGAAGTAATCACATACCCCATGAATAATATACGATGAGATTGCTTTTTCACTTTTAAAACATAGCCAGTTGTGACTTACTCTGACATTACAAAGCCTAAGAATTATGGGGGCAATACTAGAAGCATTTGTCTACCTTTCTAGCATGATTCATACATTTTCTTCAGATTCTGTTAACCCTGGCCACTCCTTTTTCTCCCAAACCTGGAAGTGGGTTAACTGTAAGATAAGTGGATCTTTTCATTCTGGATGAGAGGCAGGATGTGCTGGCCAATTTACTTAGTGCCTGGTGTGAAGCTGGTGGTGGACCTGCTACGTGGACAGCTGAGCTCCCAGCTCTCTGCCTTCTCCCAAGGGTCACAGCATGTTCACCTTGCTACAGCTGCCAAACAGTAACAGCTCGACTCGACTCTTAACCTTCCCGTCATAGTCACGAGACAGCAGCCACTGTTCCGGATCTCCTGCCCTCACAAGGAAACACCCACAACAGGAAGGTAACAAGCACAGCTCCTCTTTTACAGTCTTTTTTTTTTTTTAAACTCAGGAGGTGGAGGCAAGAGAATCGCTTGAACCAGGGAGGTGAGCCACTGAGATCGCGCCATTGCACCACGCTAGCAGGAGTAACAGGGCGAGACTCCAGCAATATAAATAGTTTTACATAAATTTGATTTTGTACATAAATTCGTTCATTGTTTTTAACAAACATTTGAGTGTGCCTCAGCAAAAAAAAAAAAAAAAAAAAAAAGGACTCTGGGGTCATAAACTACAGAAAATCTTTGGATTTAGGTAATACAGAGACTATTCATTATACAAGGGCATCTCACACAACCTGCTATGAGTTGAATTGTATCCTTCAAAAGACAGGTTGAAGTTCTAAGCCCCAGTATCTCAGAATGTGATCTTTTGGAAATAGGTCATTGCAGATGTAATAAATTAAGATGCAGTCATGTGGGAGTAGGTCATGCCCTTCATCCAATATGGCTGGTGTCCTTACAAGAAGAGAGGAGACACAGACACACAAGGCAAGAAAGCCATTGGCCAGGCGCAGTGGCTCATGTTTGTAATCCCAGCACTTTGGGAGGCTGAGATGGCCAAGATCACACCACTGTACTCCAGCCTGGCAACAGAGAGAGACTCTTCTCAAAAAAAAAAAAAAAAAATTAGCTGGGCATCGTTGTGGGTGCCTGTAATCCCAGCTACTTGGGAGGCTGAGGAAGGAGAATTGCTTGAACCCGGGAGGCAGAGGTTGCAGTGAGCCAAGATCACACTATTGCACTTTAGCCTGGGGGACAGAGCCACACTGCATCTAAAAATAAAATAAAATAAAATAAAATAAAAAGCACTGTTTTGCTCAGTCTGTGAGTCTACTGGTGTATCAGCTGTGCCTGATCAGTTGAGCTTCCTCCCAGTCCCTGTCCCACTTTCTGAGTATGCTTAATGTATGGAGCCTGCCACCAACCGAATGCCCCAATTTAACCTAATCCCACTGTAAGCATTCCAGCTTATCAGAGCTGTGACAACCTCCCCTTTCTGTCCCTTCCTGGTGGCTATAACCTGCCCCACATCATCCTCTCCCAACCAGGCTGGAACTGTTTGATTTTGTTTTTGCTGTGGGGGTGACCATTACAGCATGATCTTAACTCATTCATTTATTTGTTGGTTTTTAATTTAAATAATACGATTTATGCAGGTAAAAAATCCAAGCAGTGCAGAAAGACATTAAATGAAAGGCTTACAGTAGATAATATTTGGAGCAGCAAAGGAGGCCTCTGTCGCGCACAGCAAACCCCTGTGTAAGCATTATCCTGCCCAGTGCTCAGGCCTCAGTGACAGCTCTCCTTAGTCACAGCCCTAAACTGGGGGTGGATATGAACAATAGACGATATAGGTCAGCTGCATTTCTGAATGGATTTTCAAACTCCTAACAAAAGCAAACTTCTGAAAGCCAAGGTGATTCTAGATTGCAAGAGTCAGGCCACAGAGGAGAGAAAAGATTTTTTTTTTTTTTTTTTTTGAGCTGGAGTCTCACTCTGTTGCCCAGGCTGGAGTGCAGTGGTACAATCTCAGCTCATGGCAATCTTTGTCTCCTGGATTCAAGCGATTCTCCTGCCTCAGCCTCCCGAGTAGCTGGGATTACAGGCGCGCACCACCACGCCTGGCTGATTATTGTATTTTTAGTAGAGACAGGGTTTCACCATGTTGGTCAGGCTGGTCTCGAACTCCTGACCTTGTGATCTGCCCGCTTCAGCCTCCCAAAGTGTTGGGATTACAGGCATGAGCCACCGTGCCTGGCCTGAGAGAAGCTTTTTGAATTTCAAAGGTTTGACTTTCAACACCAACAGCCAAAGCTTCCATGATGCAGATCACAGGGCTGCATAAAGCCAAGTCCAGAGATGAGACAAGAACCCAATGCTAGCCCCGCTGCATTGCAGAACAAGATACAGTTCCGCTGGGGAAAGTGAGGGGAGAATCAGAAAGTGAGTCACTGGCGTGGTTCATCGTAAAAGGGGTCAGCGCTCTGACCACGGCTGGGGTGGAACTTCTGGGAACAAGGATGACTGACTGTGCATGGGGTTGGGGTTGAACAGAGCAGAGAGGGTTGTGTTTTGCTTCTCAGGTGAAGGGCAGGCAAAAGACGTCAGGGAGAGGCCCTTGCAGCAGCAGGCACCGCTGACAGAAGGCAGGGATGACAGCTGGTGTGTGGGCAAAGGGAGCTGAAGACAAACTCTGAATCTCCCATCACCCCAAAGAGCAGCAAGAGAGTTATCTAAAGATTTCTGCATCCTCAGAGGTTTGTGTAAGAGGTAAGGTTGAGCCAGTAGACACAGAGGCATGGTACATGGAGGATACAGGGTGACCTGTGTGACCAGGAGCCTGCAGAACAGAAAGGAGTATGGACACCTCAGGGGAGGAAGAGGGAGAAGGAGAAGCAGACACCTGTGAGGAGAAGGCCCCACTCCAAAGAGAGAGAGATCATCCCCAGGAAAATCAGGGAGAAGATGGAAGGGAGAGAATCCAGAATCGACCAAGGCCAAATCGGACAGAAAATCTAGCAGTGACGGGTGATTCAGTGTCAGCAAGGTGGTTGTCAGCTGTTAGCGATAACGCATGCACCAGAGCATTGCCAGGATCTGGCAGAGAGAACTCAGTAAAATTCCTGTGTGAGCCCTGGGACTGTGGAATACTATGTCTGCTCCTTGGGACCCTCCTTCCCTCCACCCACCTCCCAGCACCAGCAGCTGAGAGGACATCATCAGTGGAGGGGCAGCTGTGGTCCCTCCGTCCTGGGACTCTGTCCATGAGGTAGGACAGACATCTGGACTAGTCATAGCCAGGGGATGGGGGCACAGAGGAAGAAGCACAGAGTTACAGAGGGACTTAGAACCGCAGGAAGTTCCTTTTTCTACAGGGAATGGGGCAGCCTACCCTGAAAGAAGTAATTTTGTTTAGTTTTATTTGAGACAGCGTTTTGCTCTGTTGCCCAGGCTGGAGTGCAATGGCCCAGTCTTGGCTCACTGCAAGCTCCGCCTCCCAAGCTCAAGCAATCCTCCCACCTCAGCCTCCTGAGTAGCCGGGACTACAGGCATGAGCCACCACACCTGGCTAGTTTTCGCTTTTTTTTTTTTTTTTGAGACAAAGTCTCACTCTGTTGCCCAAGCTGGAGTTTAGTGGCGCGATCTCGGATCACTGCAACCTCTGCCTCCTGGGTTCAAGCACTTCTTCCTCAGCCTCCCAAGTAGCTGGGACTACAAGCACACACCACCATGCCTGGCTAATTTTTTCGTATTTTTTAGTAGAAATGGGGTTTCACTATGTTGACCAGTCTGGTCTTGAACTTCTGACCTCGTGATCCACCCACCTCTGCCTCTCAAAGTGCTGGAATTACAGGTGTAAGCCTCCATACCTGGCCGTAGCATTTGTATTTTTTGTAGAGATGGAGTTGCGCTGTGTTGGCAAGGCTGGTCTCAAACTCCTGAGCTCAAGCAATCCTCCCACCTCTACCTCCCAAGGTGTTGAAATTACAGGCATGAGCCACTGTGCCTAGCCATGAAAGAAGTAATGTTTAAACTGAGATCTGAAAGATGAAGAGATTTTTACCTTTTTAAACATTTAATTGTATTATTTATTTATTTTAAATAGAAATAGAGATGGGGTCTCACTATGTTGCCCAGGCTGGTCTCAAACTCTACTGATCTTTCCACCTCAGCTTCCCAAAGTGCTGGGATTACAGGCATAAGCCACCATGCTTGGCCCTTTTATTTTTTAAATTGGCAAATAATTACTATATATATTTATGAGGTACAGCGTGATGTTTTGATATATGTATAGTTAGGGGATGATTACATAAAGCTAATTAACATACCTATCACCTCAGATACATTTTTTTTTCTTTTTTCTTTTGAGACGGAGTTTCGCTCTTGTTACCCAGGCTGGAGTGCAACGGCACGATCTCGGCTCACCACAACCTCCGCCTCCTGGGTTCAGGCAATTCTCGTGCCTCAGCCTCCTGAGTAGCTGGGATTACAGGCACGCGCCACCATGCCCAGCTGATTTTTTGTATTTTTAGTAGAGACGGGGTTTCACCATGTTGACCAGGATGGTCTCGATCTCTTGACCTCGTGATCCACACACCTCGGCCTCCCAAAGTGCTGGGATTACAAGCGTGAGCCACCGCGCCCGGCCTCAGATACATTTTTTGATGTGTGAGGCAACTATTTATAATCTATTCTCTTAGCAGTTTTAAAATTTATATTCTGGCCAGCCGCGGTGGCTCACGCCTGTAATCCCAGCACTTTGGGAGGCCGAGGTGGGTGGATCACGTGAGTTTAGGAGTTCAAAACCAGCCTGGCCAACATGGCAAAACTCTGTCTCTACTAAACATACAAAAATTCGCTGGGTGCCTTGTTGGGTGCCTGCAATCTCAGCTACTAGGGAGGCTGAGGCAGGAAACTCACTTGAACCCAGGAGGTGGAGGTTGCAGTGAGCCAAGATCGCACCACTGCACTCCAGCCTGGGTGACAGAGCAAGGCTCAGTCTCAAAAAAAAAAAATTTACATTCCATTGTTACTAACTACAGTCACCAAGCCACACAATAGATCTGGAAAACTTAGTCTTCCTGTCTAACTGCAACTTTGTATCCTTTGACCTGTGTCTCCCCTCCTGCTCTGCTTGCCTCAGCCTCTGGTATCCACCATTCTACTCTCAATTTCTATGAATTGGACTTTTCTAGATTCCACATGTAAGTGAGATCAAGTATTTGTCTTTCTGTGCCTGGCTCAGCTGAAGGATGAGCAGATTCTAAACAACGGGAAGATCCGGACTACAAAGACGACCATGCAGGTCAACAGAGCAGCGTTCGGATGAGGGACAGAGTGGGGAAGTCGGACCGCAAAGGCAAAGCTGAGCAGAGTGTGAGTCACGGACGGCGGCGCACTCCCCTGAAGTGTGTCCCATCATCTGAGCCGTCCCCTCATTCCCAAGCTCCCGCATGTTCACTGAGGCTCATTCTGACATATACGCTGCCTTTGAAGGTCTGGACAAATATCTGAGACACATGGGTGGTTTTGACTTCTCTCCACCCAGATGTAGGTGCTCCTGGGCGGGTGTGGCGGGGGGAAGGTTCTCATCATCAGGGCCTCATCAGTGCTTCCTGGAGTGAATGGCAATCAGGTGAGGGTTCTCCAGCTGGTGGAGGCGAACAGCCAGTGTCCGAGTCAGTTAGAGCTCAAACTTCTCAGCCCAGAACAAACAGTGGTCAACATTTTTATACCAGTTTAGGGTCAGGGGGCAGTAAGCAGATTATTTCGGAAGTAGAAGGAGCAGGTTGGGGAAGGGGGAGTGCCTAACAAAAAAATTATATTTAAAGTTGTCTTTTTTACTGAGGATATGGGGTGAGCAGTTACACAGTTGCAGAACAGAATGTACAGGATGTACGGGGCCAGTGGGCCCTGTTCCTCAGAAAATTGGTTACAAAGACGCCAGGTGTCTCAGACCACAAGCTCTCAGAACAGAATGCCCTACATAGCTCAGATTGGACAAAATGGAGTTAGCAGGATTGTTTAAAATGTATTCATTATAGCCAAGCTGGGGTATTTCAAGCTGTCTCTGGGCTCCAGCCAGCTCCTGGGGCACCAGGTTCCCATGGAGCCTGATGGACAGAGGCCAGGATCCCATGGGGGAAGGCAACATGGTGGGATGAAGCCTGGGCTCTCAAGGGCAGCCATATTACAGGACAGGACATTGCACGTCAGCCACCAGCTGCAGGACCTGAGGGAACATGGTCATCCATCCTGGGGACAGACACAGATGGGCAATGGGGGACAGCAAAGGTCCCAGGAGGTCAGACACCCCTAATCCCTTCAACAGTGCCCTGCCCTGGCCCTAGCAGCTCTCAAACCCTCCACACACAACATCCAGGGTGGCCTGGGACCTGCTGAGTTCCTGCTCCTGCCCTTCCAGCTTGCTCCCCACACTGTACGACGGTGTCATTCATGTTGCAGGCTGGTGGGGACGGTGGCTCAGCACTCACAAGGCTGCTACCACCCCTGGCTTTGTCCTGAGAGCCCACGGGACACTTCCACCCACGCTCCTTGGGGTCTCTTACCTGTGTGCAGTCCCCAATCAGTTCCTGTACCTCAATTTCTAGAGCAGTCACCCTTTTCAGCAAGCTTCCACCTGGAAGATAAGGGAACTCAGTCCCCAAGAGTCGGTTGCCCCGACTCCCCACCCAGGCTCACTTCGAGCCAGGCTCACCCTGGGAATTCAGTGCCAGCACCTCCCCTACGTTGCTCGACATGAAAGGGCTGAAAATTTTTTCAGGGCCTGCAAGTCCATCTGACGTGGAGAACCTGATCAGCTGGAGAATGTATTTGGGATGATCACAGCTGAGATTCATCAGGTGGCCTCTGTGCCAGCACTGAGCAGGGCACTTCACACACAGTGCCTCCCTCAGTCCTCACAGTCACCCAGTGAGGCAGGCACTATCGTAGTCCTGATGTCATAGGGGATGAAACTAAGGCTCAGAGAGGTAAAGTGATTTGTCCATGTTATGTTGTACAACTAGTAAGAAGGCGCCGGGATTGCAACAGCTGGGGCTGCAACAACAACAAAAAAAAGGAGCCGGGATTCAACGCTCTGGTGTGTTTGACTACCAAACACCCAGTTGATCATCACAGCCCAACACTGCCTTCCTGTCTGTTCCACACTTGCCACATAACTGGCCCAAAGCTGCCCTCATCACTGTCCCCAAACACTCTGTCCTGATTGCCTATATTTGTCCATTCTTGAACTGCTATAAAGAAATACCTGAGACTTGGTAATTTATAAAGAGGTTTAATTGGCACGTGGTTCTATAGGCTGTACAGGAAGCATAATGGCATCTGCTTGGCTTCTGTGGAGGCCTCAGGAAACTCACAATCATGGCAGAAGGCAAAGGGAAGGTGAGGCATCTTACATGGCTGAAGCAGGAGAAAGAAAGTGGGGGGAGGTGCTGGCCGGGCACAGTGGCTCACACCTGTAATCCCAGCACTTTGGGAGACCGAGGCAGGTGGATCATGAGGTAGGTGGATCACGAGGTCAGGAGTTCGAGACCAGCCTGGCCAACATGGTGAAACCCTGTCTCTACTAAAGATACCAAAAGTTAGCCAGGCATGGTGGTGAGTGCCTGTAATCCCAGCTACTTGGGAGGCTGAAGCAGGTAAATTGCTTAAACCCAGGAGGCGGAGGTTGCAGCGAGCCGAGATTGCATCATTGTACTCCAGCCTGGGCGACAGGGGGAAACGCTACCAAAAAGAAGGAATGGGGGGGAGGGGAGGGGAGAGGGGAGGGGAGGGGCTACACACTTTTGAACAGCTCTCTGTCATCATGGCAGCACCAAGGGAAATGGTGTTAAACCATGAGAAACTGCCCTGGTGATCCAATCACCTCCCACTAGGCCCCACCTCCAACATTGGGAATTACAATTGAATATGAGATTTGGGTGGGGACTTAGATCCAAACCATATTATTACACCCCTGGCCCCTCCCAATCTCATGTTCTTCTCATATTTCAAAATACAAAGCATGCTTTCCCAACAGTCCTCCAAAGTCCTAACTCATTTCAATATTAACTCAAAAGTCCACAGTCCAAAGTCTCACCTGAGACAAGGCTAGTACCTTCCACCTATAAGCCTGCAAAAATAAAAAACAATTTAGTTATTCCCAAGATACAATGCAGGTATGTGTATTGGGTTAAATACTCCCATTCTAAAAGAGAGAAATCAGCCAAAATAAAGGTGCTACAGGATGCATGCAAATCTGAAACCCAGCGGGACAATCATTACATCTTAAAACTTCACAAGTAACCTCCTTTGACTCCATGCCTCACATCCAGGGCACACTGGTATGAGGGGTGGGCTCCCAAAGTCTTGGGAGGCTTTGCAGGGTTCAGCCTCTGCAACCACTCTCATGGGCTAGTGTTGAGTGCCTGAGGCTTTTCCAGGCATGGGGTGCAAGCTGCTGGATCTACCATTCTGGGGTCTGGAGGATGGTGGTCCTCTTCTGAAAACTCCACTAGGCAGTGACCCAGTGGAGGCTTTGTGTGGGGGTTTCAACCCCACATTTCCCCTCCCCACTGCCCTAGTAGAGGTTCTCCCTGAGGGCTCCACCCCTGCAGCAGGCTTCTACCTGAACATTCAAGCTTTTCCATATATCCTCTGAAATCTAGACAGAGACTCCCAAACCTCGACTCTTGTATTCAGTGTAACTGCAAGCTTAACACCATATGGAAGCCACTAAGACTTATCACTTGCACCCTCTGAAGCAGTACTCCAAGCTGTACCTGGGCCCCTTTTACTCACATGTGGAGCTGGATGCAGAGACCAGTGTCCCAAGGCTATGCAGGACAGCAGAGCCCTGGGTCTGGCCCAGGAAACCATTCTTCCCTCCTAGGCCTCTAGGCCTGTGATAGGAGGGGCTGCCACGAAAGTCTCTAAAATGCCTTCAAGGTTTTTTCCTCATTGTCCTCCCTATTAGCACTTGCCTTTCTTTCAGTTATGCAAATTTCTGTGACCTGCTTGAATTCCTTCCCTGAAAATGGGCTTTTCTTTTCTACCACATGGCAGAGCCACAAATTTTCCAAACTTTTATGCTCTGCTTCCCCTTTAAATGTAAGTGTTCGCTTTTGGTCATTTATTTGCTCATGTATATGAATTCATGCTGTTAGAAGCACCCAGGTCACAGCTTCAACACTTTGCTGCTTGGAATTTCTTCCACCAGATACCTTAAATCATCTCGCTCAAGTTCAAAGTTCCACAGATCCCTAGGGCAGCAGCACAATCCAACCAAGCCTTTTCCAAGGTGTAACAAAAGTGACCTTTTCTCCTGTTCCCAGTAAGTTTCTCATCTCCATCTGAGACCTCATCAGCCTGGACATCTCTGTCCATATCACTAGCAGCATTTGGGTCACAACCATTCAACAAGTCTCTAGAAAGTTCCAAACTTCCCCTCATCTTCCTGTCTTCTTCTGAGCCCTCCACACTTTTCCAACCTCTGTCCATTTCCAAGTTCCAAAGTCACTTCCACATTTTCAGGTAACTTTATGGCAAAGCCCCACATCTTGGTACCAATTTTCTTCATTAGTTTGTTCTCTCACTGCTATAAAGAAATACCTGAGACTGGGTAATTTATAGAGAGAAAGAGTTTTAATTGGTTCAGGGTTCTGCAGGCTATACAGCAAGGATGGTGGCATCTGTTTGGCTTCGAGAGAGACCTCAGGAAACTTACAATCATGGTGGATGGTAAAGGGGAGGTGAAGCATCTTTCACGTCTGAAGCAGGAGGAAAAGAGAGCAGGGAGGTGCTACACACTTTTAAACAACTAGATCTCGCAAGAACTCACTGCCATGACAGAAGAACCAAGGGGGATGCTACTAAACCATGAGAAACTGCTCCCATGATCCAGTCACCTCCCAGCAGGCCTCCAGTGTTGGGAATTGAAACTGAACATGAGGTTTGAGCAGGGATACAGATTCAAACCACATCACTATCCCACCACTGCTCCAACACTTTTGAAAGATTTTCTTCTTGTCTCAAGACTTTCTCTCTGACTATCCATCACTAACCCTGTACCTCACCATTACCACCCCACCACTGCACCCCATTATTTCTCTCTTCCCTGTCCACCCCTGTGACCCTCACTTTGGGATCTGACCACACAAATGACAACCAGCACCAGGAGGCCGAAGCCCAGGGACAGCAGGAGAAGGCAGGGCCCAGAGTGGAGTTACTGCAGGAAGGACGGGGGAGGAGGTGGCCATGCAACAGGAGGGGGTGTCAGGACGAGGAGGGCACAGGACATGACAGAGACGGAAAGAGGAGAGGGCCCAGGGGAGCTGTCTAGAGAGGAGGGCTGAGCATAGGGGATGCCAAGAAAGGGCAGGATGGGAAGGATTTCAGGGTAGGGGATGTCCAGGCCTTGGACCTAGGGTCCAGCACAAGTCCTCAGTCACACAGGCCCCTCACACCCCTGGGGACCACCAAACACGCATACATACACACACACACACACACACACACACACAGACACACAGACACACAGACACACACAGAGAGAGAGATGGGAGATGATGGTGGTATGTGAGGTTCCACGGTCAGAGCTGGGGGAAGGAACAAAATGACACAGAGACAGTTGGGGGCAGCCAGGCCCCTCATAGGCTCACACTCATCTGTGAAAGCAGGTTAAGTTATGGTCTCCCTTTTAAGACTTTCCTAAATATCCCATGTTTTTCCTCCTCCCTGTTCCTGTGCCACTGACGACCCTAACTCCCCTGAAGACTAGGACCACAGAGGCCAGCCCCTGAACCCTCAGAGAGGGGGATCACCACAGTCCATACTGGAGTCACAGAAATGACCAAAACCAGGAGCCCTGGAGCTACAGCAACAGAGGAGATACGAGAACTCCCTCATTGCAGATAGAAAGAGGCACTGTCTCAGAAAGAAGCTCCATCCTTAGACTACAGCTACCACACCTCCTGGATCTTCACACTTTAAAGGTCCCTCATGGGCCCTCCTCTGACTCCATCCCTTCCTGTGGGACTGGGAATCTCCAGGGCCACAGGTGGTGTGTTCACCCCAAGCCATACCTGCCCTTCTAGACCACCCTCTGGGCACCTGGGAGTCCAGATCATCCACCCAAGCAACTATGTACCTCTCTTCCCTGGGCCTGTACTCTGGGTGGCAGACCCTGCTGCTGCCGTGCACACCCGAGACCTAAGTAGTAAGCATGGGCAGGGGTTGGGGGGTGAATGGAGGGTGTGGGCCATACTGGAGGTGTCCCCATGTGTGCCCCAGGCTCCTCAAGGTGCAAGACTGAGCTGGGGGAGGGGAACAAAGGGGAGTGGGCTCAAGAGGAACTAGCTCAGGCCTCTGCAAACTTCGGGGAGTAGGCCTGTCTCGGGGATCTTCTGCTTGTCTTACCTTTTCTAAGATCATGTTCCTTCTCTCTCTGTAAGCACTTGAGGTCTTCACACCTCATTGACATCCTTGGCCCAAGTGATCTCTGCAGGTGTGAAAGCTGAGATGGAGGCAGAGAAAGGACTCCAAGGGGGAGTGCAAGATAAGGGCTGGAGGTAGGTGTGGAGCTGGTTTTGGGGTAGGCAATGAGGATCCAGTAGACATCGAGGCAGGCATTGGGACTAGGAGCAGGGCTGGGGCTGGGTTTGCAGGTGAGGCTGAAACAGAGATTATGACTATTGTATCTGGGGTGAGGATGGGGTTGACGTACTTGGGGCTAAAAATGAGATTGGGTGCCGAGGTAAGATTGTAGACAGGGCTTCTCTGGGGTTGGGTCTGAGTTTGGGGCTGAGACTGGAAACGTGGTGGGGCCGAGTGTGGGGGTGTAGTACAGCTAGGCTGGAGCTGCAATGGGGGCAGAGGTTGAATTTAGGGATGATATTAGAGCTGACGTTGGGACTGGAATTGGGGCTAGAACTGGGATTGTACTGGTTTGGGGCTGTCCAACCCAATCTGGAAGTCAGCAGAGAGATCGTTTCAATCTCCTCCAATGACTAATTCAATCTGTGATCTATCTTTCCAGTTATTTCCACCTGTAACACACAGTTGCCCTCCCTGTACTTTCCCTAATGTCCTCCCTGCCTCCCTAGTCCCGTTACCTGTATAAACTGGAGAATGTAATTGTTGGCTTTCTTAGGTAGCACAGTTACCAGCTTAGGAAGTTCTGGAGGGAACTCCCGTGTATTGGTCCTCCTGCTCTGCTCCTCTCTACCTTCTGTGGCCCTGGTAGAACTGTGATCTAACGCTCCTACTGGGTGGCTTCTCTTCCATGATCCAAAAAAGATCCATGGATCCTGAAAGATCCATGATCTTTCAGGCCCAGGAAAGAGAGGCACACAGCTGCTTGGGTGGATGATCTGGGTGGATGCTCCTTCCTTTTGTGCCTCCAGGCCTCAGAGTGGTGATGGCTCTGCTGTTCTTAGCCACAGGGACTCCACCAACTTTGTCGGCTTCCTCAATCCTGCTCACACTCTATTATTCAACTCTTTTCAATAAACCCTTTTGTGGCCAAGCACTGCAGCTCACACATGTAATCCCAGCAGTTTGGGAAGCCGAGGAAGGACAATTGCTTGAGCTCAGGAGATTGAAATCAGCCTGGGCAACATCGTGAGATCCTATCTCTACAAAAAAATAAACTTAGCCAGGCATGGGGGCACACACCTAGAATCCCAGCTACTTGGGAGGCTGAGGAGAGAGGATTGCTTAAGCCCAGGAGTTCAGCACTGCAGTGAGCTATGATCACACCACTGCATTCTAGCCTGGGTGACAGCAAGAACCTGTCTCTCTATATATATGCAGAGAGAGAGAGAGAGAAAGAGAAATAAATCCTTTTGTTTTGACACCTGTATCTTGGTGGAACTGATTTACAAAAAAACCCCTTTTAAATAAAATTATAAATGTTTACTATGGTACACAGAATAAACTCCATTTGGAAATGTATCAGGCTGCTCAAACTCAACATGTTCAAAGTAAAGCTTCTCATCTCCCCATCCCACCACAAAACCAGCTTCTCACACAGTCTTCCCCATCTTAATTAACTGGGACACCATACGTCTAGGTTTTCAAGCCCCAAACCTGGAATTATCCTTGACTCTCTCATTCTCTCAAGCCCCTCAACCAACCCGTCGGCAAATCCTGACAGCTAATTGAAACATTCCTATATGCCAGGGAGTTTTCTGGGTACAGTAAAACAGCAATGAATGGGTCCTGCCCTCGCTTAACTTAATAAGCTGATTCTTTTTTTTTTTTTTTTTTGGAGATGGAGTCTTGCTGTTGCCCAGGCTGGAGTACAGTGGCGCCATCTTGGCTCACTGCAACCTCCGCCTCCTGGGTTCAAGCAATTCTCCCACCTCAGCCTCCTGAGTAGCTGGGATTACAGGAGCCTGCCAACACAACTGGCTGACCTTTTTTTTTTTTTCAGTAGAGACGGAGTTTCACCATGTTGGTCAGGCTGGTCTCAAACACCTGACCTCAGGTGATCTGCCCACCTCAGCCTCCCAAAGTGCTGGAATTACAGGCGTGAGCCACCATGCCCAACCTATAAGCTGGATCTTAATAGCCGGGATGCTTCCCCTGTTATGCTGGATTGATTGAAAAATAAAAGTCTCTACCCTTCTCTATATTCATTCTCTCCACAGTATGACTTTGTAGTTTCCCCCACCAAAAGGTGGAATCTATTTCTCTGATCCTTGAATCTGGGCAGCCTTGTAATCTGCTTTTGCCAAGAGGATGCAGCAGAAATGATGCTTCAGTTCCAAGCAAGACTCTTTCAGTTTCTCTCTTGGACCCCTACCCAACCATTCTGTGAACAAGGTCAGGCTAGGCTAATGTGGCCCAATCATCCCCACTGTCCCAGCCCAGAGCCAGCCAAATGTCAGACATGGAAGCAAGCAAGGCTACCCTAGACCAGCCAACCCCAAGCCAACCCTCCAGCTGACCACAGATGCATGAACAAGCCCAGGCAAGATGACCCAAACCTGGCCAGACCAGACCTATAGCCTCTTGAGCTATAATCAATGCTTATTGTATAAGCCCTGAGCTTTGGAGTGGTTTGTTACACACCAGTTGCTAACCAATACACCTGGGGATCTTTTCTTCATCTCCCAATAAATCTGCTTTGGATCTTCAGAGAAATTAAACAATGACTTTTCCTAATCATCCTAAGTTTATGCCATCATTAAGTGACAGAAAAGATTTGAACTGAAATCTATATGAGAAGAAAATGCTGTTTTCACAATAACATAGGACTTTCAAAGGCTTCACCTGGCTTCTCCACTCTGCCATTTTTAGATTGCCAAAAATCAAGCAACGCAAAATACATAAGTTGTCACGACAGTATATACTGTATTATTTCATTTACTTAAAGTTCTAGAAGCTCTAGAAGAGGCAAGGCCAATAAATAGTGAAAGAAAGCAGACCAGCTGTTGCCTGGGAACAGGGAGGAGGTTAGACTGCACAGCGGCGTGAGGGGACTGGGAGGGTGATGGCAATGTTCTCTGTTGCCACTGGAGTGGTAGTCACCTAGGCATGCATATTTGCCAAAGTCATCTCTACTCTTTGAAAGAGTGCATTTTTATTATGTAAAAATTATACCTTAAGGAAGTTGACTTTCAAAAGTTGAAAAACAAAAGCTTAGGAACTCTATATCATCTCTGTAAAATTAAGGAGAAAAAAATGCAAAATGTTGGCAGCGCTTCCAATCTTCCAGGGCTTATTGCTCTCCCAGAGCGGTTTTGTGGAGAGGTCCTGGGAAGAATCCTCCTCCCACCACCATTTCCATGGCCGGGTAGTCCAGCAAACGGCAGCTCAGTCACTATCCTGACTCGCCTGGGTCAGGCCAGCCTCGCAGACCCAGTGGTAGGACCTCTGGCACACGTCGTCATTCCACCCACCATCTGGGTGGAAGTGGGCACAGTCCTCGCCTCCGCCCAGCCCGTGTCCCTGCCAGTCATCTGGCTGGCCTGGCTTCCAGTTCCTGAGGGGAGAGGACAACAGCAAACTAGGAAGGGTAGATGGAGTAAAATTCAGTTCAGGGGGGGAGAAGATGCCAGTCAGATTCCCTGGGGGGCAGTGCTGACGGAGGACATTGGCATGGAAAGCCGGGGTGTACTCACTGGAAGCCGGATGCATAGTCAGTTCCATCCACCCACTTCCAGACTCCTTCGGGGTCACTGAGGCCCATCCAGGTGTATGCAGAACCCAGATGTGCCTGGACAAAACTCTGAGGTGACAGAAGGGCAGTGGTGATTTCCTATCCCAGCCAATTCCTTGAGCTAGGGATTCTAAACTTTTGCTCTTCCTTAAATCAACGGAGGAGTTTGAGGAGTTTCTCCCTATGCTCAGGCCTATTAAATCTGAGGGTGTGGCACAGATGACAGTCATTCTGGAATCATCAATCCAGATGATTCCAATGTGCTGCCAAGATTAAGCACCATTTCCCTACATGTGACGTGTCTTAGGTACTGAGTACCAGAAGCCTCACCTGCTCCTCCCTGGAGTTAATGACAACCAGGTGTGCACTCTCCAGCTGACAGTACCTCTCAGCCTCGGGCCAGGTCTTCCCGGAGCGAGAGAACCAGTAGCAGCTGCCTTGGTGCTCAACCCAGTTGATGGGACAGCAGGTCCTCTCGGTGGAGCCTGAGTGGGGCGAAATAGGGTGGAGAGGCTGAGGCGCTGCCCAGTGGGCTGTGGGCAGAAAAGCAGGGTCCAGCCCTCCCCACACCTTCCTCACCGTTGTTTTTGAGAATAGCCACCTGGCAGGTCAGTTTGTTCAGGGCTTGCACCAGCTGCTGGACTCGCAGGAGCATTTCAGAATGAACTGGGACACGGACAGATGGGCAGTGGGGACAGCGGCCCAGGTGTGCCTTCTGCTTATTTTGTTCCTGGAGCTCAGATGCCCTGGCGCAGGGCCAGGCCTAGGAACGTTCCTTCCCGCCCCCACCCATCCCCCACATCATGCCCAGGTGCAGCCATCAAATCTGCTCTGGATCCCTCTGCTCCTGTTTCTCCAGCCTGTTCTCCGGAGAAAGATGCCTTTCAAGCTACTGGCTGAAGGGGAGGGCAGTTCGGCACCAGCAGTCTGCTGCCACCCCCACGTGTGTCTGAGAGCCCAGCCTCCCACAGCCACACTCGGAGGGTCTCTTACCTGTCTGCAGTTCCTGCTTGTGACCCTCCACTTCAGCTTTCAGAGATGCTATCATTTCTTGCAAGCTGCTCCCTGGAAGACATGTAGACTCAGCTTAGGGGTCAGCTTCCTCCTCCCCGGCCCGGCCCCGCCCCAGCCCAGAGCCCCATCCAAGCCAGGCTCACCCTGGGAAGTCAGTGCCTGTATCTCAGCCACAGTGTTGGAGGTGAAGTTGCTAAAATCTGTTCTCAGTCACCAGGTCCCTCTGAAATTTGAATCTGCTGCCACCCCCACCTGTGTCTGAGAGCCAGGCCCCCCACACCCATACTCGGAGGGTCTCTCACGTGTCTGCAGTTCCTGCTTGTGACCCTCCACTTCAGCTTTCAGAGATGCTATTGTTTCTCGCAGGCTGCTCCCTGGAGGACACGGAGACTTGGCTTAGGGGTCAGCTTCCTCCTCCCCGGCCCCGCCCCGCCCCAGCCCAGAGCCCCGTCCAAGCCAGGCTCACCCTGGGAAGTCAGTGCCTGTATCTCAGCCACAGTGTTGGAAGTGAAGTTGCTAAAATCTGTTCTCAGAGTCACCAGGTCCCTCTGAAATTTGGAATCTAGACAGGCGGATGGGAAGGTCAGAGCTGGGCTTCATCGGGTCCTCTGTGCCAGCACCGAGCAGGGCCTTCCAAATCATTGCCTCGTTGGGTCCTCGCAGCAATCCCGTGGGGCCGGCACTGTTATTGTCCAGTATTGCAGATGATGAAACTAAGCCTCTGAGTGGTGAAGTAATTTGAGTACATAACCCAACTAATGAGTGACAGAGCCAGCAGCCATCTGATTATGGGTCCATCAACTCTCCATCAGTGCCCCCACCACTGTTCCCATCCATCACTCCATCAGGGCTTCAATGGCCCTGTGATGACCCCCATGACTGTTGGTGGCATTGCCATCACCATGGCCCACTGTCATCTCCACAGCTGCCCCCAGGACTGTGCCCTGCCTTGCTCCTACTGTGGGCCTCACCACTGCCCCGCCACTGCCCTGCTGTAGCACCCCATTATTCTCTCTTCCTTGTCCACCCCTGTGACCCTCACTTTGAGATCCAACCACACAGATGATGACCAGCAGCAGGAGGCCGAGGCCCAGGGCCAACAGGAGGAGCCAGGGCCCAGAGCGGAGACGCTGCAGGAGGGACTGGGAGGGAGGCAGCCCTGTAAGAAGAAAGGTGTCAGGATGAGGAGGGGACAGACAGGAGGAGGAGAGGGCCCAGGGGGCTGTCTAGCGAGGAGGGCTGGGCACAGGGCATGCCAGGGGAGGACCGGACGAGGTGGATTTCAGGGCAGGGGATGCCCAGGCCTTGGACCTCAGGGCCTAGCACAAGTCCTCAGTCACACCGGCCCCTCCCACCCCTGGGGACCCACGTCCACACACAGAGATGGGGGACGATAGCAATATGAGGGGTCCCATGGTCGGAGCTGGGGGTGGAGGCAGGAGGACACAGGGAGAGCTGGGGGCAGCCAGGCCCTTCACAGGCTCAGGCTCACCTACCTGCTGGACAGTCAGGTTCACAATGAGTCTCCTCCAAACCCAACCACTTATCTTCCCCTCTACCAATGGGCAGCTCTCGTCCCCACCCCGCGGAGCATGAGAAGCCGGGTCCACTGTGATCCCCCCTGTCCCAGTCTTTCTGAGGACCTCGCATCCTCTTCACACTAAGCCCATCAGAGGCTGGAGCCTGGGTCTCAGCATGGGGACCCACGTGGTGGAGAGACAGAAATGACAGGAGAAATCCTTCTAGACATATAAAGAGGGCATTTTAGGAGAGTTTCCCCTTTCCTCTTACCATTTCTAAACCCCTGGACTTTCTCCTCACTCTCCAAGTGCTGCAGGTTTTCATAATTCATTGTCATGCTTGGGTCAACACGGCTCTGAGGCTGTCACAGCTGAAATGGAGGCAGGGCCAGTGGCCAGGCTGGGGCGGAGCCGGGGCATAGGAGGTTGGTACTAGGTTGGAGCCGAGGCCAGGGCTGAAGTTGAGTTGGGAGAAGAGGCTCAGGTTGAGAAGGAGCCCAAGGTTAAGGCTAAGATGGAAATGGGCCTGGATTTGCAGCCAAGTTAGAAGTGGGGTCGAGTTGAGTTTGGTAGTGAAACTGGAGGGTAAAGTGAGAGCTAAATGTATTGCCAGTAATCGGGCAGGACTTGAGGTCGTGTCTCATGCTAGGACGGGGGTCAGTATCCATGCTGGAGCCACAGATGAAACTGGGGTTAACTTTGGGGCTGAATTTGGAAATAGAATACAGTTGAGGTTTTGGCTTTGGGCTGGCATTAAGATTCAAGTTGAACCTGGGGTTAAAGTAGGAGCTTGGTGGTGGCGGTGAGCGGGGGGCAGGTGTAGTGGCTCACTCCTGTAATCCCAGCACTTTGGGAGGCCAACACAGGCAGCTCACTTCAGGTCAGGAGTTTGAGACCAGCCTGGCCAACATGGTGAAACCCCATCTCTACTAAAAATACAAAAATTAGCTGGTTGTGGTGGTGCAAGCCTTTAATCCCAGCTCCTCGGGAGGCTGAGGCAGGAGAATCACTTGAACCCAAGAGGCAGAGCTTGCAGTAAACTGAGATCGTGTCACTGCACTCCAACCTGGGTGACAGAGTGAGACTCAAAAAACAGTAGGAGCTGGGGTTAGAATTGGGGTTAGGGCATGGCTGGGCTGGGGCGGAGGGTCAGGCTGGAAGTGGGCCAGCCATGAGGCTGAGTTTGAGTCTTAGTTTATTTATTTATTTTTTTTTAAATTTTTTTCTTTCTTTTTTGAGAAGGAGTTTCGCTCTTGTTACCCAGGCTGGAGTGCAATGGCACCATCTCAGCTCACCGCAACCTCTGCCTCCTGGGTTCAATCAATTCTCCTGCCTCAGCCTCCTGAATAGCTGGGACTACAGGCGTGCACCACCATGCCCAGCTAATTTTTGTATTTTTAGTAGAGACGGGGTTTCACCATGTTGACCAGGATGGTCTCGATCTCTTGACCTTGTGATCCACCCGCCTCGGCCTCCCAAAGTGCTGGGATTATAGGCGTGAGCCACCGCGCCCGGCCTTTATTTTTATTTTTTTGAGATGGAGTTTCACTCTTGTCGCCCAGGCTGGAGTGCAGTGGCACAGTCTTGACTCACTGCAACCTCTGCCTCCTGGGTTCAGGCGATTCTCCTGCCTCAGCCTCCCAGAGTCTTAATTTATAACAGGTGATTGTGGCTGTCATAACCCAATCTAGAATCCAGTGAAGGGAATAGAGTCTTAAATCTCCATGTAGTAATTAAATCCCACACTGCCCCCTTTATTCATTTTCATTTAGTCCCGCCCAAGACCCAAAGTCCCCCTCTCCCTGCTTCCTCTGACATTCCCTGCCCCCTGGGTCTCAGCAGCCCCGCAGCACCATTACCTGTGGGGGGTCTGGAGGCCGTGATTCCCACGTTGGTTGTGCAGCAAGGACCAGAGCTGGGACGTCACTCAGAGCGGGAAGCACTGAGCCCTGGAGAGCTGGGGTAGGGGTGACTGGAGTCCTGCTGGTCTTGTGTCTGAAATCCCGGGAGCCTTATAATCTGGGACATCCCATTTCCTCAACATTTCCTCCAGTAAATGAGAGTGTACTGGAATTGGAACACACAGCAGTCGTGTGTGGGTGGGGAGAGTTGGGTTTGAGGCCAGCTCTGCTCTCCTCCTCCAGGACAGGCCATTTCCTTTCCTCGTTTTTGGAGTGCCTCTAACTTCCTCATTTTTACCATCTGGGGGCAGGGCTGGATCAAAGGCAGTCAGAGGTCCAAGCTGCTGTTTCTCCTCTACCCACACTTCCTTTCACTTCCTGCCTTTAAATTTCCCAGAATTCTTGGGTCTCCATCATCGCACCCCTGGTCCTAGAGAAGCCCATTCTGTGCTCTTGCTCAATCCTGGCCTGAGTCCCTAGCATCAGCATCCTCTGGGTCCCAGTCATTAAGCTGCCGAGCTCTGGCCTCACTCCACTCTGGAAGGAGGGAAGGGGGTGACAGAGAATAGAACTTCTTGGCCAGAACAGGAAGGGAGAAGCCAAGGAAAAGAGCAAACTTTTATTGAGTATCTAACCTGTGATGGCATTATGCCAGACACTTACCTTACATAACCATTCCCTGCAAGCATCTGGGGAGGCATTTCGGATGACGGACTAAGGCTCAGGGCCGGAGATCACACACAGCTTGTAAGAGAGAAAGTCTGGCACCCCCGTCTGGCTCTCAGTACCTGCTCTGTCTTCATGAACAGGATTCCATTTCATCCCATGACCCCTGCCAAGCCCCTAAGGGACTTGCCCCGAATCCATGTGCACATCCCTTTCAGTAGGAAGGAACCTGAGTATCTTACAAGGTGGAGGAGAAGAAATACATTTTAGGTTATATTTTCTATGTACATGGGATTGTGTTCTGCTATGTGCTTTTTTAGGAGTTAACAATCTATCAGGAACATTTCTCCACATCAGTTTACAAAATGTACTTGATCTACCTGCACCCATTTCATCATAGTCACCATAATTTATTTATTTAGCACTTCTCTATTGACAGAAATCGGAAATTTAGGTTGTTTCCTTTTTTTTTTTTTTTT
>NW_016107387.1:7179180-7183758 GCF_001604975.1 Cebus imitator | reverse complement strand
TACAATGTGCTGAATGTGCAGGTTTGTTACCCAGGTATACATGTGCCACGGTGGTTTGCTGCACCTGTCAACCCATCATCTAGGTCTTAAGCCCTGCATGCATTAGGAATTTGTCCTAATGCTCTCCCTCCCCTTTCCCCTTACCCCCTGACAGGCCCTGGTATGTGGTGTTCCCCTGCCTGAGTCCACCTGTTCTCAATGTTCAACTCCCACTTATAAGTGAGAACATGCAGTGTTTGGTTTTCTATTTCTGTGTTAGTTTACTGAGGATGATGGTTTCCAGCTTCGTCCATGTCCCTGCAAAGGACATGAACTCATTGTTTTTTATGGCTGCATAGTATTCCATGGTGTGTATGTACCATAATTTCTTTATCCAGTCTATCATTGATGGGCATTGGGTTGGTTCCAAGTCTTTGCTATTGTAAATAGTGCTGCAATAAAGCTAAGTCTATTCACTCTTATATGCATTTATTCATCTATTTGAATACTTATTGAGCATGTATGGCATGCCAATCACTCTCCTTCCCAAGAGGCAGAGCTCAGGAGTTCAAAAGTGAACAGACAAAAAAGGCCTGCCTTCATAGAGCTTACCTTCCAGTGGGCGATCAATAAACAAAATAAATGAATAAAATATACATAAGTCACAGGCTGGGCGCAGTGGCTCAAATCTGTAATCCCAGCACTTTGGGAGGCTGAGGAGGGCAGATCACAAGGTCAAGAGATCGAAACCATCCAACATGGTGAAACCCCGTCTCTAACAAAAATGCAAAAATTAGCTGGGTGTGGTAGTGTGCACCTGTAGTCCCAGTTACTCAGGAGGCTGAGGCACGAGAATCGCTTGAACTTGGGAGGCAGAGGTTGCAGTGAGCCAAGATCACCCCACTGTACTCTAGCCTGGTGACAGAGCGAGACTCCATCTCCTAATATATATATATTATGGCAATATATCTCATATCCCTGCTCTTTTTCCCTAAAGCACTCACATGGCAATAGTGCTTTGGGGAAAAAGAGCAGGGATATGAGATAGGGTCGATTTTTAATCTCCCTGAAGTATACAGCATATATTAATCCATTCTCACAGTGCTCTAAATAAATACCTGAGACTTGGTAGTTTATCAAGGAAAGGGGTTTAACTGCCTCATAGTTCTGCAGGATGTTCAGGAAGCATGGTGCTGGCCTCTGCTCAACTTCTGGGGAGGCCTCAGGAAATTTACAATCATGGTGAAAGGTGAAGGGGGAGCAGGCACCTCACGTATTAAGAACAGGAGCAAGAGAAAGAGAGGGCATCAGATTTTAAATGACGAGACCTCACAAGAACTCCCTCACTGCCATGAGAACAGCATCAAGGAGATGGTGCTAAGCCCTTCATGAGAAATCCACACCATAATCCGGTCACCTCCTACCAGGCTCCACCTCCAGCATTGAGGGTTACGATTCAACATGAGATTTGGGTGGGGACACAGATCCAAACCATCCCAAAATGTCAAGAAAGGCCGCACTGGGAAGATGATATCTGAGCAAAGTTTGAAGGAGGTAAGGAAGCAAGTCCCAAGGGAGTTCTGGCAGGAAGAGGCTCCAGGGAGAGGGCAGGGCAAGGGCAAAGGCCCTGAGGTGGGAGAAGGTCTGGTGTGTATGTGGATCATCCATTTGACAGAGTTGCCAGAGATTTTACAGAGAAGTGAGTCAGGAAGGAGAAGAGCAGATGAGCGACAGGGAAAAACGTGGGCCTTGTTGGCTGTTATCAAGGATTTGTTTTCACCCTGAGTCAGAGATGCAGACTTTGAAGGTGTTGGAGCAGAGGAATGGCATAACCTGACTTACATGTTAACTAACAGTGTGGCATTTGTGTTGTGAATTTGATGAAGAAGAACAAGCTGGAAACAGACAGTCTAGTTAAGGAGCTGCTGTAACATCCGGGTGAGAAATGAGGTTGTGAGAAGTGTTGTGATTTCGGATATATTGTGAAGGTGGAACACACAGAATTTCGCTGATAAATTGCTTGTGGGTTTCACATACAAAAAAAATAGTTCTCCTTCTACTCCCCAAAATAAACATTGAGCATTTTCTATAAATTGCTGACTCCCTAGGAAAAACAACTCTATCTCTGACATTTGCAATGCTGACGCCTGGATATGTCATGACCTTTTGTGAATATGAAAATCATATGAGAAAAGCACTGGGTTTTGCCATCATGAGCAGACTGATAAAACTTGTTAACAATGGTAATCTTGCAGAATTTCCCTTTCAATACCTGTTGTGCTTTTAGTTTGGCAAGCCTGTCCTCCTAAAGTCTGATTCCTTTGCCAGGTCTTGGCAAGTAATCTCCTTTTCTCTCCTAAATGCTTCTGTCCCTGAGATCCCTTTTCACAGTTGACAATGATCATTTCCTTCTTCCACCACATTTTCTGTGAATTCTTTTTTTAGAGAGAGAGAGAGAGAGAGAGAGAGAGAGAGAAAGAAAGAAAGAAAGAAAGAAAGAAAGAAAGAAAGAAAGAAAGAAAGAAAGAAAGGAAATGAATGGCTTTAATCATTGTCTTAAGTCTACAGTAGGGGAAAAGAGTGATTTAATTAAATACACATCGTACCAATGATGCTGGCAAGGTTGAAAATTACTCCTAATGTTGTTAGCTATAAAAACTAGTTTGTACATAACAAGACAATGAGAGGAAAAAACAATCCCTTTGAAACGAAATTCTCAAATAAAGAATGTTCACAGTGGTTTGTATCAACAGTATGCATTTTACGACAAGAACAAGTACAGATTCAGAGGACCCTCGGGCTCTCTTTATGTCCTAAAGAAAACGAGCATTTACATGATTATGAAGCAGGTTTCCGTAGTGTAGTGGTTATCACGTTCACCTATCATGATTATGGGTTACACTGAACTGAAAATCAAGATCAATTGTACACTTACCCCTTAGACAGGATAAACTGTCCTGGGGTATACAGCTTTAACACCATCATTAAAATTGTTTGCAAAAGTAAAAGAGAATTAAAACACAAGACACTTTTCTTTTTGGAGTGAGGAGTCTTTCATTTGTTGTTCTAACCAGCCAATGCCATTCACTAAATCAAAAATGGAAGGAACGGCGCCCACAAACACAGATCTATCTGAGCAAGCTGACCAGTACATATTACAGTCTTAAAAATGAAGGCCATGTACTCTATGTTACAAGTCCCAACTAGGTAGTGTCAAAATACACCTATTTCTTTGCTTGCTTTGTGATCATACCCGTTGGAGGTGTTACAGGTCTCATGGCATTCGGTTTCTTTTTCTCTGCAGGCTTTAAAATCTGAAAAGAACACATTAGTGTTTCATTCACACTCTTCATGGTACCTGCGTTGTCAAACTCTCCACAATCATTGGGTGCAGAAAACAGAGTGACCAACTGCCTCTTTGCAAAAAAATTCACATCCATCTTCAACCACCTGATGGGCTCTACGTGTAAGATCCAAATTGCGCTTACAGAGAATTTTGCAACCACTTCTGCACCAAGTGTGAAGTACACTCCTCTGTCATTTTCATCCCAGCCTAAGACATTAGCTGGGCATGGTGGCGCATGCCTGTAATCCCAGCTACTCAGGAGGTTGAGGCAGGAGAATTGCCTGAACCCAGGAGGCGGAGGTTCCGGTGAGCCAAGATCGCGCCATTGCACTCCAGCCTGGGTAACAAGAGTGAAACTCCATCTCAAAAAAAAAAAAAAATTTATCTATTCTAATAGTTCTGTAATGTTGTCTCATTTTGGTTTTAATATGCATTTCCCTGATCACGATGATACTGAACATCTTTTTATGGGTCATTTGGATATCTTCTTTTGTGAAGTTTCCATTCAAACCTCTTGTCCATTTAAAAAAAAATTTTTTTTCAAATTAGCTGGGCATGGTGGCGCGTGCCTGTAATCCCAGCTACTCAGGAGGCTGGGGCAGGAAAATTGCCTGAACCCAGGAGGCGGAGGTTGCTGTCAGCCGAGATCGCACCATTGCACTCCAGCCTGGGTAACAAGAGTGAAACTCTGTCTCAAAAAAAAAAAATTTTTTTTTCAAGATAACAAGGTCTTGCTCTGTCACCCAGGCAAGAGTGCAGTGGCACAATCAGGCTCACTGCAGACTTGAACTCCTGGGGTCAAGTGATCCTCCCACCTCAGCCTCCTAAAGTAGCTAGGATTACAGGCATGCACTACCACACCAGTTAAATATTCTATTTTATAGCAACCGGATATCACTATTGTTACCCAGCCTGCTCTCAAACTCCTGGCCTCAAGCGATCCTCCCACCTCAGCCTCCCAAGGTACTGGGATTACAGGTGTGAGCCATCATGCCCAGCCTGTGTTTTCTTTTATAATTTTTACAGTTTCGGCTTTTATGTGTGTCTATGATCATTATGAATTCAATTTTTTCATATATATACATGTTCAAGCACCACTTATTGAAAATACTTTTCTCCATTTAACTAATTATTTTTACCTATACATTTGACAGAATTCATCAGAGAAGTCATCTGAAACTGGATATTTTCTTTGTTGAAAGATTTTAAATTGTGAATTTATTTGAATTCAGATAGGTCTGTTCAGATTTCCT
>NW_016107387.1:7164169-7178000 GCF_001604975.1 Cebus imitator | reverse complement strand
CTGGGATTACAGGCTTGAGCCACCGTGCCCGGCCCCCTTTTTCTTTTCTAATATAAGCACTGAATGTTGTAAAATTTCATCTAAGCACTGTTTGGGTTCTACCTTGTTGGCCGGGATGGTCTCGATCTCCTGACCTCGTGAATCCGCCTGGCTCAGCCTCCCAAAGTGCTGGGATTATAGGCATGAGCCACAGTGCCCAGCCCTCATTTTCATTCAGTTAAAAATATTTTCTAATTTATCTTGTTATTTCTTTTTTGATCCATAGGTGATTTAGTGGTGTATTGTTTAATTTCAAAATATTTGAGATTTTTTCTACTTTTTTGTTATTGATTTTAACATATTTAATATTTCATTCCATTTTGATCATAGAAAATGTATTATTTTGAGCTTTTAAACGTTTACTGAGGGCTTCCACTTCCAGGTAAAATGACATAAACACATTCCACCCTTTCTCTTCCACTGAATACAACTCTAAAAGGTGGGTAGAACATATGCATCAGCTTTTTGAAAACCCTGAAAAATGAATAGTAACATGTTTGTTGTAGAAAAACAGCAGAATTTGAAGCACCACTGAATCTGCAGTGAGTTTACCATTATTTCCTCTACCGTTCCCCAACCTGAGTTCCGCATGGCCAAAATTCTAGAAATGAACACTGTGGCATGGATAGAGGGGGCTCTAGGAAATGCTCTCTAGGTCTGGCTGGAGGCCTAGAAATAGAAACTCCTAACACTTACAGGATATACAGAAATCTCCTGTGGGCTTTTTTCCCACCCTTTCTTTTCTGGTGCCCATGTCCATGGTCAATCTCATGGCAGCAATGGCAGTAGTGGCATAACTGGGGCCATCAGAGGCCAAAACTCTAAAGGAGAGGAACTTTCCTTAGAGTTGTGGCCTAAGGTCTAATAAATTGTGAATACCATTGTGTTGTTAATGGTTCTTTCTTTCTCACTCTGTCTGTGCCCTTCCTCCATTTAGACCTTCGGGTTTCTCACAGTAGACCCAAAAAGAGGAGCTGCAGGAAACCAGAGGGTACCAGGGAGACTGAAGATATGTGTGCTTGGGAAAGCTATGCTGTGAAGTTGTAGATGAGCTCCAGGGCTAACTACTGAGCCCTTTTTGTAAGGATCTTATCCTAATTAGCATCCTAAAGACTTTGAGATCTAAATTAATAAATAAACTACCACTTACTTTCCACACTAACCACTGAGTGGCACACAGCCATGATGGACCTAAAGAGGTCTAAAGAAGAGAACATAACATATCAAAAGGCCTTAGAACTGAACTGACATTGGAACCACAGCCTACAGAGGTGTGTTGGAACATACAGCCTCGAGCTAACCAGGTCAATTGCCTGCTAAACAAAAATATCAACATTCTCTATAGAATTTAAACAAGACCTAGAATCTCATAACTTAATATTAAAATGTCCAGAATAGGTTGGGTCCAGTGGCTCATGCCTGTAATCTCAGCACTTGGGAGGCCAAGGTGGGTGGATCACCTGAAGTCAGGAGTTCAAGACCAGCCTGGCCAACATGATGAAACCACGTCTCTACTAAAAATACAAAAATTAGCTGGGCATGGCGGTAAGCAGTTGTAATCCCAGCTACTTGGGAGGTCAAGGTTGCAGTGAGCCAAGATCATACCATTGCACTCCAGCCTGGGTGACAGAGCAAGACTCCATCTCAAAACTAAAATAAAATGTCCAAAATCAAAATCATTTGACATAGAAATAACAACTAAAATTTGACCTGATGGTAAAGGGCAATCCCAAGATGACAATGATGTTGAAATTCTCTGACAGACTTTAAATCAGATATTATAAGAATGCTTGAGTGAGCCATTGATAACACTCTTGAAACAAATATTAAAAATAGAAAGGCTTGGTGAAGAAATAGAGGCTATAGGCCAGGTGCAGTGGTTTGTGCCAGTAATCCCAGCACTTTGAGAGGCCAAGGCGGGCCGATCACCTGAGGTCAGGAGATTGAGACCAGCCTGGTCAACGTGGAGAAACCCCATCTCTACTAAAAATACAAAAATTAGCTGGGTATGGTGGTGGACACCTGTAATCTCAGCTACTCAGGAGGCTGAGGCAGGAGAATTGCTGGAACCCGGGAGCCAGAGGTTGCAATGAGCCAAGATCATGCCACTGCACTCCAGCCTGGGTGGCAGGGCAAGACTCCATCTCGAAAAAAAAAAAGAAAAAGAAAGAAGTAGAGGCTATAAAGAAGAACCAAATAAAAATGTTAAAACAGGCCAGGTACAGTGGCTCATGCCTGTAATCCCAGCACTTTTGGAGCCCAAGGCAAGAGAGTTGCTTGAGCCCATGAGTTCAAGACCAGACTGGGCAACATAGTGCGAACCTTTCTCTCTACGAAAAAAAATTTAAAATTAGCTGGGAATGGTGGCATGCACCTGTAGTCCCAGCTATTGAGAAGGCTAAGGTGAGAGGATTGCTCAGGGCCAGGAGGTCAAGGCTGCAATGAGCCATGTACACACCACTGAACTCTAGCCTGGGCAACATAGCAAGACCCCATCTCAAAAAAATTAAATAAGTAGAACTTTTTAAAATTAAAAAATAAAAATGTTAAAATTGAAAGGCACAATAGTCAAAACAAAAAACTCAGTGGTTGAACCTAGTGCAGAACGGAATAAAGGAGTCAGTGAATCTGAAGATATATCAATAGATGCTCCCTAAGAGTGTCTCTGAGCAACAGAGAAAAAAAAGATAGGGAAAAAAAAAATGGCAGAGCCTCAGGGGCCTGTTGCCCAATTTTTTTTGAGGTAGAGTCTCATTGTCACCCAGGCTGGAGTGCAGCGACACGATCTTTGCTCACTGCAGCCTCCACCTCCCAGATTCCAGCAATTCTCCTGCCTCAGCCTCCTGGGTAGCTGGGATTACAGGCGCACATCACCATGCCTGGCTAATTTTTGTATTTTTGGTAGAGATGAGGTTTCACCATGTTGGCCAGGCTGGTCTCAAACTTCTGACCTCAAATGATCCACCCACCTCAGCCTCCCAAAGTTCTGGGATTACAGGCGTGAGCCATCACACCTAGCCACTTAGAGAGAAATTTATAATATAAAATGCTCATGTTAAAAAGAAGAAAGGTCTCTTAAGTCAATATATTGCCTAAGCTCCCACCTTACAAAATTAAAAAAAGAAACACAAAACAAACCCCAAACAAGCAGAAGAAAGAAAATAACAAAGATAAGAGCAGATATCAGTGAAGCTAAAAACAGAAAAACAGTAGAGAAAATCAACAAAACCAAAATCTGGTTACTTGAAATGATCAATACAATTGATAAACCTCTAGCAAAAAACTGATGAAGAAGAAAAAAAGCAGACACCACAAAATACTATTATTAAGAATAAAAGAGGGGATTTTACTACAGACCCTGAAGAGATTAAAAGGATAATAATTGTGGGAAGTAAAAAACTTCCTCTTTAAAGTTTCCCTTCTTGTTAAAGAATAAATCATAAGTATACTAATAACTCTTTGTTAAGCCCTATCCTATGCAGCTGTTAGACATGCCATGCTTACAGGCACGTAGAACATTCTATGTCCTTGTACTTTAACCAAGATATCTGTGCTGGATGTGCTCACAGGCGTGCCCCACCTTGCCATTGCTTTTACCTGTTTAGAAAAGTTTTAAGTTATTAGCCAATCGGGGTTTAGTTTAGATTGTGAGGTCTGGCTCCAGCCAAGGGAGACCAGACACAGCAGTAAGGACGACCCCAAATGTGTAAGGGATAAATTTTTATCTGCTTTCCTTTGTTCGCCGTACTCTTGTGGCAAGATGGCTAGCAAGAGTACCCTTCCTGCAGTGCAGGAAGTAAAAACTGCATTGCTGAAAGATCCTTTGTCTCAGTGCTCATTTTTCTTTGTGGCACCGAGCATCTGTTTCCAGACCATTATGAATATGCACAAAATTTTGGTAATTTGTAACAATGCCTCAAAAACCACTAATTACCAAAATTTACCCAAGATTAAATAAACTGAATCATTCTAGAAATATAAAGAAATTGAGGCTGGGCACGGTGGCTCAAGCCTGTAATCCCAGCACTTTGGGAGGCCAAGGCAGGTGGATCACAAGGTCAAGAGATGGAGACCATCCTGGCCAACATGGTGAAACCCCATCTCTACTAAATATACAAAAATTAGCCAGGCATGGTAGCACGTGCCTGTAGTCCCAGCTACTTGGGAGGCTGAGGCAGGAGAATTGCTTGAACTTGGGAGGCGGAAGTTGCAGTGAGCCAAGATCACACCACTGCACTCCAGCCTGGTGACAGAGTGAGACTCTGTCTCAAAAACAAAAAATTAGCCGGGCATGGTGGCGCATGCCTGTAATCCCAGCACTTTGGGAGGCCGAGGCCGGAGGATCACTTGAGCTCAGGAGTTTGAGACCAGCCTGGGCAACCTGGCGAAACTTTCTCTCTACAAAAAATATAAAAATTAGCCTGGTGTGGTGGGGTGCATCTGTGACCCCAGCTACTCGGGAGGCTGAGGTGGGCAGTGACCTCAGCTGAACACCCACCAGCTGTACAGCCACTGCAGGAGGTCAAGGCTGCAGTGAGCCATCATTGTACCACTGAGCTGCAGCCTAGGCGATAGAGACACTTTCTCAAAGAAAGAAAAAGAAATTGAATTCATAGTTTAAAACCTTCCAAAAAAGAAATCACCAGCCCAGATGGCTTAACTAGAGAATTCTACCACACATTTAAAGATAAAACAACACCAATTTTATACAATCTCTTCCAGAAAATAGAAAAAGAGGGACCACTCCCCAACTCATTTATTAGGGTAGCATTTGCTCTGATACTGAAAGCAGACAAAGGTAATACAAAAGAAAACTACAGACCAGTATCTCTCATGAACATTGACATAAAAATCTCAACAAAATATTAGCAATTGGAACCTAGCAATGCATAAAAGAATAACACACTACAACTAAGTAGGGCTTATCTCAGGCCTGAATGGCTGGTTCCATATTCAGAAATCAATTAATGTAATCCACCATATTAACAATCCAAGAAGAAAAACTGCATAATTGTATCAACTCATGCAGAGAAGGCATTAGACAAAATTCAATATTTATTTATGATTTTTTTTGAGTCGGAGTCTCACTCTGTCACCCAGGCTGGAATGCAGTGGCACTATCTCGGCTCACTTCAACCTCCACCTCCCAGGTTCAAGCAATTCTCCTGCCTCAGTCACCTGAGTAGCTGGGACTGCAGGTGCACACCACCACACCCGGCTAATTGTGTGTGTGTGTGTATTTTTAGTAGAGACGGGTTTCACCATGTTAGCCAGGATGTCTCCATCTCCTGACCTTGTGATCAGCCTACGTTGGCCTCCCAAAGTGCTGGGATTACAGGCGTGAGCCACAGCGCCCAGTCTCCAGCCGATTGTATTCTTAACAATCAGCACCAGTGTCTCTGTGTCAGAGGACTGCCCTCAAGCCGCTAGCGCGTGCCTCTTTGGGGCACCCAGAACGCAGGAGGTCTTGGAATGGATGTTAACCCCTGACTGTTGGGTTTTGAGGTGTGAGTCCTCCAGCTCCCCTGTTCCTAATGGGGGCAATTCTGAGATGTGACCTACACTGATTCTAATGCTCCCCAGTGGGATCGAGCTAAAGGTACACCACCACCACCAACGCAAGACCGAATTCCTTTCACAAGAACCCTCCTCTCACAGTGACTTCTATCTCACAGGCACTGGACTTCCCTCCCTTCCTCTTCCCGCTTCCCCATTCTCCTGTCCAGTTCTCCAAAGAACCCTTTTAATGACTCACTTTCATAAGAATCATGTCAGAAACTGCACGAGAGAAGCCAGGACTGGAGTCATGGGCTCTTCTGTTCCTCCTGTCTCTTTCTTTTCCTCCTCTTCTCAGTTCTCCTGAAGGGCTTGGGCAGGGGAGACAAGAATGCAAGGAAACGGGGCTGGCCATCTGTGCTGGTGTGACAGTCAAGGTGCACTTCACAGCAAGCATCCAACACTGGCCTTTTTTTTTTTCTTTGAGATGGAGTTTTGCTCTTGTTGCCCAGGCTGGAGTGCAATGGGGTGATCTCACCTCACCACAACCTCCGCCTCCCAGGTTCAAGCGATTCTCCTGCCTCTGCCTCTCAAGTAGCTGGGATTACAGGCATGCACCATCATGCCCAGCTAATTTTGTATTTTTAGTAGAGACGGGAGTTTCTCCATGTTTGTCAGGCTGGTTTCGAACTCCTGACCTCAGGTGATCCACCCACCTCAGCTTCCCAAAGGCTTGGGATTACAGGCGTGAGCCTGTTTTAAATAGACCCTTATCAACAATCATTCTCATCTTTGGGAATCCAGCCAAATACAAACAGGAAAAGTGTCATTTAACCTTCCTATTTCCTGTGGTCATGTCACTTTTCTCAGTTCCTTAATTGGACTTGCCAAGATGTTATTTATCCTATTAGTCTTTTTGGAAATGGGTTTTTGTTAAGAGAATAAAATGACAAGCTACAGACTTGTAGAAAATATTAGCAAACCACATGTTCAACAAAGGGTTAGTACCTAGAATATGCAATGACTTATCAAAACTCAACAGTAAAAAAAAAAAAAAAAACTCAATTAGAACATGAGAAGGCCAGGCACAGTGGCTCACACCTGTAATCCCAGCACTTTGGGAGGCCGGGGCAGGTGGATCACTGGAGATCCAGAGTTCAAGACCAGCCTGGCTAACATGGTGAAACACCGTCTCTACTAAAAATCCAAAATTGGCCAGGTGTGATGGCAGGTGCCTGTAATCCCAGCTACTCAGGAGGCGGAGTGAGGAGAGTCACTTGAACTCGGGAGGCGAAGGTGGAAGTAAGCGGAGATTGCACCACTGCGCTCCAGCCTGGGCAACAGGGCGAGACTCTGTCTCAAAAAAAAAAAAAAAAAAAAAAAAGTAAAAGAAAATGAGTTTGTAATATGCAGAAGCAAACAGTATGCAGCAAAAAAGGGGGGGGGATGGGATTTTGAGGAATGTTGAAAGATTAATTATTAAAATATTATAGGACCAGCGCAGTGGCTCACACTGTCACCAATGGCAGGCATCCAAGTTACCAGAGGTGAATCCTTACAGGTCTGCAGCAACCTCAATTCTTGCCTCTTCAGAAGAAAGAATTTGACTGAGGGGCATAAGGCAGAAAAAGAGACCAAGGCAAATTTCAGAGCAGGAGTGGAAGCTTATTTTAAAAAGCTTTAGAATAGGAAAGGAAAGTACATTTGGAAGAGACCCAAGCCGGTTACTTGAGAACAAGCTCGACGTTTAACGTTGATCCAGGGACTTTCTAGGCTGGCTCCTTTTCCTATGGTGGCTGCCCCCATGCCCCACCTTACCCTGGGGAGGTGAGCACGCCCAGTTGGTTTAGGAAGTTGTACGCACACCCATCTGAGGCTTTCTTCCTTTTCCCAGTGGAGTGTCCCAGAAGGTCATACTACGCCATTTGGGCTTTTTTTTTTTGAGACAGAGCCTCGTTTTGTTGCCCAGGCTGGAGTGCCGTGGCGCAATCTCAGCTCACTGCAACTTCTGCCTCCCAGGTTCAAGCGATTCTTCTGCCTCAGCCTCCCGAGTAGTTGGGACTACAGGTATGCGCCGCCACGCCCGGCTAATTTTTTGTATTTCTAGTAGAGATGGAGTTTCACCATATTAGTCAGGCTGGTCTCAAACTCCTGACCTCATGATCCGCCCGCCATGGCCTCCCAAAGTGCTGGGATTACACGCGTGAACCACCTCACCTGGCCCATTTTGTCTCTTAATGTGTGTGCCCGGGAAGTTGCTTCTCCCTGGAATCTGTATCCAATCGACACTTCAGCGCAACAGGTGTTGACCCTCAGTAAATGGCCTCTCCCTGACACCACCAGTTGCCAATTTATCACTTTTAGAGAGGCAATGTGATCATTTCTGAACCATCACCTGACATTCCTAGTAGCTAGGAAAGCCCCCTCCTGCCAGCTCATGCCTAACTATCTATAACAGCACATGGAAGCTCAGCACTTTGGGAGGCCGAGGCAGGTGGATCACTTGAGCAGCACAGGAGTTTGGGACCAGGAGGTTCAAACTGGTCTTCAACCAGAAGGCCTTCTGCTCTCAAATTCAGTTTAGTGAGACCCTGTCTTTATTAAAAATTTTAAAATTAGCCAGGCGTGGTGGTATGCACCTGTAGTCCCAGCTACTTGGGAGGCTGAAGTGGGAGGATCCCTTCAGCCCAGGTGTTTGAGACTGCAGAGAGCCATGATTATGGCACTGCGCTCCAGCCAGGGAGACAGAGCAAGACCTTGTCTCAAAATATATATGTATGTGTGTGTATGTGTGTGTGTGTACATATATATGTATATGTGTACACACAATTTATATATATATAAAATAGCATTTTCTAGATTCTGTGATGTTTCAGGTATCTTTCTTTTTAAATTTGTGATTTTTTTCTAATTTAAATAAATGGTAATTTTATGCTTAATTTTATATCCATAATATTGTAATTATTCTTACAGAGAATAATTGTCTACACCTCAGACCCCATAAAACTTGGAATCACGTCTCTGGCTCTAGGAAAAAGAACACCAAGTACAGCTGAAATACTGATGATATGACTGGCTTGCGCATCCGGAAAAATGATACTGTCAAGCTTTTTACAGTTCAGGAAGACTCAGCAATAAGTTCAAAGAATAGGAGGCAAATTTTTTAATGGAACACTTTTCATTCTGATTTCAGAAGAAATAAGAGTTGCGCAAGAAGGGAAATGTAATCAGATTATAGTAGTTGACTCAGCAGGAACAATACTGTTACCAGTACAACTGATACACATTTAAAGTGGTATTTAAATACAAATTGTAGACTAAATTGGATGATTTTACCTCATTTACATGATAGTGACTAATGTCTACAACTAATAAAAAGATGAAACATCAGTTTGTGTGTCTTACTTAGAGCTGCAGATGTCCGTACTAGAAGAAACAGCTAGAACCACCAAAAAGCAGCTTCTCCAAGCAGCAAGAGACGCTAAAGGGGGCCGTGGACGTGACCTATTGCCCTGTAAAACCTCTGGTCTTATAGGCTTTATCCTTCTAGTTCTACGTACTTTATAAAACCTCTAGTTTTCTGTAAAATTCTAGCCCTATGAAACTTTAGCGTGTGTGTATTATTACTTCCATCATTTATTTTTTGAGACAGGACCTGGCTCTCCACCCAGGCTGCAGTGTAGTGGCGCAATCACAGCTTCCTACAGCCTCAATTTCTTGGGCTCAAACTATCCTCCCATCTCAGCCTCCCAAGCAACTGGGACTGCAGGCATGTACCACCACACCCAGCTGGTGTGTGTGTGTGTGTGTGTGTGTGTGTTGTACAGACAGGGTTTCACCATATTGCCCAGGCTAGTCTCAACTCAGGCGATCCACCACCTCAGCCTCTGAAAATCCTGAGATTACAGGCATGAACCAATGTGCCCAGACTATTTTCACAATTTTTTAAATTTAATGCCGATCATGTACATTTTGAAGGGGCAATCCTAGAAAATTTTGCAACTGAAAACTGGGAAGTCTTGACCTATCACAAGCTAACAAGCAAAATATTACTTTGAAACATTCTATAGGAAAACAAAGAAACAAAAGTGGCAGCCATTTGCCCACCACAGAGAATGATTCCATAATCTATGGCACATCCTTACTTTGGAATTCTCTACAGCTGCTAAGTTCAAGGAGGTAACACCTGTCAGGTAATGGCACAGATTAGATCACTGTCCATGAAGTATTGTCAAGTGGAACAGGCAAGCTATGTAATGACATATAATACTGCATCTAAGCATGTACACAGGAAGGGCTCTGATGGGACACATGAAAGAATGGATTCTGGGGAGACGAGGGGGGACTGAGAGGACACTTGTGTGTGTGTGTGTATGTGTGTATGTTTGTGTTTGTGTATGTGCGTATCTGTGTGTTTGTGTGTGTATCTGTGTATATGTATGTGTGTATGTCTGTGTATGTATATGTGTGTGTGTGTGTGTGGTTTTTAAAACATTTTTTACTAATAGAATGTATTACTTCTGTAACCTAAAAATAAAAAAATGTAACAGCTTAACAGTCTTTTGTTTTGTTTTTGAGACGGAGTTTCACTCCTGCTGCGCAGGCAGGAGTACAAGGGCGCGATTTTGGTTCACTGCAACCTCCACCTCCCAGGCTCAAGCGATTCTCCTACCTCAGCCTCCCAAGTAGCTGGGATCACAGGCATATGCCACCATGCCCGGCTAATTCTGTGTTTTTAGTAGAGATGGGATTTCTCCATATTGGTCTGGCTGGTCTTGAACTCCTGACCTCAGGTGATCCGCCTGCCTCAGCCTCCCAAAGTGCTGGGATTACAGGTGTGAGCCACTGTGCCCGGCCGGCTTAACAGTCTTTTTAAGGTCAGTTTCAGAATGTTCTAAAAGGGGTTAGTTTACTTACTGTGGGGATTGTTGGTGGCACCCTGTGCTGGAGACTTGTCTAGATCTGCTTGGGGTCAAAAAGAGATAGCCATGGTGGTGAGAAAGTGACTTGCCAATCCTCCTTCTCCTCGGGACCATTTTCCTTGAAGGCTGAGAGTGAAGCTGGGGTGTTCCCTGTGACCCAGTCTGGGGAGAAGCCAGCCGCAGAGAAAGATGCTTCCTTTGGGAGCCCCGGGAGCCAAGTGGACCCTCCAGTCACAGCCCAGCCAGCCCCTTTCCCACCGCTGCCAGCCACAAACCTATCCGCTCCAAACCCCTTTCTTGCCTCCCTCAGGATTTGGAACCAAGGAGCAAATGTCTGGGATTCACACCTTGCCTCTTCCACGCCCTCCCTCTCCCTCATTTGCATACTACATTTCTCAGTTCCAAATAACCAAGCCACACAGAGAGTCAAGTATTTGTTTCTTCTTTTCCTACTCCATTGAAGAGGCTGACAATTCTAACAATTACAATGAATTAGGGAAGGAGGTGGGATCTCCGCCCTCCAGGGTCAAGGACTCTTAAACTACCGCCGTTCTATCTTTGCTCAGCTCTTCCCCATACCCCTGTCTCCATTTTTCTTCCTTTCTTCAAAACCTTCAACAGAGAAGGCAGAGCTGCGCAGCTGTGGTCTATGGGTTAGACAGAGGTGCACTGGGGTCAGGCCACCTCGCCAGTGATATTTCGTTTCTTCTCACACGCCCAGCGGTGCACCTGCAGGCAGAAGTCATCGTTCCAGCGGCCATCTGGGCGGATTTCAGCACAGTCTTCACTTTCACCCAGCTCATGCCCGTGCCAATCATCAGGCTGAGAGACAGCCCAGTTCCTAAGGAGGCAAGAGAAAATTCAGACTCTAATTTCTGCCCCCAGAGCCCAGAAAAGCACAGCCTTGGAGGGTTTGGGAGTCTGGGGAAGAGAGGACTGGGGAATTTGGTCCCTGAGAGACTAGTCAGGGTGGCTTGGCATGAAAGGCCAGGGGGCTGTCCCCAGAGAAATCTAACAAGGGGGAGAGGGAAGAGGCCACTTACTTGTAGTTGTGACTATAGTCTGTGCCATCCACCCATTTCCAGGAACCATCGCTGTCTGTGAGACCTATCCAGGTGTGAAAGGGGTTCGTATGTTGTGCGATGAATTTCTGGAAAAACAGACAACAAGGAAGTTTCTAGTCTCCTGTGCCTTTATCCTCCCTCCATGTGGCCATGGAACCGTGGCCCCCTCAGCCTTTCCCAGCCTGATCTGCCCCCAGGCTGAAGCATCAGCTCCCAACAAGACTGCTTCCTAACTTCTCCTTCTGTCACTATAGCTATTGTTGAGTGTACATTTACTGGGCTAGACTTTATGCTGCCTGTGCAAAGATGATCTCATTTAATCCTCAGAAGCCCTCTAAGATGGGCACTGCAGCACCCACACTTTGCAGGGAGTTGCAGAGCCCAGAGAGCCAATCCTGTACCTGAGTTAGTGGACACTGTCCTGTTCACAGCCCTGGCCCGGCGTCCCCCTTCATTCCCAGCTTATGGCTCTACCCAAGCTCTGGTCCTCTCCCTGTCTTGTGCTCACAGCCTCAAACTCCTGGGATCCTGATTCTGGTCTCTGCTCCTACTGCCTCCCCAGACCCCAGACCCACTAAAGATCTCAGTTTCACTCGCCTCTCAGGTACATCGTCCCCTGGTCGCTCTCGCTTTATGTGCAGCTGTCATTTTCTAAGATTTGTCAGGCCCGGGAGCCTCTAGGCTTGGACCCGCTGCCCAGGGCTCCATTATGATCTAGCTATGTGGAATCTGGCAATCGGTGCAAAATAGCAAAATACCCGGGTGTGAGCAAGCAGCCCAGTCAGCCAGCTGGCAGGGGCTTGAGTGAAAGTGGCCTTTGAGGCTACAGATAGCTCCCCAGGACTCACATGCACCCACACCCCCAGCACAGTAGCCCCTCCAAGTGGCTTTCTCTTACACATACAGCTGTTCCGGGGGACTTAGGTCCCATGGTTTGGTAGGGTAGCAGGGGGAGGTGTGGTCAACTGGTTTTGTAGAGGAAGCAGAGGGATGGATCCATTGAGCAACGTGCACACTCAATTCCCTTTGACAGCCGGCGAAGGGGCCCCAACAGTATTTGAAGGAAAATTGCCTAATTCTACTCTCGGTGCCTAGAAAAACAACTAAGGTTCCAGTTATTCACCTCATCTGATTATCAGAAACTGTTGCATCCCGAAATTCTGGAATCCCACAAATAGGATATTGGAAACAGATGCTCAGTGCTACAAAGAAAAATTGGCACTGAGACAAAGGACTTTTCAGCAAAGCAATTTTTACTTCCTGCAGCAAGGGTGCTCTTGCCAGCAGGAAGGGTACCTTCACTAGCCACGAGAGTACAACGAACAGAGGGAAAAGCAGACATATTTATCCCTTACGCATTTGGGGTTGTTCTTACTGCTGTGTCTGATTTTCATTGGTTGGAGCCAGACCTTACAATTTAAACTAAAACCTGATTGGCTAATAAAACTTTTTTAAACAGTTAAAGCAATGGAGAACAAAAAGGCATAAGGAAGGAGCATGGCTGCGAGCTGGGACACGCCTGTGAGCATGTCCGGCACAGATATCTTGTTTAAAGTACAAGGACATAGAATGTACTATGTGCCTGTGAACATGTCTAACAGCTACATAGGATAGGGCTTAACAAAGAGTTATTAGCAAGAAGGATTTATTCTTTAACAAGAAAGGAAACTCTGAGGAGGAAATTTTCTACTTTCCACGTGGGAAGAAGCAGCATGAAGGGGCAGCCCTCAGAGGCAGGTAAGGCTTCCCCAAGACCAGAGGAGTCAGCGGAGTTGGAGAGAAAGGGCCTGGAGACAAGACATGCTCTCTGCTGCTGCCCGCTGGCAGCCCTCCCTCCCATCACCACAAGAAACTGAACAACTGGCAGAGATTACAAATTAGCAGCATCCAGCCCTTGGTGTTAAAGATGGAGAGGAGGAATCAAATCGTGCCAGACGATCAGAGAAGATAGTCCGGATCATTCATCCCCCTTTCCTGGGTGAATCATAGGAAAGAATGCATTGTATCCATTCACAAAAGTAATAGAGAAGGAAAACCAACATGGAACTTATGCCCCCAAAGAGGAAGATGAGGCAGAGGAAAAATAACTGGAATATCGAAGGGAGGGGTGAAAAACAGACTTTGAAAAGAAGCCTTTCTTCAGACTGTAAGGGGATGTTGAAGAACAATTTCCTTACATGCTTAAAAAAATGTTTTTTGTTTTTTGTTTTTTTTTTTTTTTTGGGACGGAGTTTCGCTCTTGTTACCCAGGCTGGAGTGCAATGGCGCGATCTTGGCTCACCGCAACCTCCGCCTCCTGGGTTCAGGCAA
>NW_016107387.1:7162927-7163914 GCF_001604975.1 Cebus imitator | reverse complement strand
GGGGGGGGGAATCACCTGAGGTCAAGAGTTCAAGACCAGCCTGGCCAACATGGTGAAACCCTGTCTCTACTAAAAATACAAAAATTAGCTGGGCGTGGTGGTGGGCGCCTGTAGTCCCAGTTACTCAGGAGGCTGAGGCAAGAGAATTGCTTAAACCCAGGAGGTAGAGGCTGCAGTGAGCCAAGATCGCACCATTGCACTCCAACCTGGGCAACAAGAATGAAACTCTGTTTCAAAAAAAAAAAGAATCAATGGTTGTTTCACTGAACCTCCCAGAGCTCCACTACAATTCTGCTTCTGGACTCTCTTTTTAGGTTAAAAGGATAAAATAAGCGTGATCCAGCCTCCCACAGCCTGCCTTCCAAGGGCGTCCTCCTGCCTGCGGGAAGCGTGGCCTCACCTGCTCCTCCCAGGAGTTGATGACCACCAAGTGCGCGCTCTCCAGCTGGCAGTACTTCTCCGCCTCGGCCCAGGCCTTCCCCGAGTGAGAGAACCAGTAGCAGCTGGCTTGGTGCTCCACCCAGTTGACGGGGCAGCAGGTCCTTTGGGAGCCTGAGGGGTCAGGGGGCAGGGGGATGAGATCCAGCCAGACGGGCGCACACTGGGACTGCAGACGCCCCACCCCTACCGTTGCTGTGGAGGAGCTCCATCTGGCAGGTCAGGAAGCGCAGGTCCATGGGGAAGTGCTTCACATGCAGGAGCAGGGAGTCGTGATCTAAGACAGGCAGGTGAAAGTGCTGCCGGCAGGCATGTCCCCTCCTGCCCGGCTCCAGCCTGTGGCTGGGGAAGCACATCCACCCCACAGACTCTACCATGCACAGACCACAGCGCACCACACCCCACAACCCACAGACTCTACCATGCACAGACCACAGCACACCACACCCCACACCCCACAGACTCTACCATGCACAGACCACAGCGCACCACACCCCACAACCCACAGACTCTACCATGCACAGACCACAGCGCACCACACCACACACC
>NW_016107387.1:7151275-7162231 GCF_001604975.1 Cebus imitator | reverse complement strand
CACACAGACTCTACCATGCATAGACCACACCGCACCACGCCACACCACGCCACACACCACACAGACTCTACCATGCATAGGCCACACCGCACCATGCCACACCACACACCACACAGACTCTACCATGCATAGACCACACCGCACCACACCACGCCACACACCACAGAGACTCTACCATGCATAGACCACACCGCACACCACACCACAGACACGTATACCATGCCCAGACCACACCACACACCACACAGACTCTACCATGCACAGACCACACCGCACCACACCACACACCACACAGACTCTACCATGCATAGACCACACCTCACCACACCACACCACACCACACACCACACAGACTCTACCATGCATAGACCACACCGCACCACACCATACCACACAGACACTTATGCCATGCCCAGACCACACCACACACCACAGAAACATATACCATGCCTAAATCATACCACATCACACCCCACACACACCACGACACACACCATACCACACAAACACACCACAGATACATATATCACACAGATCACACAGACTCATCACACACACATTCAGGCCACCCAGACCACATACATACACTCACATATACACCACCCCACCCCACCCCACATGCACACACAGACACATCATATCAACACATATACCCACCACACATATGTGCACACACCCCCACATAGAGACATACCACACACACATACATTCACACACCACACACATCAAACCATACACACCATACCACACACACAAACACCATACACACTACAGATACCACACCACACAGACCCATCACACACACATACATACACCACACACACACACGCACAGATACACACATACACCACCCCACACACAGATCCATCACACACACATACATACACCACACACACACACACACACACACAGATACACACATATAACACCCCACACACAGATCCATCACACACTCATACATACACCACACACACACATAGATACACACATACACCACCCCACACACAGATCCATCACACACACATACATACACCACACATACACACACACAGATACAAACACCACCCCACACAGATCCATCACACACACAAACACACCAAGAGATGCACCACACACATCACATGCAAACACACACATACATCATACCATACGGACCCATCACACGACACCACACATGCACACACACAACACACACATATACACACTACACATGCATCCATGACACACCACCCCAAGCGTATGGAGACAGACACACACATGCACACACTACACACACACCGCACACGTACACATGCATGCACATGCATACACAACCCAGGAGGCTCTGACCTGCTTTCAGGTCCTGCTTCTGTTTCTCCAGCTTGGCTCCCAGAGATGTTATCTTGTCACCCACGCTGCCTCCTGAAAGTGGAAAGCCAAGAGTTTCCCTGCTCAGCCCTCTCCGTCCTCATGCTCCTGGGGCATCAGGGGCTAGCACCTCATCCTGGGCGTTGCAGGTGTCCACCTCCTGGCCTCCGCGACCCTGCCCAAGCTCCCTGCACTGCCGCAGTGGCTCAGGCCACTCTCCTGCCTAAATCCCCTCAATAGGTTCCCATTTTCTCAAAACAAAGCCTCGCTCTGTCATCATGGCTCGCCTGCGTGGCCGGGCCCCTCCCCACCTCTCTGGACACCCCTTATCTGCCTGTCCCTCCGATGGGCTCCCACCACACTCCATCTGCTCACAGCCCCAAGATGTGGTGCCTTCCTGGCCTCCAGATGTCACAGGTCCAACCTCTCCACCTGGCACTAACCTCCTCCGTCCCCACCGGCCTCCCTCTTCTACATCCTCCAGGGCCCCTCGATGCCCTGCCCAGCCTGCACCCCGCAGCACCCAACACAGCCCTGACGCACACTCTGCACTGAGCCCAGCAAACCTGTGCAGATAAACGAGAGCCCAGTCATCCATCCCCTCACCGTGGGTGCCGAGAGCATAGATCTCCATCAGGGTGCTTGAGGAAAAGTTGCTGAAAGCTTCCTCCAGGGTCCGCAGCTCTGCTTGCAGCCGTGCACCTTGTCAGGTGGCAGCGGGGGCAGGACAAAGGAGAGGGGCTGTGTCCCCATCACTGTCCATGTTACCAGCCCCTCACGGCCCCCACATTCGACCCACCTCCATCCCTTCCCCTCCCATTACCCCCATCACTGCCCACCACTGCCTGTGTCTCTTCCCCCACTGTTTGCCCATCCCTGCTGGCCCCTGTGACCCTCACTTTGGGACCCAACCACACAGATCACCACCAGCAGCAGGATGTTGAAGCCCAGGGCAAGCAGACTGAAGCGGACTGTGGAGCAGAGACGCTGTGGCAGGAGCTGGGCAGGAGGTGGCCCTGTGGGAGAGGGGCATCAGGAGCCGGCAGCCAGGGCACCGGGAGTCAGAGGGTAAAGGCAGGGCCCCGAAGCCTGAGGAGGCACAACCTGGGTGGGGAGATTGGTTGGGGCCATGGGGGAGTTATCACGGGCCTTGACCCCAGCATTTGAGTATTGCGCGCGCGCACACACACACACACACACACTCTTACACTCTCGCACCCATATTGCCATGTTCAAACATACACACGAAGCTACCCAGGTGCACACACCCATGCTCATTACACAGAATATTCACATCAGCTGTGTGCAAAGCCCCGGTCCTGGAGCTGGGGGACTGGGAGACACAGGGGGCTGGGACAGACCCATCCCTGCCTAGGCACATGTCCAGAGAAGGGGATCTGTGAATGCTCTTCCTCCCATCCAGCCAGTGGCAGAGGCCTCCAGATCACCTCGGGCCTTAGTCTCAGCTCTTCTAAGGCCCCTGTCCCCTCAGATTGGAGACTCCAGAAGCTGGGTCCTGTGTTCTTACTAAAATCCATACTGGAACGATCCCTCCCCTCCCCAAATTCCATTGAGATTCTGAAGTCTGGTCACTCCACCATAGCCCACTCTCCAAGGACAGCCCTCCAGGCCCATCTGTTGTCCTCATCCCCACCACTCAAGGCCTCCTCCCCAGTGGTCTCTGCCCTCACTCCCCCAGAGACTTCATTCCACTCTGAATTTGCTCCCCTCAGCCAGAGGCTGTCTCACAGGTACTGCGCCCGCCCCTTGATCCATCCACACCCTGACAGCACTCACCCACACGTTCACTACCCTCACAAACTCACACACACTCACACTCACATACCCTCACAAACACACACACATACCATCACAAACTCACACACACCCACATACCCTCACAAACTCACACACACACATACCCTCAAAAACTCACACACACACTAACCCTCACAAACTCACACACACTCACACTCAGATACTCACACACACACCCTCACAAACACACACACCCACATACCCTCACAAACTCACACTCACACACTCACATACCCTCACAAACACACACTCACACACTCACATACCCTCACAAACACACACACCCACATACCCTCACAAACACACACACTCACACACTCTCACAAACACACACACCCACATACCCTCACAAACTCACACACACACTCTCACAAACACACACACTCACAAACTCACACACACACATTCACATACCCTCACACACACACTCACACACACATCCTCACGAACTCACATACACATTCACATATCCTCACAAACACACACACACACCCTCACAAACACACACACATTCATATATCCTCACAAACACACACACTCACACACATACCCTCACAAACTCACATACCCTCACAAACACACACACACTCTCACGTACCCTCACAAACACACACACACACTCAGATACCTCACAAACACACACACACATTCATGTACCCTCACAAACACACACACATACCCTCAAAAACTCACACACACACTCACCCTCACACACACAGTCACACTCAGATACACTCACACACTCACATACCCTCACAAACACACATACCCACATACCCTCACAAACTCACACTCACACACTCACATACCCTCACACACACTCACATACCCTCACAAATACACACACTCACATACCCTCACAAACACACCCACATACCCTCACAAACACACACACCCACATACCCTCACAAACACACACACACCCTCAAAAACTCACACACACACACCCTCACAAACTCACACACACCCACATACCTCACAAACTCACTCACACACTCACATACCCTCACAAACTCACACACACCCACATACCCTCACAAACTCACACACACACACTCACATACCCTCACAAACTCACACACACTCACATACCCTCACAAACTCACACACACCCACATACCCTCACAAACACACACACACACAAACCCTCACAAACACACACACACTCACCCTCACAAACACACACTCACACTCAGATACTCACACTCACATACCCTCACAAACACACACACCCACATACCCTCACAAACTCACACACACACACACTCACATACCCTCACAAACACACCCACATACCCTCACAAACACACACTCACACACTCACATACTCTCACAAACTCAGACACATTCACATATCCTCACAAGCTCATACACATTCACAGACCCACACACACCCTCACACACACACACTCACATACCCTCATAAACTGACACACACACATTCACATACCCTCACAAACTCACACACCCTCACAAACACACACATTCACATACCCTCACACACACACCCTCACAAACACACTCACACACATTCACATACCCTCACACACACACCCTCACAAACACACACACTCACACACACTCACATACCCTCACAAACACATACACACTCACAAACATACACACACTCACACATATACCCTCACAAACTCACACACACTCACATACACATTCACATATTCTCACAAACTCACACATTCACATACCCTCACAAACTGACACACACTCACATGCCCACACACACACACATACCCTCATAAACTCACACACACCCTCACAAACACACACACACAATTCACATATGCTCATAAATTCACACACATGCTCACATACCCTCACAAACACACACAATTCACATACCCTCATACTCACACACACACGCTCACATACCCTCACAAACTCACACACACACATTCAAATACCCTCACAAACACACACACACATTCACATACCCTCACACACACATTCTTGCTTCACTCAAAAACACACATTTGCACACACTCATGAACACAGGTTCTCTTGTACACACTCACATGTGCACACATATGCTAATACACACATTCATACGCCCTCCCACACACATGCACACAACTTCTGACACACCCACACACGTACACTTGCGCACTCACGTCCTCCTGCACACAGAGCTGGGCTCCCCCTCTGCTGCCTCCAGTTCAACGCCAGTGCCCCCAGCCCCGAGCTCCTGGCTTTGCAGCATCCACCCGCAAACAGAACGCCTGCTCTTCTTGGCCTTGGACACTGACTGTGGACTACCCTGTCTTCTCATTTCTGTCACCCTGCCCAGCACCACCACATACTGGGGAGACTGAGTCAGGGGCCCAGAATCTTCCTCCCCAGGTCGCTGTCCTGAGTCAGACACTGCCCCTGAAAGTGACTCCCACAGCCCTTCACCTTTTTCAGCTCATATGACGACATTCCCCTAGCCCCCACCACCCAGGCTGCTGGAGAGAAACGCAGGGACTTGGCCACAGCCCTTCAGACAGGCCCCTCACTGGTGTCTCTCAGTCCATCAGAGTGAGCTCGCGCTCCCATTAACTTCAGAAATCCTGGCCTCTCTCCAAGCCTCCTGCTCAAACTCTAAATTCTCTCACCCTCAGAAGACTCGGCAGCATCCAATATGCTTTCTGAGTGTTCACTATGTACTGGGCGCCGTGCGGACACTGGAGTTGCAGAGGAGAGTGAGGCTGACAGGGCCTCTGCCTTGGGGCCCCTGCCTGGTGGGAGGTCCTGCCAGTCCACTATAGGGAGAGGAGATGCTGCTGCTGTTCCCGAGTGGTCCTGGGAAGCACCACCTATCCCTCCTGTCCCCTGCCCTGCCCTGCCCTGCCCAGCCCAGCACCAGCCCTCCCTCAGTTGGTTCGCCAGCCTTAGGAATGAGGAGCCCCTCCTCCCAGCCCAGCTAACCAATCCCCTTCGTAAGCTCCAAGCCCCTGCCCCTCCTGCCTCCATGGAACCTGGCTCCGCCACCCGTACCCACACACCTGACACTCCTCCATCCCTGGCTCTTGCCTTCTGCCTAGAACTGCTCAGATCTCTTCCTCACCTTAAAGTCTTTTCCCACCAGCCTGGGCAACACAGCAAGACCCCATCTCTAGAAAAAATTTTAATTAGCTGGGCACAGTGGTGCACACCTGTAGTCCTAGCTACTTGGGAGGCTGAGGTGGGAGGATGGCTTGAACCCAGGAGTTTGAGGCTGCAGTGAGCTATGATCCTGCCACAATACTCCCATCTAAAAAAACATTTCCAAGACACCTAAGTCTTTCAGTCGAGATTTACTAGAGAAGGATCCAGAGAAGGGGTCTTGGGAGACGGGGGGAGCAGGAAGCTTCTAGGATCTCTCTGTGCCTATTTCCCCCAACTCACCCCACCTCTACAAACACACACACACACACACACACACACACAAAATCACACACAACACACACAAAATCACACATACACACACACACAATATACACACAATATACATTCACACAACACATATACTCACAGAACATACACAACATACAACACACACACAACATATGCACGCTCACACATGCACAAGATACACACACACACAGAGTCCTAGCTGAATCTGCACTCCTCATATGCACATACGTGCACATGCACACACCGGGCACATGTGTTCTTGGGTTGGGAGAAGGGCAGCAGGTTATCTTCCAGATCCCCCCACACCTCTGGGCACACACCTTTCCTGGGGTCCTGGTGTAGAAAGGAAGGTGAGGTCGGGGGCAAGCAGGGGTGTTGGGCCCGCCTCAGTCCCTGTTCAGAGTGGATGCGGCAGAGACCTCAAAGGGCCAGAGCCATCATGAGCCGCGACAGAGTGGAGTAACGCCGCAGAAACTGCACACTTGCCTTTCCAAAATGGATGTTCTCTCCTGGGATTCAGCCCGTGAGTGCCTGGCCCCTCACCTCGCTGGAAGGGATGGTCATTTTCCTCCGAGCTCAGCTGCTGGATGTCTTGGAAGTCCTTGGCCATGATGGGCCCGGGCTGGAGCTAGACTGGACTGGAGTTGCTCTGGGGGCTGGGGCAGAGGTGCAGATTCACGTGGAGGCGGATGCTGGGATGGAGGGCAGGGACTGAGGGGTGGGGTGGTGGCCTGGGTTGGATCTGAGGTTGGCAGGCGGTTTGGGCTGAAGTTTGAAATCCTGCTGGTTCCTGTCCCTTCTCAGGAGACCACTGGGGCCTTGACCTGGCCAGGAGACCTCTCCACACACTCATGGACCAGACCACCCAGCAGTTTCCCGCAGGGTCCTCACCGCCCCTGAACCAAGTTCTCCTTGTTCCCAAACACCCCCGTCCCAGCTGCCTCCCCAGCCTCAGTTACCTGCTAAAGGTGTGGAGAGCAGACACCTGGTTCCCACAGGCAGCCCTGGCCTTGGGTAAGGAGGGGTTAAAGCCAGGAGAACTGGGGCAGGTGGCACTCAAGGAGGAGAAGGAGAGTGGAGGAGGGGCTGGTCCGGGCAAGGCCTGCACCCGAATGTCTGGGTGTCCCAGCTCTAACCTGGGACCTCCTGGCCTGGGACTTTGGACAGTAAACACAGGAGGAAACACAGCTGTAACTCACCTGGAGAGTGGGGGCAGGGGACAGGGCCATCTCTGTTCTTATCCCCAGAGAAGGGGGTCCCCTGGGCTGCCCTCCTCACCTCTACACACCAGTCACCTCACTCACTGCACCATTTGGAAGGGGTGACAGGCCAGGAGGAACTGGGGTACAGTTTTCTATTTTCCCTCTCTCCCTCCCCCTTTCACTTCCTGCCTCTGAATTTCCCGGAACTGTGGGTGTCTCCAAATATCCCTGACCAGGATCCCAGGAACCAGTTCTCTGCTCTTGCCCAATCCTGCATCTGAGCCACAGACCCCAGCTTCCTGTGGGCTCGGCCACCAGACTCTCAGTTCCAGCCCAGCTCACTTCACTCTCCTGGGGAGTAAAGTCCCTCAAATCTAGAAGCTGCAGCAGGAGGAGAAAGGGGCTTTGCAGAAAAACAGTTCTCCCTGCAGCAGGAGGAATCCAACTTCAGAGAGCCCGGCCCAGGCAACACAAACACTGACACTGCCCTAAATTCTCCAAGGTGTTTTCTCATGTATCACACGCCTCGATGAGGCAGGGACTTTCATTATTCCCATTTCACAGGGGAGGAAGTGGAGCCTCGGAGAGATGAGGCAACTTGCTCTAGGTGGAGGCCCAGGTGGGTAGAGAAACTGGAAAAGCGAAATGGAGTTAAGAGGGGAAAATAGGCCGGGCACAGTGGCTCACACCTGTAATCCCAGCCCTTTATAGGGCCGAGGTGGGCAGATCACCTGGAGTCAGGAGTTCAAGACCAGCCTGGCCAAATCCATCTCTACCAAAAATACAAAACTTAGCTGGGCGTGGTGCCAGGTGCCTATAGTCCCAGCTATTGGGAGGTAGAGACGGGAGAATCACTTGAATCCGGGAGGTGGAGGTTGCAGTGAGCCAAGATCATGCCATTGCACTCCAGCCTAGGTGACAAGAGGAAAAACTCCATCTCAAAAAAAAAAAAAAAGAAAGAGAGAGAAATAGGGGTGTGTAGCTATCATACTTTATTTCCCCTAATGATGAATCTGGGTTGTTGCAAACAACTACCGCAATTAACACTATGACTAATGTCCTCATCGTGTTCCCATGTGCACCTGGGTGAGAATCTCTCTGGAAACTGTATCCAGGTCAGGTGTGGTGGCTCATGCCTGTAATCCCAACACCTTGGGAAGTTGGAGTGGGGAGGATCACTTGAGGCCAGGAGCTCAAGGCCACAGGGGACTGTGATCACACAACAGCATTCCAGCCTGGGCAACAGCAGGACCCAAAAAAGAAAAGAAAAGGAAGAGAAAGAGAGAGAAAGAAAGGAAGGGAAGGGAGAGAAGAAAGAAAAGAAAAGAAAGAGAGAAAGAAAGAGAGAAAGGAAAGAGGGAGAGAAAGACAAAGAGAAGAATGGAAGGGAGGGAGGGAAGGAGGGAGGGAGGGAGCTAAGAATGGTATTGCTGGGTCAGAGTATTAGCATACCTAATTCCACTGCGGGCTGCCAGACTGTTTTCCAGAATGACTCTGCCAGTCCACGTTCCCACCAGCAGTAGATGAGGGTTCTCTTTTCGGCTTTGTCACTTGATGTTATTAACATCCCAGTTGTTGCCAAGCTGATGCCATATCTTGTTCTTTTATTTTGCATTTCTGGCTAACAGTGGGTTTGAACATATCTTCATCGATTTATTAATCATTTGGGTTTCCTCTTGCATGAATTACCTTTTCATACCCTTTACCCGTTTTTCTATGGGCTTTCCTGAATTCACTTTGTTGATAAGCCAGAATTTCCTGTATGTTCTACTTGTTCAGAAAACGAGACCTTTTGAAAATTAAAAGTATATATATTGTTAACTCCAAAAAATGAATAATGCTATGAAATATAAAATTTAGAAAATCTTCCAGGAAAAAAAAAAGCCATAGATTTTTTTTAATGATAAAACAGTTAAATTGGAAGAAATTTTTTTCTCTGGTCTCAGGCTATCGAATATATTTCCCACTAGGGAAACTCTACACAATCTCCAGACTCCCCCCAACCTTTTTTTTTTTTTTTTTTTTTTTTTTTTTTTTTGGAGACCGAGTTTCCCCCTTGCTGCCCAGGCTGGAGTGCAATGGTGCAATCTCGGCTCACTGCAACCTCCGCCTCCTGAGTTCAAGCGATTCCCCTGCGTCAGCCTCCTGAGTTACAGGCACACTCCACCACACCCAGCTAATTTTTGTATTTTTAGTAGAGATGGGGGTATCCCCATGTTGGCCAGGCTGGTCTCAAACTCCCGACCTCAGGTGATTTGCCCTCCTTGGCCTCCCAAAGTTCTGGGATTACAGGCATCAGCCACCACGCCCAGCACAGACTCCCCTTCTTAACCCACTCCTCCTCAGGGGAGGAGACTGACTGATTGGCATGCTTGGCTCCGCCCCTTGGGGGGTGCTCCCTTTGGTATCTTTCTGCCCACAAGGAGCACGCCTTGTATTCTACTCTCTGCCTGCCACATAGAACTGCTCCTGCTTTGCCCAACTCTGCCTGTGCCTGGGTGAAAGCATCTGCTTAACTCAAGGTATTTTGATCTAATATTTTAAATCAAATCCTCCTTGTTGCTTATCAGCAATTATGCCAACATCTTGATATCCACTCATGTCTCTACTGTGTCTTGATTCTCAATGGATTTCAAACTTAAGAGGAAAAACAAAGGTGCTTTTTCTATTAGCCCCATAAAACCTCCAAAATAACACAGACAATAAGATCAGAGAATGAATATCCAACGAATAGGAGTTCTAGAGATAAGAGGAAGAAAAGGGAGAAAAATTATCAAAGAAATAATACAAGGATGTTACTTAGAATTAAAACGGATAGGTCTCAGCCGGGCACAGTGACTCACATCTGTAATGCCAGCACTTTGGGAGGCCGAAGCAGGGGGGATCATGAGGTCAGGAGATCAAGACCAGCCTGACCAACATGGTGAAACCCTGTCTCTACAAAAAATACAAACTTTAGCTGGGCTTGGTGGCAGGTGCCTATAATCCCAACTACTCGGGAGGCTGAGGCAGGAGAATTGTTTGAACCTGGGAGTTGGAGGTTGCAGTGAGCCAAGATCACGCCATTGCATTCCAGCCTGGCAACAGAGTAAGACTCCACTTCAAAAATAAAATGGATAGGTCTCCAGATTTAGGTATTCTAGTAATAGCCCAGCTGAGCTCATTCATTCAAAAATGACCCAAAGTATGCCACCAT
>NW_016107387.1:7137991-7151153 GCF_001604975.1 Cebus imitator | reverse complement strand
TAGAGACGGGGTTTCACCATGTTGACCAGGATGGTCTCGATCTCTTGACCTCGTGATCCACCCGCCTCGGCCTCCCAAAGTGCTGGGATTACAGGCTTGAGCCACCGCGCCCGGCCCGATAAAGAAAAAATTCTAAAAACCACCAGGGGTGGGGGTAAATCACCTACAAGAAACAAGAATCCGAATGGATTTCACTCTTCAGCTGTTACACTGAACACAGAGAGACAACAGGGTGATGTCTTCAAACTTCCAAGGTAAATTGTTTTCAATCTAGAATTGTAGAGTCAAACCATCAATGGCATGAGAGGGTAGGCTATAGAACTGTCAGATGCTCCAGTTCTCAGAGGATTTGTTTCCTACTGCTATGTCAGGAATTACCATAGAAAGTGAGGAGATAATCCAAAACAATACATGTAGAAGAACATCTCAACATAAGCCCTCTTCATTATTAGAAAAGAACATTTTATTCAGCTCTTCCTGTACTTTTTGCCTACAGGCTGACTTTTTGTCTTAAAATGCTAACTGGTGAAATTCCAGAGCCTGGCCAAGATGGTGAAACTCCGGCTCTACTACAAATATAAAAAAATCAGCCATGCGTGGTGGCAGGCACCTGTAATCCCAGCTACTCAGGAGGCTGAGGCAGGAGAATTGCTTGAACCTGGGAGGTGGAGGTTGCAGTGAGCTGAGATCATGCCACTGCACTCCAGCCTGGGCAACAGAGCAAGACTCTGTCTCAAAAAAGAAAAAAAAAAAACAGCCAAGATGGAGTCACTTTTGCCTCCACACCAACTGTCCATGGAAACGAGTGGGTTTTGTTTTCCAGAAGGAGTGGATGTTCTTTATAACAGCGGATGAGATTTTAAAACAAAAACAAAAAGCAGTCTGGAAGGAAGAGAAGGAGACATTTGGAGAAGCATTTCTACGGGTGAGAGGTCCTTGTCCTCCCCTCTCCCACCGCAGGGGGCAGGAGACACCCACAAGACTCCCATGAAGTGAAGGCCTTCAGGAGGACCCTCTCAGAGTTTAGCTATGATTTCAGAAGCAGGTAAAGGGGGCCGGGCGCGGTGGCTCACACCTGTAATCCCAGCACTTTGGGAGGCCGAGGCGGGCGGATCACCTGAGATCGGGAGTTCAAGACCAGCCTACCAACTAGGAGAAACCCCATCTCTACTAAAAATACAAAATTAGCTGGGTGTGTTGATGCATGTCTGTAATTCCAGCTACTCGGGAGGCTGAGGCAAGAGATCGCTTGAACCCGGGAGGTGGAGGTTGCAGTGACCCAAGATCGCGCCATTGCGCTCCAACCTGAGCAACAAGAATGAAACTCCATCTGAAAAAAAAAAAGAATTCTGTGTTCACCCCAGCACGAAAGTGAAGGAATGTAGTTGCAATGATAGTGGTGGTTCAGTATTCCATCTATTCAAGTCAACCAAAAAAGAATATGGAATATAGAAAAATATAGAACCCAAGAAATATGGGCTGTGAGTTCAATCCCATCTGGAGAGCATGGATTTAGCAACTAGAAAGGATAGAGAACTTCTCCCTGTGGCTCCAGGAAAATTATTCTAATGATGTGCAGCCCAGACCCCACATCCAGTGTCAGAACGCTGTCCAGCAAGTAGCCCCAGGCAACACCTGGCAACCCCAGCGGACACAGATGTGAATGCTTTTCCTTCAGTAAAGTGTATTCCAAACCTAGGAAGGTGTGAAACTAAATATATAGGCGGTGAAGTAAACCTAACATGTAGTATTAATACATCTGTGCTAAATTTAAGAGCAATCTATATTTGGTATTGTAATGTGTAAGAAAATTCAGCATACTAAAGATTTGGAATTAGCCTGAGATAACAAATCAAAACATAAAATGAAGTACTTGATTTTAGATTTGTGGTTTCTTTTTCAGTTGAAAGGTATGAAATAATTTGATGAGGTTTGTAAACAATATTGGAATGTTGATGAGACCTTGAGATTCCTTGTGAATATTAATTTGCCTTAGTTACTTAGTTTTTGATTGTTAAAATCAAATCCCTAAAATACACCAAATGTGTAAACTCAATTTAAAATGTTTCTAGGCATTTAACTGCATGGTGAATGAAACTGATTATTTAAGAGAGTTTTGTGTCTTTGATTTTCATTATTATGCATTAATCAGTGAGAAAGTAAAGTTGGTGGCTCTTATTTAGCACAATTTATTAAAAGAATAATTACTGCAGGGCCCGGTGGCTCACACCTGTAATCCCAGCACTCTGGGAGGCCGAGGTGGGTGGGTCACCTGACGTGAGGAGTTGGAGACCAGCCTGGCCAAAATGGTGAAACCCCATCTCTAATAAAAATACAAAACATTAGCCAGGTACGGTGGCAGGCACCTGTAATCTCAGCTACTCTGGAGGCTGAGGCAGGAGAATCATTTGAACCCAGGAGGCAGAGGTTGCGGTGAGCCAAGGTTGTGCCATTGCACTCCAGCCTGGGTGACAAGAGTGAAACTCTGTCTCAAAAAATAATAAATACGTTTTTTTGTTTGTTTGTTTGTTTGTTTTGAGACAGAGTTTCGCTCTTGTCACCCAGGCTGGAGTGCAATGGCACGATCTCGGCTCACCACAACCTCTGCCTCCCAGCTCAAGCTTTTTTTGTGCCTCAGCCTCCCAAGTAACTCGGAATACAGGTATGTGTCACCACACTTGGCTAATTTTGTGTTTTTAATAGAGATGGGGTTTCTCCATGTTGGTCATGCTGGTCTCGAACTCCTGACCTCAGGTGATCTACCCGCCTTGGCCTCCCAAAGTGCTGGGATTATAGGCATGAGCCACCGCGCCTGGCGAACAATTACGTTTATAAGCTGAACTTACAAGAAGCTTAAGGAAAACTAGGTTTAAAATGTACTTTAACAAACTGACTATTAATTATTTTAAGGAAACAAAATGGTAACAGTCCATTTGGTACACAAGTACCAGCATGAACATGAAAAACTCTCCCTGACTTTAGGATCTACATGCCAAAGGGCAGTGTCCAAGGGGCCGCCTGAGAGAGTGCCCACCCGTGCCAAGACCACCTGCAGCAGAGCCACCCTGAACTCCCCTTTTGCCAGGCAAGTGGACAGGGCAGAAACGGACAGGCCCCCAGTGCCAGTCTGAGAGGCCCTGAGGCCAAGAAGGTGGGCTTCCTGCCCTGTCCAGCGTGTCTCCACATCAGGAAGCTCTGTGCCCACCCCCTGCCACTCCCTCCTCTCTTTCTTCCCTGCTCTCTTTTTCTCCGTGGTACTCGTCACCATTTGATAACGAATGTCATATATTTAGGTTGTTATCTTTCTGCACATACAGGCAGGCACTGCGACAGCAGGGACTTTGTCTCACTCAGTCCTAAATCCCCAGCATCTAGAAAGGTCCCCGCGCTTGGTCTGCTCCCAATCATTCTGTGCTGTGTGAAGGCACGGATGGCCTCTGCTCCTGCTCTGTGTCTCCCTCCCAGTCTGAACTGCCAGCTCCCTGACCTCAGGAACGACCTTATTCAACATTCAATCTCTGTGCCCAGCACCAACCCAAAAAAAAAAAAAAAAAACAAATTAAAAAAAAAAAAAAAAAAAAAAAAAAACAAAAAAAAAAAAAAAAAAAACAAGAGTCTAATCCATGTACAAGTGACTCCCTGTGGGAAGCCAGGCTGGCCCTTTGGAATCAAACAAACGTGAGTTTCAATGCTGGTTCTGTCACTTACCAGCCATCATGGAACCTTGGACAAGTGACTCGAGGTTTCTGTTCTTCAGTTTCTTCAGCTGGAAATGGGGATGACAATACCTGCCTCACTCTGTTCCTGTTGGAATTAAATGGGTTAATGTAAGGCAAAGTGTCTAACGCTGACCGTTTTGGGTCTTTTTTGTTGTTGTTGTTTTGTATAAGCAAAGCCCTCTCACTGTAGGTGCTCAATGAAAATCAATTCCTTCACTCCTTTTAACCTCCTCCAATTGCTGCAGAGAAAGCTCGGCTTCCCTCCCGCTGAGCTGGTGCTTGACTTACATTTACTGCCCTGGGGAGTGACAGGAGTCAGTAGGGGTGGGCTGGAGGGCCTGGCATCTGTGCTGGCGGATGGGAGCAGAAGAATCAGTTCCCGGTTGGGAATTTGGAGACATCAACAATTTTGGGAACTTCAAGGACAGGAAGCAGAGAAAGAGATGTGATAGAGAGGGGGAAATAGCCGGCCCCTTCTAGACAGCCCCTTCCCACTCCCAAGTCACAGAAATGAGGAACCCAGGAGAGCCAACAGGAAGGGACAAATTCCCCAAATTCCCAGGTCCCGCCCAGGCCCATCCTCCAGCCTGGTCCAGAGCTCAGTCCTGAACTCAGCTCCCAGCCCCCACAACTCCATCAGCCCCAGACCCACTAGCCACCTGTCCCAGGCCCAATTCCAACAAAGAGAAGGGGTAGGGCCCTGGAGAAAATGAGGTTCCCCAATGTTAAATGCCCACTCTGAATGAAGGGACCCCCCAGACAAGCTTTGTGTGAGCAACGTGGTTGTTTACTCACCAGGTGCGGGCAGGCTGAGTCCAAAAAGAGAGTCAGGGGAGGGCGGTGGGATAGGAGTTGGTTTTGTAGGTTGGGGGTAAGCAGCGGAAAATTGCAGAAGTTACAGTTCAGGGTGGTTTTTGCAAGCTGGGAGGGGGTCGTAGGGTCTGGAGTCATGAGGTTGACTTATCAGTTGAGCAAGGTCAGTTACAAAGTCCAGTTGCCTTAACAGTTGAGGCAGGAATAAGGAAAAACAGAAGAATGTCTCAGAGTTAATTAGGCACTGCAAGCGTTGGTCATTCTTCTCCTTTTTGTGGTTTTCCAGTTAACTTCAGACTTTCTAGTTCCAGGAACTCATCTGGAGGTGTATGTGCAGGTCACAGAGGTTACCATGCAGTCCATCACACCGTCAGCCTAAAAGACCCTACGCCCAAATCACAGGAGAACTCCCCTGGCCTCTCCGCATCTGTTTCCACTTCTCCTGGTCTCTGTCTTCCTCCGTTTATCTGCCTCGTTCCATGCTCCCGCCGTTCTCTCCTCCATAGGCTCTCTCTCTCTGCCTCCCTCTGGCTCATTCGCTCACATACTGCACAGCAGGTATGCGCTGGGGAAGAGGGAGAAGGCCAGTGAGTAAACTCATAGGAAGCAGAGGACAGGGCCAGAGAGAGGAAGGGGCCAGATCACGGGGCCTCAGGGGCGTGGAAGCCCTGAGGAGTTTTGTCTGTGAAATGGGGAATCACTGATGAGTTAAACAAGGCAACAAAGGTCTGATATACATTTTTAAAGTCACCTTCAGGCTCCTATATGAGGATGAAGCTTTAGGGGTGAGAGTGGGCAGGGGATGTTGGTGCCAAAGTCCCAGAAGAGGGGTGACGATGGTGTTTGGGACTGGAAGTGGCTGTGACGACAGTGAGGAGATGTCAGATTAAAAGAAGATGTGGTGTCTCACGCCTGTAATCCCAGCACTTTAGAAAGTTGAGGCGGGTGGATCATCTGAGGTTAGGAGTTCAAGACCAGCCTGGTCAACATGAAGAAATCCCGTCTCTACTAAAAATACAAAAAAAATTAGCTGGGCATGGTGGTGGGCACCTGCAATCCCAGCTACTTAGAGGCTGAGGCAGGAGAATTGCTTGAACCCAGGAGGTGGAAGTTGCAGTAAGCCAAGATCATGCCACTGCACACCAGCCTGGGCAACATGAGCAAAGACTCCGTCTCAAAAATAAATAAATAAAAGTACTTTTTGGGCCAGGCGCAGTGGCTCACACCTGTAAGCCCAGCACTTAGGGAGAGAGACAAGAGAATGGCTTGAGGCCAGCTTTGAGACCAGCCTGGGCACATAGTGAGACCTTGACTCTACAAATAAAAAATAAAATTGAAAAAAAAAAAACACAAGGTAGGTAGATCTTGGAGGAAGAACCATCAATTCAGCACTGGCTGGGGAGGGCCTCTGGGCAGGGAAAGCAAGGCTTCCCGAAGAAGCTTTGGATGCGGCTGAGAAAGTGAGAGCAGTTTAGCTGAGCCAGGAAGAGGGGGCTGGAGTGGGTTAAACGCGCAGTGTAAAAAGAGGAACTAAAAAAAGCTCAGTTTGGGATAGAGCGAGTTTGAGGTCCCTGTTAGACCCTGAGGTGAGATGCAGGGAGGAAGCCGAATACACAATCTGGGCAGGGACACACACTCCACACATTAACCCCAATGCCTTGAGCTCCATTGACCTGAAGAGATAGCCCTGCTCCTGTCCAGCTGGCCCCTGACCTCTGGTCACACTGGCCTCAGATCTGTGTCTCCTTCTCAAGTACCTGGCCCCCAGGGCCACTGTCCCTCGGTCTCCACTGGGTGCACTGGAAAGGAAGGGTGAGGTACGAGAAGCCCCATTAACGCCATGAAATCACCAGGCACAGTGGCTCATGCCTGTAATCCCAGCACTTTGGGAGGCTGAGGCAGGCAGATCACAAGGTCAGGAGCTTGAGACCAATCTGGCCAACATGGTGAAACCCTGTCTCTACTGAAAATATAAAAATTAGCTGGGTGTGGTGGTACATGCCTATAATTCCAGCTACTCAGGAGGCTGAGGCAGGAGAATTATGAACCCGGGAGGCAGAGATTGCGGTGAGCTGAGATCGCACCACTGCACTCCAGCCTGGTGACAGAGCGAGACTTCATCTAAAAAAAAAAAAAAAAAAAAAAAATGACATCAGCAGCTCAAACACCAGGAAGTCCCAGCTTTTGCAACAGCTCATAAGGACTGGTGCTTCTTCCTGTGAGCAGTGACAGCCTGCAGGATTCTAAACTCTGCTTTTCATTGTTTTGTCCTTGAGTGGATCACGCCTTCCTAATCTACCGTGTTCTGCATTTATCTACATCCGCAGGGTTTGTGGTCTTGTTGCTAGAGGCCTAATTCTCCTTGCCTGGTTTATAAAATCCAGGTAACCGAGGATTTTTTTTGGGGGTGTGGATACTCTATGTCAAAAGGATATGCATGTTTTTGAAAGATCACAATGTACTGGGGGCTGGAATCTGGAACTGAAGGGGGAACGGTTCCCTTGTCCCCCTCACAGGGCTTACAACAGGGAGAGTGGCTCACTCCTTCAGAGTCCTGCCGCTCAAACCTCTAGGGGTGCATGCAGACGGGCAGGTTGTGGGGCTCCAACCCCTTGGCAGCCTCTGAGGGTGAATGCTTACAGCTCCTGAAGCCCCGGAGGGCATGTGTTACGGGGTCCTCTTTTTTGGGGGGAGGCGAGGATGGAGTCTCACTCTGTCATCCCTGCTGGAGTACAATGGCACGATCTTGGCTCACTGCAACCTCCGCCTCCTGGGTACCGGGCTCTCCTCCAGCTGCCTCAGCCAAACTCTGCACCATTCTGCTGATCAGTGGCCTGCCGGCCTCTGCCTGTCAGCGTGCTCTTACGCCGGTGCGTTCCTCTCCAAGTCCAGCCTCTGTGTGTCTACCCGCTAGGGTCTCAGGGTTTTTATAGGCACAGGATGGGGGTGTGGCAGGCCGGGATGGTCTTGGGAAATGCTACATTTGGGCATGAAAACAGAAATGCCTGTTCTCACTCAGGTCCGTGGGCAGGGGCCCAGGTGTGAAACCCTAGCCAGAGACCTACCCTTCTCTACCCAGCACATCCTTGCCCCACTCCCATATCAGAACCAAATGGTTTTCTGTCATCTTGACATGATCACAAGGGTCTATGAGGCCAAGCACAGTCAGAGGGGCCTGGGGGTGGCATCATATGCCCACAGGATGGCAGCTCTTGCCTGTGTCAGAAGCACAGAAATAAGGGACCCTGCATTCAGAAAGACCACAGTTAAGAGGAAAATATACAGGTTCACAGGCTTGGAGTGAGTGGACCCCAGAAATAAGGCGTCCAAGGACGCCATTCTGGAGAAATGCCTCAGTCCAGAGCCTTGCCCTCCAGACTTCCCACCCACACACCTGCCTGTCAGAGGAGAGCAAACGCCAGGAGAGCCACTGGCCACAAGTATATGGTATCTGATATATTTGTTTGTTTTCATATAAAATTAATTTGAAATTAAATATTCCTGGATGATGACGAGTTACCTAACGGGTACGAGGTACATTGTTTGGGGGATGGATACCCGAAAAGCCCTGAGCTCACCACTCCACATCTATGCATATAACCACATTATGCTCATTTCCCATAAATTTATAAAAATAAACAAATAAAGCTAAGAAGCAACACTTTGAAATAAATACTACTTGAGTCAAAATGAACTAACCAAGAAAAAAATGCTCCAGGCTAGGTACAGTGGCTCACGCCTGTAATCCCAGCACTTTGGGATGCCAAGGTGGGCAGATCATGAGGTCAGGAGTTTGAGACCAGCCTGGCTAATATGGTGAAACCCCATCTCTACTAAAAATACAAAATTTGGGCTGAGGCAGCCGGACGTGGTGCATCATGCCTGTAATCCCAGCACTTTGGGAGGCCGAGGCGGGCAGATCATGAGGTCAAGGGATCGAGACCATCCTGGCCAACATGGTAAAACCTGGTCTCTACTAAACACAAAAAATTAGCTGGGCATGGTGGCACATGCCTGTAGTACCCGCTACTTGGGAGGCTGAGGCAGGAGAATTGCTTGAACCAGGGAGGCAGAGGTTGCAGTGAGCCGAGATGGCATCACTGCAGTCCAGCCTGGGTGACAGAGCAAAACTCCATCTCAAAAAGAAAAAAATGCTCCTGACACATGATCAAGTAATGCTGTAATACCAGGTTAACACATGTTAGAGCTTATTATATGCCAGGCATTATACCCTGTGCTTTACATCCATTATCTCAATTAAGCCTCATAATAGGCCTAGGGAAAAGGGTCTGCTGTTATCCCCATTTACAGATGAGCAAACTAAGGCCTAGAGAGAAATTAAGCAACTTCACTGAAGTCACTCATAAGGATGGGCACAGTGGCTCACACCTGTAATTCCAGCACTTTGGGAGGCTGAGGCAGGCAGATTGCTTGAGCTCAGGGGTCCCAGACCAGCCTGGGCAACATGGTGAGACCCACCTCTACAAAAATAAAAAATCAAGTCAATCATAAGTAAATGGCTCAGCCAAGATGCAGACTGCTATGGTCTGAATGTTCGTATCCCCCAGAATTCATATGTTAGAGCCTAATACCCAGTATGACAGTATTAAGAGGTGGGGCGTTTGGGATGTGATTTAAGTCAAGAGGTTTGCCCTCATGGATGGGATTCGTGGCATTATAAAAGAGGCTGGAGGGAGCTGTTTTGCCCCGTCCATCATGCCCCTTCCACATAGAAGTTGCTGTCTGTGGCTGGGCATGATAGCTCATGCCTATAACCCCAGTACTTTGAAAGGCCAAGGTGGGCGGATCACCTGAAAGCAGGAGTTCGAGACCAGCCTGGTCAACAGGGTGAAACCCATCTGTACTAAAAATATAAAAATTAGCTGGGCGTGGGGCACACACCTGTATTCCCAGCTACTCAGGAGGCTGAGGCAGGAGAATTGCTTAAACTCGGGAGGTGAAGGTTGCAGTGAGCTGAGGTCACACCATTGCACTTCAGCCTGGGTGACAGAGCAAGGCTCAGTCTCAAAAAAAACAAAGAAGCCCTCACCCCGTGCGCAGGCCCCCCCAGCAGAAGCCCCCATGCCGGCACCATGTCAAAGAAAAAAGGATTGAGTGCAGAAGAAAAGAGAACTTGCAAGATGGAAATAGTTTTTGAAACAAAAGATGTATTTCAATTAAAAGACTTGGAGAAGATTGCTCCCAAAGAGAAAGGCGTTACTTCTATGTCAGTAACAGAAGTCTGTCAAAGCTTAGCTGATGGTGGCATGGCTGACTGTGAGAGGATCAGAACTTCTAATTATTATTGGGCTTTTCCAAGTAAAGCTCTTCATGCAAGGAAACATAAGTTGGAGGCTCTGGAATCTCAGTTGTCTGAGGGAAGCCAAAAGCGTGCAAGCCTACAGAAATGCATTGAAAAAGCTAAAATTGGCCAATGTGAAACGGAAGAGCAAACCACGCTAGCAAAAGAACTTTCTTCACTTCGAGACCAAAGGGAACAGCTAAAGGCAGAAGTAGAAAAATACAAAGATTGTGACCCACAAGTCGTGGCAGAAATACGCCAAGCGAACAAAATAGCCCAAGAAGCTGCTAACAGATGGACTGATAACATATTTGCAATAAAATCTTGGGCCAAAAGAAAATTTGGGTTTGAAGTAAATAAAATTAATAAAACTTTTGGAATTCCAGAAGACTTTGACTACATAGACTAAAATATTCCATGGCAGTGAAGGATGTAAATTTTAAACTATTATCTAAATAAGTGTACTGAATGGTCATTTGCCTGCAACTATATGTATCCTTTTGTTAATGTTAAATAACGTGTAAAATAAAAAAAAAAAAAAAAAAAAAAAAAAAAAGAAGTTGGTGTCTGTGATGATGGTCCTCATCAGGCACCAAACCTCCTGGTGCTTGATTTTGGCCTTCCCAGCCTCCAGAATCGTGATCAACAAACTTCTGTTGTTGATAAATTACCCATTCTAAGGCAACTGGCTGTATCAGTACAAATGAACTACAGACGCAGTTCCATCTGACTCCAGAACCAAAGCTCTTGCCACTCTGCACCCCTGGGGTACATTCCTGGCATCGCAGACCTGCCTCTGTTTCAGCAGTACAAGATACGAAAGGTCCAAACCCCCTGCACCTACCTTGGAGCGCCACACATGACCATCTCCAGCCTTCTCATGTGCTGAGTGCCTGGAATCCCAGTCCACGCATCCATCTCATGCCCTTCAGCTCATCTTCCAGGATGTGACTTCAGAGGAGAGTAAACTCCTCCTCCAGGAAGCCTTCTCTGACTTACCAAGTAGAGCTCACCAGGCCCTCTTGGGCACCACCTCCATGCAGGAATATTCTGTAATCTTTGTTTGGGGACACTGTCTATCTCCCCTGCTGCACCAGGCCCGGCAGAACCCGTGGCTTTGTCATTTCTGTGTCCCTAACATGCTGTACGGAACCCAGCACACAGCTGGCCCAGACTCCTCAACTTTGCCCTTAGAGTCATGACAGAGGAAGGCTGGTGTTTTTGTGTAAACACTGGAAAAGTCTCAAGAAACCGCTCATCAAAAAGTAAGGAACAATGCGATTCATCCATCAGCTTTATAATCATTTCCATTTGGTAACCTGTTAGGGCTCTCTAAGAGAATTTGCATTCTCTCCCTGTTAGGGCTAAGTAGAAGTCACCACTTGGGAGGTAGACAGGGTTTCAACAGAGGTCCCCCCAAGGGCTCTCTTGAGCCCCATCTCCACTGCTCCCCACTTACCCCCAGCATCTGTCAAACATATTCTATTCAGTGGATGACCCCATAGAATCCTTGAGATCGCAGGTCCCAGGTGAGGCTTTTCCTGGCCTTGCTCAGTGCTGTGACCCTGCAACATAGGAGAGCATTTAGCACAGAGTAGGCTCTCAAGAAACATTAGTTGGGCTAGGCACAATGGCTCACACCTGTAATCCCAGCACTTTGGGAGGGTAAGGCAGGGGGATCACTTGAAGCCAGGAGTTTGAGACCAGCCCAGCCCACATAACAAGATCCCCATCTCTACAAAAATTTCTTTTAATTTAGCAGGGTGTAGTGGCATGGGCCTATAATCCCACTACTCAGGAGGCTAAAGTGGGAGGATCTTTTGAGCCCAGGAGTTCAAGGCTACAGTGAACTATGATTGAGCCACTGCATTCCAGCCTGGGTGACAGGGCCAGACTCATCTCAAAAAATAGAAATAAAGAAATTCTGGCCGGGTACAGTGGCTCACACCTGTAATCCCAGCACTTTGGGAGGCCGAGGTGGGCGGATCACAAGCTCAGGAGTTCAAGACCAGCCCGACCAACATGTTGAAACCCTGTCTCTACTAAAAATACGAAAACTAGCCAGGCATGGTGGTGCATGCCTGTAATCCCAGCTACTCGGGAGGCTGAGGCAGGAGGATCGCTTGATTCCAGGCAGCAGAGATTGCAGTGAGCCGGGATCGTGCCACTGCACTCCAGCCTGGGCAACAGAGCAAGACTCCGTTGTAGCAGGAGCTGCTGTGGGAAACAGATCTCACGAACGCCGAATGGAGAAGGAGGAAGTTTATTCCAGCCCCGGAGCCTGAGCGATAATTGGTCCAAAGCTCAGCTCGTCTAACAAAGGAAGGTTTCAACTTTATATAGGCTTATACTTTAGATATTACACATGGAAGAATCTTGGGTTTACAGTCTTAGAACACTCATATGAAAGGGTTCCGGTTTACAGTTTTAGGACTCACATGTGAAACTCTTGCTACAGTTTTAGGACTCACATGGGGACTCTTGCCACTCTGCACCCCTGGGGTACATTCCTGGCATCGCAGACCTGCCTCTGTCTCAGCAGTACAAGAAACGAAAGGTCCAAACTCCCTGCACCTACCTTTGAGCTCAACACATGACCATCTCCAGCCTTCTCATGTACAGGTTTTGGGTTTGATCTTGTTTTAAACAAAAGGTGTCTTCCGGAGAGTCTCCCCAAGACCAAGCCTCCCACCTACAGGAAGGTGAAACAGGAGGCGCCAGGCGGTCAGCCTTTTCTTCTATTGAAATGCAGTGTGATAGTCAAAGAAGTTGATCTCAGATGCCTGGGTCTCCTTCTTCACTGTCTCAAAATAAATAAATAAATAAATTCTGACACGAGCTAAACCATGGATAAACCTTGAAGATATTATGCTGAGTGAAATAAGCCAGTCATTGCACAGGGATAAATATTGTATAATTCCACCACTAAGGTAGCCAAATTCATAGAGACAAAAACTAGAATGGTGATTGCCAGGGGATGGGGTTGGGGGGCAGGGAATGGGCAGTTACTGCTCAATGGGTTTAGAGTTTCAGTTTCGCAAGATGAAAAGAGTTGTGTGGATGGTTGCACAACCATGAATGTGCTGCGTGCAACAGAAATGCATGATTAAAAACGGTTAAATTCGGGCCGCGCACAGTGGCTCACGCCTGTAATCCCAGCACTCTGGGAGGCCGAGGCGGGTGGATCACGAGGTGAAGAGATCCAGACCATTCTGGTCAACATGGTGAAACCCCGTCTCTACTAAAAATACAAAAAATCAGCTGGGCATGGTGGTGCGTGCCTGTAATCCCAGCTACTCAGGAGGCTGAGGCAGGAGAATTGCCTGAA
>NW_016107387.1:7132574-7137960 GCF_001604975.1 Cebus imitator | reverse complement strand
AAGAGCAAAACTCCGTCTCAAAAAAAAAAAAAAAAAAAAAAAAGGTTAAATTCTATGTCATGTGCATTTTACCACGATTTTTTATGCAAAAGGCAGTTTTAAAACATTACTGCAATAGGTGTTAAACCTTATTTCATATTTCTAGGAGTTTACTCTTTCACCACTTAGGAAGTTGGGTTCATGCCGGGCGAGGTGGCTCATGCCTGTAATCCCAGCACCTTGGGAGGCCCAGGGGGGCTGATCTCCTGAGGTTGGGAGCTGGAGACCAGCCTGACCAACATGGTGAAACCTGTGTCTACTAAAAATACAAAATGAGTCAGGCGTGGATGGCAGCTACTCGGGAGGCTGAAGCAGGAGAATCACTTGAACCCAGAAGGTGGAGGTTGCGGTGAGCTGAGATCGCGCCATTGCACTCCAGCCTGGGTAACAAGAGCAAAACTCCGTCTCAAAAAAAAAAAAGTTGGGTTTTTTTCTTTTTCGCTTGTTCCCAACATCGGGATAGCAGCGCCACCGTGTGGTCACAGCTGCGGATGCCAGTCTGCAAGGACAGAGACTCCCCTGCCAGCCAACTATTTTTTACAACAGGTTGAGCAGCCCTAACCCAGAAATCCAAAATCCGAAAGCCTCCAAAATCCAAAATTTTCTAAGCCACAAGTGGAAAATTTCACACCTGGCCTTCTGTGACAGGTTTCAATCAAAATGCCATTGAAACTGTTTCATGCACAAAATTATTTAAAATATTGTATAAAATCACCTTCATAGCCTGGACAACATAGCAAAACTCTGTCGCTAGAAAAAATTTAAAAATTAGCCAGGTCTGTGTGGCACGCCTGTAGTTCCAAACTACTGAGCAGGCTGAGGCAGGAAGATCACTTGTACCCAGGGGTTTGAGACGAGTGAGCTATGATCGCACCACTGCACTCCAGCCTAAGTGACAGAGCAAACCCTTGTCTCAGAAAAACATTTTTTAATTTGTTTAATGCTTTGCATGTAAGGTACATATGAAACTAAATAAATTTTGCGTTTAGACTTGGGTCCCATCCCCAACATAACTCATTATGTATATGCAAATATATTCCAAAAATTTTTTTTAATTCAAACTCCAAAACACTTCTGATCCCAGGCATTTTGGATAAGGGATACTTAACCTGCATTATGCTTCTCTCTAAGTAGCTGAAGTGAAACATTAAACAGTAAAAAGATTCTTTTTTTTTTTTTTTTGAGAGTCCTGCTCTGTGGCCCAGGCTGGAGTGCAGCGGTGCAATCTCAGCTCACTGCAACCTCCGCCCCCTGGGTTCAAGTGATTCTCCTGCCTCAGCCTCCCAAGTAGCTGGGATTACAGACTTACACCACCACACCCGGCTAATTTTTGTATTTTTAGTAGAGACAGGGTTTCACCATATTGGTCAGGCTGGTCTCGAACTCATGATCCACCCACCTCAGGCTTCCAAAGTTCTGGGACTACAGGTATGAGCCACTGTGTCTGGCCAAGACCATTCTTCTATAGCTAAGAGCACTAAATTATTCAGCTCCTGAGAACCATTTGACAACTCTTACCTCTCATTATCTTTCTTTTGCCAACTTTGAACTCATTCTAGCTTGAATCGCAAACACTTTCTAGTTCACATCTTAGAGTGGAAAAAGGCTTGTGAATCCTCTAAAGGTGCTGAGGCAGCTTGGCATGAGACGTTGATAGCTTCTGTTTCATCCCCAGATGTATTCAATGGAGTTCAGAAACGAGGGCAATTGCATTTTTAAGCTCCAGATTTAAAAGACTCTTTGAAAAATAGCTCTTTGAGTTTTACTTTTGACAGAAAGACTAAATGCAATCCACAGCCTCTCTGCCCTAACAGACTTGTGTGTTCCTTCTTGTTAGGCCTCCAAGTCCAGGCCTGGCCATTTTAGCCTTGGTGACCTGCACATACACCTCTGGAAAGTCCCCAGGAGCCAGAAAGTCTAAAGTAACCACAAATGACCAGGTGGCCACAGAAAGAAGTAAAACAACTTGTTCCTGCCTCAACTAATTGCTCTGCAAACCTGTACCCATTGTTCCTGTTCAGCCTTGCAAAATTTCCCCCAGACATTGGGTTTCTTAAGACTCCCACCCCGTAACTATGTAATCTACTGCACCCCCCCCGACTGCAACCGATACTCCCCACCCTTATGATCATGCCTGTTTGTAATAAATGACCCCTACCTTGTGATCATGCATCCCGTGACGCCTTTCCCTTCCCCAAGATAATTACCACCTCTAACTGACCACTTGCTCCAACCTGTAGAACCAACTCCTACCCCACCACCCTCTGCTGACGCCCTTTTCAGCCTCAACCTGCCTGCACCCAGGGGAATAACAGCCATGTTGCTCACACAAAGCCTGCCTGGTGGTCCCTGCACAAGCGGCACGCGTGACACTTCTCTCTCTTTTTTTTTGAGACGGAGTTTCCCTCTTGTTGCCCAGGCTGGAGTTCAGTGGCACAACCTTGGCTCACCAGCACCTCTGCCTCCCAGGTTCAAGCGATTCTCCTGTCTCAGCCTCCCAAGTAGCTGGGATTACAGGCATGTGCCACCATGCCTGGCTAATTTTGTATTTTTAGCAGAGACGGGGTTTCTCTGTGTTGATCAGGCTGGTCTCAAACTCCTCACCTCAGGTGATCCGCCCGCCTCAGCCTCCCAAAGTGCTGGGATTACAGGCATGAGCCACTGCGCCTGGCCGGATTGTTTTGAGATGGAGTCTCCCTGTCATCCAGGCTGGAGTGCATTGGCACAATCTTGGCTCACTGCAGCCTCCACTCCCCCAGGTTCAAGCGATTCTCCTGCCTCAGCCTCCCCAAATATAATAGCTGGGACCACAGGCATGATACCACACCCAGCCAGTTTTTGTATTTTCAGTAGAGACAGGGGTTTCACCATGGTGGCCAGGCTGGTCTCAAACTCCTGACCTTGTGGTCTGCCCACCTCAGCCTCCCAAAGTGCTGGGATTACAGGCGTGAGCCACCACGCCAGGCCCCGCAGCTTGATTTTGCAGGCTGCTCTTGGTTAGAAAAGAAATCATTTGGGGGCTGCTTTTTGCTAAAAGGGATGCCTTACGGAGGACTCTCTTATTGTCACCAACTGCCTAAGTGATTTCTTTTTAGGTCCTCTATTACTTTGCCAGGTCCACGGTGACTACAGCACAGCCACAGCAGGGGTGGCCTCTGGCTGAGTAGGACCCGTTTGCCGCAGCAGCATCTGGTGGCAATCGCAGAAACAAGAAGGCAGTAGAGGCCAGACACAGGGGCTCACACTTGAAATCCCAGCACTTAGGGAGGCTGAGACGGGCAGATCACCTGAGGTCGGAGGTTCGAGACCAGCCTGGCAAACATGGTGAACCCAGTCTCTACTAAAAATACAAAAATTAGCAGGGTGCGGTGGCAGGAGCCTACAATACCAGCTACTCAGAAGGCTGAGGCAGGAGAATCACTTGAACTTGGGAGCAGAGGTTGCCCTGAGCTGAGATTGTGCCACTGCTCTACAGCCTGGGCAACAAGAGTGAAACTCTGTCGCAGTAGAGGACGGAGCCTGTTGGTGGACTTAATGAATTCTCCGGATCTCTGTCTGCAAAAGGTCTGGTTCTTTTTTTTTTTTTTTGAGACAGGGTCTGGAGCGCAGAGGCACCACCGTGGCTCTCTGCAGCCTCGACCTCCCAGGCTCATGCAGTCTTCCAACCTCAGCCTCCCAAGCTCCCAAGTAGCTGCCACTACAGGCCAATGCCACCACACTCCCCAGGTCTGGCTCTTTTAAACTGCGAAAGTCTCCATATATTCTCCAAGAAATTGGGCAAGGGACTTCCCATTAATCTGGGCTTATGAGGACTTGAGCAATAACTTTGAATATTAAAAAGAGACATAACCTCACTTGTACCCCAAGCTGGTGAAGCCAGTCATGTGCGTGACAATTAACATGTCTTGTTTCCCCTCCTCCATTGCGTAGTAAGGAGACTGGCCATAAACCTCGCAGTGGGAGAGAAGAAGCTGGCTTCCAGCCTCCACTGTGCTGCAGCTGAATGACCTTAGTCAAGTCACTTAGGACTCACCCAGGCTGGAGTGCAATGGTGCAATTTTGGCTCACCGCAACCTCCACTTCCCGAGTTCAAGCAATTCTCCTGCCTCTGTCTCCCGAGTAGCTGGCATGCACCACTATACCTGGCTAATTTTTTATATTTTTGGTAGAGATGGGGTTTCTCCATGTTGGTCAGGCTGGTCTCGAACTCCCAACCTAGGTGATCCGCCCGCTTCAGCCTCCCAAAGTGCTGGAATTACAGGTGTGAGCGATCACGCCCGGCCTAGGACTCAGTTTCTTCAACTATAAAAATTTTTTGAGATGGAGTGCAGAGACCAGCTGGGTCGTGAAGACCCCAACCCAGGCAGCGCTGAAGGAATTAAGGAACAGACACAGAGATAGAGCACAAGGAGAGCCTCAGAGTCTGACTCACACATTTATTGACAGCAAGCAAGTGATAATCATCATTTAACTAAAAGGATTCTTCACAGGGAACAAAGCATTCTTTACAATGGCAAGAAATGGGCTCTGGCTCACTTATCTACTGCAGCTGGAACATGTCATGAAGGCACCTGTCGCTCATGCTATTGTTTATGGTTCAGCTCACTGCAACTAGGTTGGAGCAATTCTCCTGCCTCAGCCTACTGAGTAGCTGAAATTACAGGTGCCCACCATCACACCCAGCTAATTTTTGTATTCTTTTAGTAGAGACAGCGTTTCGCCGTGTTGGCCAAGCTGGTCTCGAACTCCTGTCCTCAGGTGATCTGCCCGTCTCGGCCTCCCAAAGTGCTGGAATTATAGGCGTGAGCCACTGTGCCCAGCCCATCTATTAAAATTATAATCATCTCACCTACCCAGTAAAGTCATTGGAAGGTTTGAGACAGAGTGTATGCAAAACACCGAGCAAGTAACAGACCCTCAAGTGAATGAGTTACAGCCTTCCTTCAAGACAGGCACCAGGCCTGTAATCCCAGCACTTTGGCAGGCTGAGGCAGGCGAATCACCTGAGGTCAGGAGTTCGAGACCAGCCTGGCCAACATGGAGAAACCCTGTCTCTACTAAAAAATACAAAATTAGGCCAGGCACCGTGGCTCACGCCTATAATCCCAGCACTTTGGGAGGCCGAGGTAGGCGGATCATGAGATCAAGAGATCAAGACCATCCTGGCCAACATGGTGAAACCCCATCTCTACTAAAAATACAAAAAAAGTTAGCTAGGCATGGTGGCGTGTGCCTGTAGTCCCAGCTACTTGGGAGGCTGGGGCAGAATTGCTTGAAATCAGGAGGCAGAGGCTGCAGTGAGCCGAGATCGTGCCACTGCACTCCAGCCTGGGCAACAAGAGCAAAA
>NW_016107387.1:7128743-7131829 GCF_001604975.1 Cebus imitator | reverse complement strand
AAAAAAAAAAAAAAAAAAACTCCACATTTCAGCCTTGGAAACCATAATAGAATTGGGATTTTGTTTTTGTCCTTTATTAGTGGACTTTATTTTTGAGACCAGTTTTACAGTCACAGCAAAATTGAGCAGAAGGCACAGAGGCCAAATGCCTTTCCTTTCTCTCTAGCCGCCCAAGAGGCCAAAAGGAAAGTGGGCCAAGGGCAGAAGGCAGCCCCAGCCCTGCTGTCATGAAGAAGCAGGAGGCTGAGGAGGTGGTGAGTCCCACTCACCTAAGAACTTCGGCATTTGAGGGAAGGCCTAAGCATTTGGCAGTGAACAGAATATCCGTCCCAAAGGGACCTCACCTGCTTTCTTGAGTGCCTGACTACATCTGGAGGCAGTGGCAAAGGGCTGACCTCCATGAGCAGCTGAAAGCGCCTCCTGCAAGAGACACACTCAGCCAGGCCTGGGACCAAGAAACAGCTTCTCACTGCGTCAGCTGGACCTTGGTACAGACCAGAGACAAAGCAAGAAAAGAAGCAGAGGCTGGGCGCGGTGGCTTACACCTGTAATCCCAGCATTTTGGGAGGCCGAGGCAGGCAGATCAAGGTCAGGAGATCAAGACCATCCGGGCCAACATGGTGAAACCCCATCTCTACTAAAAGTACAAAAAAAAAAACCTAGCTGGGCGTGGCAACGCACGCCTATAGTCCCAACTACTCGGGAGGCTGAGGCAGGAGAATTGCTTGAACCCAGGAGGTGGAGATTGCAGTGAGCCGAGATGGTGCCACTGCACTACAGCCTGGGCGACAGTGTGAGACAGTGTCTCAAAAAAAAAAAAAAAAACAAAGAGAGAGAAAGAGAGAGAGAAAGAAAGAAGGAAGGAAGGAAGGAAGGAAGGGAGGGAGGGAGGGAGCAGAGGCCGTTGGCCCAGGCGGAGAAGAAAGCTGCTGGCAAGGAAGAGCCCACCTGCCCTTGTGAGCAGGGTTAGCCCTGTCAGCACCTTGGTGGAGAACAAGAAGCTTCAGCTGGGGGTGACTGCACGTGACTCCTGAGCTGGCTGTCTCCCTGCCTGCGCCGTGTCCTACACTGGGGGTCCCTTATTGCATTACCCAGGGGAAGGCAGGATGGAGATGCCTAGCCCGCAGGAAGACCCCAGGAAGACTGTCACCTTCACACAGGCTCACTAGGAAGACAAAGCAGCTCTGGCTAAGGTGGTGGAAGCTATCAGGACCGATTACAATGGCAGATATCATAAGATCCGCAGTCACTGGGGAGGCAGTGAAACCTCCTTTGCAAAAATTATAACTCAGGAAATGATGACAGTGAAAGAAATCAGACCTAACGGACTCCATCTTGCTTCTACCCTTTAAAGCTGTCCTTGTTCATTCCTGGGCGTAGGCTGAACTAACCATAGGATGGAATTTAGTTCATGCTTTGACTCTGAAACAAAATTGATAACAGCCCTTTCCTGAAAAGACCCCCTTCTTGCCCGGGGTTCAGTCTGCCTTTGCAGGACCAACAAATTAGCCACAAGATTAGAAATCACGGTTCAGGGATCACACGGCCTCTGGCTCCAAGAGTCTGACCTTCCCCAAATTGCTCCTGGGATAACATCACTGCTGTAAAACCTAAGAGCAGTGCTTGAGATATTTTGCAGACCCTGCACTCGATGGATCAGCTGACACCACCCAGACCCCTAATCTGACCCAACCAGTTCTGCCGTAGCACCCAGGAAGAGAAGACAGCAAGGATATCTCACTCTGACCCCCTAGGATTCCATCTCCAACCTGACCAATTGTAGGGTCCAGCCCTACAGGGTCCCGTGAGGCCCTCTCTGCAGGTGTGGAGACAAGAAACTGTGGAAATAAAAGACACAAGACACCGAGAAAGACAAAACAGAGTTTGGGCCTGGAGGTCCACTGCCAACCAAAGCGCGGAGTCCGGCAGTGGTCCTGAGTGCCTGGACACTCTGATTTTATAGAGTACAAAGCAGGGGGCAGGGAAGGCAGGGCGAGGTCATGGTGGTCAGTGATAGGGTCAGGTAAACCCTGTCTCGGAGACAGGGGCCCACCACTTTGAAGAAGCTGAGGCCAGGAGAAAACCTAAGGCAAAAGCACTTTTTTCATACTTGTCAAGAAATAACAAGGTCACTAAGATTTATGTTACTAATACTAATTCTTATCTTCTACGAAAAAGAGGACTGAGGTGCAGAAGCAGAACATGAAAGTAGACATGGAACATGGCCACTGAAGCACAGCATCACACAGAGACAGTTAAGCCCCCGGATGTCTGCAGGTGTAACTGACAGCCATCAGGCCAACCACAAGAGCTTGGGGGAGCGGAGTTTTCTCCTCACTTCCCAAGGAGGGAGACGTCTCAGCCACCTTGGACATCTCCTTCCCTAGCTGGCTAAACAGCGGGCGCTTTCACAGCACTGACACTGTGGCACAGCCGAGGCGTCCCGCAGCAGCTTATGCGGGCGTGACAGAGGGCTTAGAGCATCTTGCCTTAGGGTCACCTCTTCCCCAATGCCACTTCAGTCCCATCTTTCTTGACCTGAGACTTAATAGTAAGATTAAAGATTATATGATTATATAGATGCATATATTTATGATTACATATGAATAGCTATGTGATTATTTATGATTATATATAGGAATAACTATGTAACTATATCTCTAATAATTTTCTAATTCTATATTTAAATGAGAACAAGCTAAGTCTTCAGACCCTTGCCTCGGCTCTTTCAGGGTTTCCCCTCAACAACCAATCAGCACTCCCCGCTTCCCAAGCCCCTACCTGCCAAATCATCTTTAAAAACTCTGATCTATATCATGAAAACAGCATGGGAAAAAGAAAAAAATAATAAAAATTAAAATTAAAAAAAAATTCTGACCTTTGGAGACTGATTTGAGTGATAGTAAAATTCTGGTTTCCCGCACAGCCGGCTCTGCACGAATCGCTTTCTCTCCATTGCAATTCCCTCGTCTTAATAAATCGGCCCTGCATGAATCGCTTTCTCTCCGTTGCAATTCCCCCGTCTTTTTTTTTTTTTTTGAGACGGAGTTTCGCTCTTGTTACCCAGGCTGGAGTGCAATGGCGCG
>NW_016107387.1:7119255-7127352 GCF_001604975.1 Cebus imitator | reverse complement strand
AAAAAAAAAAAAAAAGAAGAGAGTTTACTAAGAAGGAGAAGAGAGTGCCTACGCCATAGGCAGAGCAGACTCAAGGGCCGAGGGCCACTAGTTGGCTATTTTTATGCTTATTTCTCTTTTTTTAATCTTTTTTTCAAATGGAGTATTATTTCTTGATCATATGCTAAACGAGGGGTGGATTACTCATGGTTTTCAGGAGAGGGGCAGGCATTTTCTGGAACTGAGGGTTCCTCCCCTTTCAGACCACTTAGGGTAACTTCTAAGTGTTGCCATGGCATTCGTAAACTGTCATGGCGCTGGTGGGAGTGTCTTTTAGCAAGCTCATTGATTACAACGAGTGTATGAAGAATAGTGAGGAGAACCAGAGGTCACTTTCGTCATCGTCTTGGTTTTGGCAGGTTTTGATCCGCTTATTTACCACATCTTGTTTTAGCAGCCGGGTCCTTGTGACCTGTACCTTGCAAAACCAGTCCTGCCAAACTCCTGTCTGGGTCCCAGCTGCTCAGGAGTCTGAGGCAGGAAGATCACTTGAGCCCAGGAGCTCAAGGCTGCAGTGAGCCATGATTATACCACTGCACTCCAGCCTGGATCGCAGAGCAAGACCTTGCCTCAATAAATAAATAAATAAATAAATAAATAGGCTGGGCGTGGTGGCTCAGGCCTGTAATCCCAGCACTTTGGGAGGCCAAGGCAGGGGGATCACCTGAGGTCAGAAGTTCGAGACCAGCCTGACCAACATGGAGAAACCCCGTCTCTACTAAAATTACAAAATTAGCCGGGCATGGTGTGTATGCCTGTAATTCCAGCTACTCGGGAGGCTGAGGCAGGGTAATTGCTTGAACCCAGGAAGCAGAGGTTGTAGTGAGTCTAGATCATGTCACTGCACTCCAGCCTGGGCAACAAGAGCAAAACTCCGTCTCAAAAAATAATAATAAAAAATAATAAATAAGGCACAAAGATTTCCCATATACTCCCTGCCCCCACCCCCTACAAACACACGCAAGCACACACACATACACACACACACAACCTGTCTCTGTAGATTTGTTGTTAGTGTTTGTCTGTATAGGTTGTATCTCTGGTATATAATTTATGTTTTAATTGTTTGTAACAATTTGTTTTTAAACATGCAACGGGCACTTTCCCAACCCCAGAAAGTGCTGATAATGAAGAGTTTGTTTGTTGCTAAAACAAAGCCAAGTTTTCATTTCACCAACGGGAGTGTTATCCTCTGTGTTTTGAGGTCATTAAATGTTTGCAATAAAAATACAGTTAATCATTTGGTGTACCTAAGTGATGCGTATGTTGAAGGATTTATAACCTCCCTTGAACATCAAACCATATTACTCAACTGAGCACCATCCTCTTGAGGAACACTGAAGAATCTTTATTGTGTTTCTAAACAAAAGAAAGGATAAGAACTCCAGTTGTTAGATCAGTGAAAGGAAAATAAATCCCTGGGCCGGGCACAGTGGCTCGCTCCTTAAATCCCAGCACTTTGGAAGGCCGAGGCAGGTTAAGGTCAGGAGTTCAAGACCAGCCTGGCCAACAAGGTGAAACCCCATCCCTACTAAAACTACAAAATTAGCTGGGCGTGGTGGCTGTCACGTGTGCCGCTCACGTAAAGAGACCACCAAACAGGCTTTGTGTGGGCAACAAGGTCATTTATTTTGTGCTTGGGTGCAAGCGGGCCAAGTCCAAGAAAGGAGCTAGGCAAAGGAGGTAGGTGAGGGGATTGATTATGTACGCTGGGGCAAGTGGTCAGCTAAAGGTGGTCATTATCTTGGGGAGGGGAGGGGCATCACGGGATGCATGATCACAAGGTAGGGGTCATTTATTACAATCAGGCATGATTATAAGGGTGGGGGAGTATTAGTTGCAGTCACAGTCGGGGGTGCAGTGATTACATAGTTACAAGGTTCGGGGGCTTGAGAAACCCAAGATCTGGGAGAAATTTTTGCAAGGCTGAACAGGAATAATGGGTACAGGTTTGCAGAGCAATAAGTTGAGGCAGGAACAAGTTATTTTACTTCTTTGTGGCCACATGATCACTTGTGGTTACTTTAGACTTTCTGGCTCCTGGGGACTTTCCAGAGGTGTATGTGCAGGTCACCAAGGCTAAAATGGTCAGGCCTGGACTTGGAGGCCTTACAGTGGCACACACCTATAATCCCAGCTGTTCTAGAGGCTGAGGCAGGAGAATTGCTTGGACCCAGGAGATGGAGGTTGCAGTGAGCTACACGCCTCTGCACTCCAGCCTGGGCAACTCCAACTAAAAAAAAAATAAAGAAATCTCGGGACCCCAAAATCACTAAGCCAAAGGAAAAGTCAGGCGACTTTTTATTCCTCCCGTTTTTATCCTGAATCTGAATAAGATAGCTACAAAGATAAAAAAGCCTACATACCTCCCTCACAATTTGCCCACACTGAGCCAGACTAAACTGTGTATTCTGTGAAAGGCTGATCAGATCAAAGACTTGAAAGGATGCAACCTTGTCTCTTATCTGTAAGCCCTTCCCCCTTCCCTTCTCTACCCCCACTGTCTCATGTCTCCCTAAAATGTATGAAAGCAAGCTATACCCTAACCACCCTGGGCATATGTCATCAGGCCCTCCTGAGACTGTGTCATGGGTGCATCCTTAACCTTGGCAAAATAAACTTTCTAAATTGGTGGAAACCTGTCTCAGATATTGTGGATTCACAGATAAAAAGTGTTGTGGTAAATTGAGTTGTGTTTTGGATTGTGGGTGTGTGTAAATTGTTCTCTACTCCACAAAATCAGGAAGTGTGGCCCTGCACTGCAGAGGGTGGGGTCAGCCCCATCACCTGAGCAGGGAAGCCCACAAGCCCAAGGAAAAGAGAGGGAGCAGGGAGAAAGGGAAGCTGCCAAGTCCACTGCCCTGCCCAGAGCCATCCACCAGCCTGGAGCTCCTCTGCAGAAAAACGACAGAAAATACAGCTAAAGCTTTTGATGGCAAAGGCTTCCCTTTGCCTTGTGCATGATGGAATGCAGATCGCTATGACGATGGGAGCTTAACTTGGAGGAATTTATTCAAAGGAAAGAAGGAATTTCCTCCATGGAGTGACCTAGAAACAGCAGAGAAAAACAAAGAGGGTGGGGGTCAAGTCACTTCAAAGTAGCCACAGAAGAATGGCCCAGAGAACGTCTTTTTTTAAGACAGAGTCTCGCTCCGTCACCCAGGCTGGAGTGCAGTGGTGCAATCTCTCGGCTCACTGCAACCTCCACCTCCAGGTTCAAGTGACTCCCCTGCCTCAGACTCCTGAGTAGCTGGGATTACAGATGCCTGCCACCACGCCTGGCTAATTTTTTTGTATTTTTAGTAGAGACGGGGTTTCACCATGTTGACCAGGCTGGTTTCGAACTCCTGACCTCAAGTGATCCACCCGCCTTGGCCTCCCAAAGTGCTGGGATTACAGGTGTGAGCCACGGCACCCAGCCTGGAGCAGGTCTTAAAAGGACAAAAAGAGCAAACTTCATTCCTAATTCTCCAGATCGGCGCAGCTGTGAAAGCAGTGATACCATCCTACCCTGGCCCTTTTTGCCAGCTCTGGAATCTTGCCAATGAGGAACTTAATCAATCAAATATGGGTTCCAAAATAGGAATTCATTAGCACAAATCTTGCAGGATGTATTCCTCACTTGCAGGATTTTATTACATAATAATTCTAATCTTGGTATGTAGAGAAATGTCTATTGGTGGATTTGGTTATTTTCTGGCAGCACAGGTTTTTTTGTTTTGTTTTTTGCTTTTAGATGAAGTCTCACTCTGTCACCAGGCTGGAGTGCAGTGGTGCCATCCTGGCTCACTGCAACCTCCACCTCCCAGGTTCCAGCAAATTCTCCTGCCTCAGCCTTCAAGTAGCTGGGACTACAGGCGCGTGCCACCACCCCCAGCTAATTTTTGTATTTTTAGTTGTGGGAAGTAGAAAAGTTCCTCTTTAAAGTTTCCTTTTCTTGTTAAAGAATAAGTGTGCTTAAAAAAAAAAAAAAAAAAAAGGTTAAGTGTGCTAATAACTTTGTTCAGCCCTATCCTATGCAGTTGTTAGACATGCCATGCGTACCAGCACGTAGTACATTCTATGTCCTTGTACTTTAACCAAGATGTCTGTGCTGGACGTGCTCACAGGCGTGTCCCAGTTCTCCATTGCTTTTACCGGTTTAGAAAAGTTTTAAGTTGTTAGCCAATCGGGGTTTAGTTTAGATTGTGAGACCTGGCTCCAACCAATGGAGACCAGACACAGCTGTAAGGTTGACCCAAAATGCACAAGGAATAAATATGTCTGCTTTCCTTTGTTCATTGTACTCTTGTGGCAAGAGGGGTAGCGAGAGTACCCTTCCAGCAGTCCAGGAAGTAAAAATTGTGTTGCTGAAAGATCCTTTGTCTCAGTGCTGATTTTCCTTTTCGGCACTGAGCATCTGATTCCAACGTAGTAGAGATGGAGTTTCACTGTGATGGCCAGGATGGTCTCAATCTCTTGACCCTGTGATCTACCCATCTCGGCCTCCCCAAGTGCTGGGAATACAGATGTTAGCCACCATGCTTGGCAACAGCACAGGTTTTTTTTTTTTTTCCTTTTTTTTTTTTTTTNTTTTTTTTTTTTTTTTTTTTTTTTTTTTTTTTTTTTTTTTTTTTTTTTTTGAGACAGAGTCTTGCTCTGTCACCCAGGCTGGAGTGCAGTGGCATGATCCCAGCTCACCACAACCTCTGCCTCCTGGATTCAAGCGATTCTCCTTCCTCTGCCTCCCAAGTAGCTGGGATTACATCTGCCACCACACCTGGCTAATTTTTGTATATTTAGTAGAGATGGGGTTTCACCGTGTTGTCCAGGCTGGTATTGAACTCCTGACCTCATGATCCACCCACCTCGGCCTCCCAAAGTACCGGGCTTACAGGCGTGAGCCACCACACCTGGCCAACAGCAGAGGTTTTTAAAGATGACCACATGCTTTATGTGCACATCAGATACAAAGTTGATGAGCAAAGAATCCTATGGCCAACATAAGGATTTGCTTCCTGGACAAGCAAAGCCTGCCACTGGAGATTGCTTCTGCATCTGTACACAGGTAGGGGCTGGTCTCCAGAAATACATTGTTCTTTCTGTGACTTTTACCCACCCCCAACCCTGAAAAAGTGATTGCATTCTCACTAATTGCTATCTTGGGCCCTTGAAGGAGGTGGCACTTTTCGGCCCCAGGAGGTCATTCTTGGTGTCCCCGGTCATAAGTGTTCAGAGCAAGATAGGAGAACTTGCAGTCCACAATGTCCTCCCCGCCTGTCCTGAGAGATGCATGTCTGGCTATTCTGCACCTGTCCAAGCCTCTCTTGGCATTGCTGGTACAACCCCTCCACTATGGAGATCTGCCTAAGCTGTCTCCTCCACAGACCACCTTGAGGCTCTCTGGGATAACCTACAGCCAAAGCAGCTCCGATCAATCAGCTGTCGGTTATCCCAGAGAGCCTCAAGGCGGTCTGGGCAGGAGACACAGCTTAGGCAGAGCTAGGTCAAGTTTCTGTGTTCATGATCTAGCCAGGCGGCCCTTGATGATGCATTTGTGATTTAGTCATTGCCTGTTCGAGCTATCACATTACAGAGACAGGCCTATGTGCCACGTAGGCCTTTAACAGTAAGGGTGCACTTCCTAGAGACTGTAGGGTCACTGGGGTTAGCGGAAGTAGCTGAGAGCAGCTCTAATGATTTGCTTGATTCGTTGACTGAAATCTGGCGTCCTCAGGAGAGGTCTCTGCTGACTTAGATTCACGAAATACCAAACTTCCCTGGTATAATGTATTATAGAAAAAAGAATTGGCTGGGCGTGGTGGCTCACACCTATAATCCAAGCACTTTGGAGGCCAAGGCGGGCGGATCACCTGAGGTCGGGAGCTCAATACCAGCCTGACCAAAATGGTGAAACCCCGTCTTTAAAATAAATAAATAAATAAAAGAATCCAAAGGCTGGACCTCAGAGGGGGGTGGGAATGGCAGATCAGCCAGTCACCTACCTGCTGGCAGGTTACAAGTTAATGGCAAAAGACCTCATGAAAGGTGTAACATATAAATTGACTCATAATTCAGCATGTAGGTTTGCCTTTCCCTGCCTGCAGTGCTCCTGCCAGCGCTATCCCCCAAGGACTTTCAGAAAGCCGTGTTCATTGTCATAGTATATACAACACACTGCAGAGCAAGCAACTCACAGCAAAAGAACTGCAGTATATGGGCTCAAGCCATGGAATCCACTGATCTTACCATGTACCCCATGTACCCCATCACCCAGATGCAGTTTACCTGATACAATGGAATTACCTAGTAAACCTCCACAATTATACCAGCGGAAGACAGGCCCCTGCAGGATGGGGGTGGCAGCCTACAGGATGCTCCACAGAGTTTGAACAATTCCTCCATAGTGAGAATTCACAGGTCCAGAAATCAAATGTTTTTCACCCTATTACATTTTTTTTTTTTTTTTGAGATGGAGTCTTGCTCTGTCACCCAGGCCAGGGTGCAATGGCGCGATCTCAGCTCACTGCAACCTCTGCCTCCCAGGTCAGGTTCAGGCAATTCTCCTGCCTCAGCCTCCTGAGTAGCTAGGATTACAGGCACCCATCACCACGCCTGGCTAATTTTTGTACTTTTAGTAGAGACAGAGTTTCACCATGTTGGTCAGGAGGGTCTTGAACTCCTGATCTCACGATCTGCCTGCCTCGGTCTCCCAAAGTGCTGGAATTAAAGGCGTAAGCCACTGCACATGGCCTCTCCCTATTTTATTTAATAACACTGGTGTTTGAGTTCTACCAACTTTAGAGGTCATAATTCCCAAGGGTGAAATGCTTCCTTCCATCAGGAAACAATCGGTTCCACTGAACCGGAAGTGCAGGTTTCCCCTGTGGCCATTTGGGGTCCTTCATACTACTGAGCAACAGGAAAAGAGAGGTCCCTGTACTGCCTGGAATGACCTATCCTGGTTATCAAGTGGAAAGGCGGGTGCTGTTACACATTGGGGAGGGCTATATCTAGAACTCGGGGTTCCGTGCCTTGTAATAAAATTTCACAGAAACAATAACAACCCAAGAAAGGCAGAAAACCCAAGAACTCAGACCCTGCAGAAATGATGGTTTGTGTTTTCCCATCAGAAAAAGATCGCCTATTTGCCAAAGTGCTGGTTGAAGGCAGAGGGAACATTCGATGGGTAGCGAAAGGAGGAAATTACAGGTGGATGCGGTGGCTCATGCCTGTAATCCCAGCACTTTGGGAGGCCGAGGCAGGTGGATCACTTGAGGTCAGGAGTTCGAGATCATCCTGGCCAAGATGGTGAAACCCCATCTCTACTAAAAATACAAAAATTTGCTTGGCATGGTGGCAGGCGCCTGTAATCCCAGCTACTCGGGAGGCTGAAGGAGGAGAATCATTTGAGCCCAGGAGGCAGAGGTTGCAGTGAGCCAAGATCATGCCACTGCACTCCAGCCTGGGTAACGGAGGGCGACTCCATCTCAAAAAAAAAGAAGGAATTTACATCAACTACAGTAGAAATAAGTGCTTTAGCAAACATGGGCATGTTTTCTTGCTTGTTATAAATATGTATATATTAATTAATTATTTCTTTTCTTCCCCTTTTCCCTCCTATCTCATATAAAGAGTGTTGGAAGTGATTAGCTTTAAATTTTGGTTTTCAAGTCACAGAATATCCAGGTAGGGTTGTGACAGAACTAGGAGAGAAATTAACCCACCCAAAGACGGATGAGGTAAGAGATGGGATTTTCCGTCTTCCCTTTTTGGTGTACCTCTGTTACCATGTTGTACCATGTTAGGGGGTAGCCTAACATGGTTGTACCATGTTATTATTGTCTGTAAATGAGAATGGGTAGAAGAGTGATAATCACAATGAGCCATTCTTGCATATCCTAAATAAAATCCATTTGGTCAAAATGGTCTTAATTCCTTTAATGTATTCCTAGATATTATTTGCTAATATATTATTTAGGATTTTTGCATCTATATTTATATCTAAAATAGGTAAGCAATGTTTGTGTAATTTTTATTAAGCTGTGGAATTAACACCCTGGCTTTTTTTTTTTTTTT
>NW_016107387.1:7110782-7119043 GCF_001604975.1 Cebus imitator | reverse complement strand
TTTTTTGAGATGGAGTTTCACTCTTATTGCCCAGGTAGGAGTGCAATGGTGCAATCTCAGCTCACTGCAACCTCTGCCTCCCAGGTTCAAGTGATTCTCCTGCCTCAGCTTCCCAAGTAGCAGGGATTACAAGCATGCTCCACCATGCCCAGCTAGTTTTGTATTTACTTTTGTAGAGATGAGATTTCACTATATGTTGGCTAGCCTAGTCTCGAACTCCTGATCTCAGGTGATCCACCCGCCTGGGCCTCCCAAAGTGCTGGGATTACAGGCTTGAGCCACTGTTCCTGGCCTACGCCCTGGGTTTTTTAAAGATAATTTGGAGCCAAGAGAGTAATTTCTAATGTTTTTGCCACAGAAATGCTAAATATTTCAGGTAATAGGTAGGTTAGCCAGCTTGATTTAATTATTTCACACTGTATTCATACATCGAAACATCACATTGTACTTGATATATTTATACGATTATAAATTGTCAATTTACATTTTAAATAAGTAAACAAACCTAAACAACAACAATAATAATAATTTAGAGATTCTTTTTTTCTCTTTCTCTGTGCTCTAGAACAGTATTTGCATAATCTACTCTAAAAGTTTGTCAGGCCAGGCACAGTGGCTCACACCTCTAATCCTAACACCTGGGAGGCTGAGGCAGGAGGATCGCTTGAGCCCAGGAGCTCAAGAGCAGCCTGGGCAACACAGCAAGACTCTGTCTCTACAAAAAAACTGAAAATTAGCCAGGGCATGGTGGCATGCGTCTGCAGTCCCACCTACTCTAGAGGCTGAGACACGAGGATCGCTTGAGTCTGGGAGGTCAAGGCTGCAGTGAGCATGGCAGGGCCACTGTACCCCAACCTGGGCAACAAAGTAAGACCCTGCCTCAAAAAAAATTTTTAATTAAATAAAAATAAAGGTTGGTTAGCGTTTTCCTGTGCAACCATCTGAGTCTGATTCTTTGGGGTAAGCTAGCAGCTCTCTGAAAACTTTCTGGATTCCCTTTATAGACAGGTTGGTTTATATTTTCTCTCTTCTGGAGTATTTTCGATAAATAATATTTTCCTAGAAAATGATTTTGCTTTTTAAATTTGGTTTTTAAAAACAATGAATAAATTGGCTTATATCCATATCTTCTCTCATTCCCTCTCTCAATTCTACCAACGAACTTTTGTTTGAGTATTTGTGTTGCTGTTGTTACCCAGGCTAGATTGCAGTGGCACAGTTTCCGCTCACTGCCACATCCGCCTCCCATGCTCAAGCAATCCTCCTACCTCAGCCTCCTGAGCAGCTGGGACTCCAGGGGCAAGCCACCATAGGCGGCTAATTTTTGTGTTTTGTTGTAGAGACAGGGTTTGCCATGTTGCCCAGGCTAATCTCAAACTCCTGGGCTCAAGTAATCCACCTGCCTCAGTCTCCCAAAGTGCTGGAATTACAGGTGTGAGTCACTGCACCTGGCCTGTTTTAGTCTTAGTTCTGTGGTAAATATATTAAACATTCACTGCCTTCCTTCTGCTAAAATTTACTTTTTACTAGCCCTTAGTTGACTCAAGTTTATCCTCCTGTAATGTCCTCAAGAAGGGTTCATGAGAACTGTATTTTCTAATATCGTGCATTCTCAAAATTGTCTATGGTTTAGAGAATAAAGAGAAGCCACAGACTAGAAGAAAATATTTGCAAAACACATATCTGATAATGAGCTTGTATTTAAAATTTACATTAAACTCCAAAAACTCAACATCAAGAAGACAAGCTACACAATTTTAAAATGGGCAAAATATCTGAAGAGACACCTCACCAAAGAAGACATACATAATGGCAAATAGCATATGAAAAGATGCTCAGCGTCATATGTCATGAGGGAATTTAAAATTAAAGTAACATTTGCAGGGTCAGGCATGGTGGCTCACACCTGGGAGGCCAAAGCGGGAGGATCACTTGAGCCCAGGAGTTCGAAACCAGTCTGAGCAACATAGGGAGACCCCCTGCTTCTCTACAAAAAAATTCTTTAAATTAGCCAGGCATAGTGGCCCACACCTGTGGTTCCAGCTACTTGGGAGGCTGAGGTGGAAGAGCTGCTGGAGCCCAGGAGGTCAAAGCAGCAGTGAGCAGTGGTCGCACCACTGCACTCCAGCCTGGGCAGCAGAGTAAAACTCTGTCTCAAAAAAATAAAAAATAAAATAACAGTTGAACTCTACTACAAACCTATTTAAATGGCTAAAATCTGAAACACTGACAACACCAAGTGTTGGCAAGAATGTGGAACAGGAGAAACTCTTATTCATTGCTGATGGGAACGCAAAATAGTATAAGCACTTTGGAAGACAGTTGGGCAGTTTCTTATAAAGCTAAAAATAGGCTTACCATACAATCCAGCAATCATGCTCCTAGGTGTTTACCCAAATGAAATGAACACAAATGTCTATAGCAGCTTTTCATAATTGCCAAAAAATTGGAAGCAGCCAACAGGTCCTTCAGTACACAAAATGATAAGCAAACTATGGTACCTCCATGCAATGGAAAATTATCCAGCTCAAAATGAATTGCACTATCAAGCCATGAAAAGACATGGAGGAAGCTTGAGTGTATATTGCTAAGCGAAAGAAGTCAGTCTGGGCAGGGCAAGGTGGCTCATTCCTATAATCCCAGCACTTTGGGAGGCCAAGGCGGACAGATCACCTGAGGTTTCAGACCAGCCTAACCAACGTGGAGAAACCCCGTCTCTACTAAAAATACAAAATTAGCGGGGCATGGTGGCGCATGCCTGTAATCCCAGCTACTCAGGAGGCTGAGGACGGAGAATCGCTTGAACTCAGGAGGCAGAGATTGCAATGAGCCAAGATCACACCACTGCACTCCAGCCTAGGCAACAAGAGTGAAACTCCGTCTCAAAAAAAAAAAAAAGAGTCAGTCTAAAAAAGCTATAAACTATACACATCCACTATATAATACTATATTCTGGAAAGGCAAAACTATCGAGACAGTAAAAAGATCAGTGGTTGCCAGAGGAGGAGAGAGGGAAGAGGGAAAAAATTGTTGTGGTCTTTTAATGACATCCCTGACTCCTGTTTTCTTTCCTTGAATATCTTGCTCTGTCTCTGTAGGAAGTAGAAATGTTCCTCTTCAAAGTTTCCTTTTTTGTTAACGAATAATAATAACAATAATAAACATTAGAAATAGTCTCTTTTAAAGACTTTCTTCAAAGCCTTTTTGCTTTTTACTAGTGACTGTTAAGCCCTATCCTGCGTAGCTACAGCTGCTAGATATAAAGGAATAAGTATATTCTATGTCCTTTAAGATATTTTCTGTTCTTTAACCAAGGTATTTGTGCTAGACATGCTCACAGGCATGTAGTACAGTCTATGTTCTTGTATTTTAACGAAGATATTTATGTTATTACTTTTCTAAGTCCTTTCACAAGCAACTTCCTGTCCTTCCTTATCTGGACTTCCTCTTTTCCTTTTGCTCTCCATTGCTTTTACCTGTTTAGAAAAGTTTTAAGTTGTTAGCCAGTTGGGCTTTAGTTTAGATTGTGAGGTCTGGCTCCAACCAACAGAGATCAGACACAGCAGTAAGGACAACCCCAAATGGGTAAAGGATAAATATGTCTGCTTTTCCTTTGTTCATTGTACTCACGTGGCAAGATGGCTAACCGCAGCACCCTTTCTGCAGAAGGTAAAATTGCCTCGCTGAGAGATCCTTTGTCTCAGTGCTAATTTTTCTTTGTGGCACCGAGCATCTGTTTCCAACAGTCTCTTCCATCATTCAACATGGGTCTGCAGACATCCAGGGCTAGCCTAATTTTTATCCCCTAAAAGAAAAACAGAGTTGATTTTTTTTCCTGGCTGCTCAAAAAGTTCTTTATTTTTAAAACTCAATAACTTTACTAGGCTAGATCTCAACGAAAACGTTCTCAATCAGTTTTCCCTGACATCTAGCTTTCTCTTTCAGCATAGATTCAAGCCTCTTTTGTTTCAGGAAAGCTTTCTTTTCTTTTTAAAGTAGAGACAGACAAAGTCTCAGTATGTTACCTGGTCTGGTCTCAAACGCCTGGCCTCAAGCCATCCTCCTGCCTTGGCCTCCCAAAGTGCCAGGATCACAGGCACAGCCACCATGCCTGGACAATTTCAATAAAACTTTTTTGAATTATAGCTTTAGCTATATGTTTTATCTGTTGTTTTGGTATTCTTTTTTAGAGATTTCAACTATGAATATATTGCATATTGAATTTCCTTTGCATCTCATATAGATATATATGTAAACATAATTTTCTCATTTTGTTTTTAATCTACTGTATTTGCACTTCGTTAGTTTACTTTTCTCATTTCTATTCTTTAGTCCTTTACAGTGTTTTCCATAGTAACTGTTCTCATTTATGCTCCCTCTAATTTCTTTTTTCTCTTTCTTTTTTTGAATCAGAGTCTCATTGTGTTACCCAGGCTAAAGGGCAGTGGTGCATTCATAGCTCACTGCAACCTCAAACTCCTGGGACAAAATGATCCTCCTGCCTCAGCCTCCCAAGTATCTGGGACTATAGGCATGCACCACCATACCTGGCTAATTTTTAAACTTCTTGTAGAGACGAGTGTCTCATTATGTTGCCCAGGCTGGTCTTGAACTCCAACGCTCAAGTGATCCTACCACCTAAGCCTCCCAAAGTGCTGAGATTACAGGCATGAGCCACTGTACCTGGCCTCCTTTTCCATTAGTGTGTGGTTTTTCTTCCAGTTCTGAAATTCAGCTTCCATTTCATCTGTTCCTGTTGTCTCATAATCTCTTTTATGAGCTCTTACATTTCTGCCTTATTATCTTCCTGCATCAAGGTAATTACCTTTTTTGGGGGGGGTGGGGGAGTACGAGTCTTGCTCTGTCGCCCAGGCTGGAGTGCAATGGCACAATTTTGGCTCACTGCAACCTCCACCTCCCAGGCTGAAGTGATTCTCCTGCCTCATCCTCCCGAGTAGCTGGGAATAAAGGCATGTGCCACTGTGCCCAGCTAATTTTTGTATTTTTAGTAGAGACGGGGTGTCACCATGTTGGCCACACTGGTCTTGAACTCCTGACCTCATGTGATCCGCCTACCTCAGCCTCCCAAACTGCTGGGAATACAAGTGTAAGCCACCACGCCCAGCGAGGGGGATGACTTAATTAATTTTTTTAGTTCACAGCAAAATGTTTAGTCACAGCTTTCAACTGCTCCATGGCAACATTTTTTCTGGTAAGTATTCTTCATCTACTGCTGAATTTTATTGCTGTTTTCCACATTTTTTCTTTGGCATATCTTATCAATGCTGTGCTAGTTACTTTTTTAGACTCATCATTGAATGGATTGGATTTGGGGGGAGGAATATTTGCATGGTGGCCTTCCCAGCATCGCAACTCGAAGGCTCCCTCCTTGGCTCTGAAGGGACGGGCTGCTTTCCCTACACAAGGCTCAACCACGGGATTGAGTAGCTCTAATCCCTCCGCTTCACCGGACAGTCGGTGAACAGAACACTGCCCCCAGCCTCATTTCTCCCAGTGCCTGCTACTTGCTACCCCCAAAGATACACCAGGGAGCCTCTCACCTTCAGGAGTGTGTTTTTGCTGTGGCTTCCAGAGAGCTGCGGCTCCTTCACCCTCGGATGCATTCCCTGCTTCCCTTCCTCCTCATCACAGTTTCTTCGAGTCAGTGGGTATGTCTGTTTTCGGGTTTCCCTTAAAAGGAAATCCTCCATGCCTTTTTCATTCTCCTTATTTCTTTATGTGATTTTTCAAGCAGAGTTTAAAGCTGACTTGTGCTGGGCGCAGTAGCTCACAGCTATAATCCCAGCACTTTGGGAGGCTGAGGCTGGAAGGCTGAGGCAGGTGGATCACGGGAAGTCCAGAGTTCAAGACCAGCCTGAGCAACATGGAGAAACCCTATCACTACTAAAAATACAAAATTAGCCAGGCATGGTGGTGCGTGCCTGTAATCCCAGCTACTTGGGAGGCTGAGGCAGAAGAATTGCCTGAACCTGGGAGGCAGATGTTGTGGTGAGCCGATTGTGCCATTACACTCCAGCCTGGGCAACAAGAACAAAACTCCATCTCAAAAAAAAAAAAGAGGCTGATTTGTGCAAACTTGTTCATAGCGGGAGTCCCGCCCAGAGTCCTGAGGAGGTGAAGACAGAGCTGCCTGCAGCCCTGGGCATGGCCTCCTGCAGAGGTGGGTCTGGGACAGCAAGACCCATCTGCAGGGAAGGAGGCCATGCTAACCACATTTGTGTTCCTCCCAGGAATCTCAAAGATCAGTTGTGCCTCTGCCCTTTACAAGAGGTAGTTTTATGAGTTAATACTTTCTTTCTGTCTCTGTCACTTCCAAACGGGGAGTTCTGATTCATACAGGAAGTGGCTGCACCCTCTGCTGATCTTGCTCCTGGGCTGGGTTTCTCCAGCTAGCACTGCGGTCCTGGCACTTAGCACGCTATGGCTGCTGTCACACATGGGGAGTAGAAGGCTGGCCACCAGCTATGGACAGGCATCACAGATGCCAGGACATGGGGACAGTCCCCTTTTGAATGCTCCATCCTGCCACCATCCAACATGTCAGTGTCCACTCTCCATGCTGTCCTCCCGTCTTTCCCACCCTCCTCCCTCAGCTCTGCATTCCCAGTCCACCGGGGACACCACGTCCAGGCCTGGATGCTGCTCCCAAGACCGCAGCCCAGTGCCCAGAGCCACACATGGACCAGTGGGCTGGGCCCACAGAAAAACATTTTAAGGATAGAGGGGTTTGTGGCAATAATAAGAGATTCAGTTCACCTGGAAGATCTGATGATTGTAAAATTATATGAATTCAATAAAATAACTTCAACAGGCTACGCACGATGGCTCATGCTTATAATCCCAGCAATTTGGGGGACCAAGGTGGGTGAATCACGAGGTCAGGAGATTGAGACCATCCTGGCCAACATGGTGAAACACCATCTCTACTAAAAATGCAAAACTTAGCTGGGCATGGTGGCAGACGCCTGTAATCCCAGCTACTCTGGAGGCTGAGGCTAGAGAATCGCTTGAATCTGGGAGGCAGAGGTTGCAGTGAGCGGAGATCGCACCACTGCACTCCAGCCTGGTGACAGAGCAAGCCTCCATCTCAAAAGAAAAAAAAGAAAAACTTCAACAAAAAAGGAAAAACCTGAGAGATCCATAGAAAGAATCTGACAAATTCACCACCAGAATGGAGAATTTCAACATACCTCCCACGATTATTGAAAGATCAGGTCAGGCATTGTGGCTCATGCCTGTAATCCCAGCACTTTGGGAGGACAGCATGGGCAGATCACTTGAGACGAGTTTGAGACCAGCCTGGGCAACATAGTGAAACTTGGTCTCTGCCGAAAAATTAAAACATCAGCTGGGCATGGTGGCTTGGGCCTGTGGTCTCAGCTACTCGGGAGGTTGTGTTGGGAGAATTGCTAGATCTTGGGAAGTCAAAGCTGCAATGAGCCATGATCTCACCACTGCACTCCAGCCTGGGCAAAAGAACAAGACCCTGTCTCAATTAAAAAAAAAAAAATCAAACAAGTGAACAAAATATACATACATACATATATATATATATATATATATAAAGAGAGAGAGAGAGAGAGAGAGAGAGAGCGTTCGCACAAAGATTTGAAAAACAATGTAAAAACTTGATTTAATAACATAGAAAACCTTGCTCCAAATACTTAAAAGTTAAAGATTACACATTCAACTTAAGCACGCTTAGAATATATATATATATATATATATATATATATATATATATATATACTAAATTGACCAAGTAATAAGCTATAAAGCAAGTCTCAAAAAATTTCAAGGAAGGAATATCATATAGATCTCTCACTAAAATGCAATTAGTGAGTCGCTATCAACAAACAGATCAATTTAAACATTCTTGTACTCTTGGAAATTTTAAAGCCCACTTCTAACATGTTATATATAAATCAAAGAAAAAATTATAATAGGCCAGGTGTGGTGGCTCACGCCTGTAATCCCAGCACTTTTGGAGGCCAAGGCCGGTGGATCACGAGGTCAGGAGATTAAGACCATCCTGGCTAGTACGGTGAAACCCCGTCTCTACTAAAAACAAAACATTAGCTGGGTGCGGTGGCACACACCTGTAGTCCCAGCTACTCAGGAGACTGAGGCAGGAGAATCTCTTGAACCCAGGAGGCAGAGGTTGCAGTGAGCCACGATAGCACCACTGCACTCCAGCCTGGGCAACAGAGTAAGATTCCATCTCAAAATAAAAAAAAACC
>NW_016107387.1:7108506-7110737 GCF_001604975.1 Cebus imitator | reverse complement strand
TATATATATGAAAATTAGGTAGGTTGATGGCACATACCTGTAGTCCCAGCTACTCAGAAGGCTGAAGCACGAGAATCGCGAGGCAGAGGTTGCGGTGAGCCAAGATCATGCCATTGCACTCCAGCCTGGGCAACAACAGCAAAACTCTATCTCAGGAAAAAAAAATTATAATAAAATATTCAAATATTACACATCAAAACTTGTGGGATGCAGCAAAAGACCAATAGAAGAACATTTATATTCTTATAGGTTCACATTAGAAAGAAATAAAGAGGCCAGCCACAGTGGCTCATGCCTGTAGTCCCAGCACTTTAAGAGGCCGCGTGGATCCCTTAAGATCAGGAGTTCAAGACCTGCCTAGGCAACATGGTGAAACCTGTCTCTACTAAAAATGCACAAAATTAGCCAGGCATGGTATGGTGGCACATGCCTGTAGTCTCAGCTACTCTGGAGGCTGAGACAGGAGGATTCCCTGAGCCTGGGAGGTCAAGGCTGCGGTGAGCCGTGGTGGTGCTGCAGCCCTTCAGCCTGGGCAACAGAGTGAGACCCTGTCTCAAAAAAAAAAAAAAAAAAAAAAAAAAAGAAACATAAAGACGAAACATCCTTCTTAAAAAGTTAGAAAAAGAATAACCATAGCCAATGGAAAGGAAAAAAAAGACCGAGAACTAAAATTAGTTACATAGAAAACAAAGACTCAATAGAAACCATCAGCAAAGCCAAACGTTGCTTCTTTGAAATTAAAACAATCTGAAAACACTGATCAAGAAAAAGAATGGAATTAAAAAAGAGACATAATCCAGATACAGCAGAGATTAAAAAGAAAATGGAATATTGTAAACAATACTGAGCCAATATTTTTGACAATGTAAACAAAATGGACAAATTACTAGAAAAAAAAAATACAGCTTTCCAAAAATTACTCAATAAGAAATAGAAACCTGTAATAATTTGTAACAGCAAACATTGAAAACAACCTAAACGAGCTTAAAAATAAAAACTGAAGTGGTAGGAAGTATAGAATAGTCAAACAGTGGAACACTTTTCTTGTTTTATACTGAAGTGAAAATATATCTCTATATATATTGTGTGTGTGTGTTTGTTTTTTTTTGTTTGTTTTTGAGACAGAGTCTTGCTGTGTTGCCCAGGCTGGAGTGCAGTGGCATGATCTCGGTTCACTGCTCCCGGGTTCAAGTGATTCTCGTGCCTCAGCCTCCCAAAGTTCTGGGATTACAAGAGTGGGCCACCATGCCTGGCCTGGCTGTTGATCTTTTAAAATCTTTTTATCTACACTTTTGTGTAGGTCTGAAATATCTTAAAACATTAAATTTTTTTTGAGACAGGGTTTTGCTGTGTCTCCCAGACTGGAGTGCAGTGGCGCTGTCACAGCTGACTGTCTTGAACTCCTAGGTTCAAGCAATCCTTCCTCCTCAGCCCCCTGAAGTGCTGGGATGACAGGCATGAGCCACCCTACCCAGCCTCATCATATTACTTTTTAAATTAAAAAATAATAGAAAGTGAGGAAGTGAAAAGAGTGAAAGGAGTTTTGCTCTAAAGAGAACAAAGAAGGGCCGGGCGCAGTGGCTCACGCCTGTAATCCCAGCACTTTGGGAGGCCAAGGCAGGCAGATCACCTGAGGTCTGGAGTTCGAGACCAGCCCGGCCAACATGGTGAAACCCCATCTCTAGTAAAAATACAAAAATTAGCTGGGCGTGGTGATGGGTACCTGTAAACTCCCAGCTGCTTGGGAGGCTGAAGCAGGAGAATTGTTTGAACATGAGAGACTGAGTTGCAGTGAGCTGAGACTGAGCCACTGCACTCCAACTTGGATGACGGAGTGAGATTCTGCCTCAAAAATTTTAAAAAAAAATTAAATAAATAAAATTAAAATGCTATTGTTCCATTAACAGTTCAAGAACTTGAAGCTTTAAAGACTCTTCTTACTGAAATGGGTACTTTTTAAAAACGTATTGTTTATAAACATAGGACTGTATGTATTGTAAGAAGAGTAAGCCTTAGTTTTGACCTCCCAGAATATTAGGAAATTCTTAAAAATGAATTTACTTTTAATTGAATTTACTTTTAATTTGCTTCAATTAACAAAAATAGCCAGGCATGGTGACCCATGCGCGTAATCCCAGCACTTTGGGAGGCTGAGGTGGGAGGACTACTTAACCCCAGGAGCTGGAGAGCAACCTGAAGTCTGTAGTGAGATCTCATCTCTACCAAAAAAA
>NW_016107387.1:7102765-7107871 GCF_001604975.1 Cebus imitator | reverse complement strand
AGGTGGTGGTGGAAAGGGTGGAGGACACACCTAAACATGTGGAACCCCAATGCCGGGCAGCCAGGGCCAAATCAACATCCCCCCAACATCAAGTACCCTGGAGGTTCCAATCCTGGCCACCCACCAGCCGTCAATCCACCCTTTCCCCCAGGCCCCTTTCCTCCGCCCCCAGAAGCTCCCCAGGGCAATCCAGCTTTCCCTTCAAGTGGGCCCCCTCCTCCTGTGCCAAAGCCAGAGTATCCAAGATCCAAGGGTATCCTCCACCATACCCACCGCCTGCCCCCTGGAATGCCTCCTATGAATCCATTGGCTCCTGGCATGGTCGGAGATGCACAAGAAGACGCAGAAGAAAATGAAGAAAGCTCATGAAAAGATGCACCAGCACCACAAGCATGGCGAGCATTCCTCCTCCCCTTCCTCCTCCTCTTCCAGCAGTGACCCTTCCCTCAAGTCTCACCAGTTCCGCTCTCCCATCAAGCTTCAGATGCCATGTTGTACTGGGGGAAAATGGCCCTTGTGCTCCCCTCTCCCACCCCTACCTGAGCCTCACCCTGCTGTTCAGCCCTGAGTGGCTAGGGAAAACGGGGAGAGGATTGCCACGCCATGGCCGTCTTCTTGCTGCTGGGATAGCTCATATAGCTAACGAGTTTAGCAAGGGAGCTCTTTTTTGAAGATGATGAACTAAATATTGAAGACAAGTTTGAGATCTGTCAAATGATTTTTACTTCCTCTTCTAATACTTGTGATTGGGGAGGGTTGTGGAAATTTAATTATGATGAAAAACCTCTATCTTTTTTGTAACGTTGGCATACTTGGAGAATTTAGTGGCAAATACATTCCCCAGCAGGCCTTTTGATGGTTGCAAAGGTTGCTGGGAAGTAGAATCCATTTGGTCGATGAGCTTTGACTGACATTTTGGAAGCTCACTTCTCCTCCTTAGCCCGGTATACGGTCTCAGGTCCTTTTCTCATTCTCCGTCGCTCAGTCCAAATAAAATTATTTCGCCTGATCAAAAAAAAGTTTAAAAATTTAAGAAAAAATAACACAGAGGCTGGAAGTCACTGTTCCAGAACTGGTATAGTACTTACATTTAAAAATATACAACTGATACGAATGTGCATTTTATTTAATGTTTGGTACAAATGTAACTATTAAGAAAATAGCTTTAGACTGGTCATGGTGGATCACACCTGTAATCCTAGCATTTTGGGAGGCCAAGGTGGGAGGATTACCCGAGCTCAGGAATTTCAAAGCAGCCTGGGCAACATGGCAAGGCCCCAACTCTACTAAAAATACAAAAAAAAATTAGCTGGAAGTGGTGGTGCATGCCTGTAATTACAGCTACTTGGGAGGCTGAGACATGAGAATTACTGGAAACCTGGAGGCAGAGGTCGCAGTGAGCTGAGATGGTACCACCTTTTTCCCACTCAAAAAAAAAAAAGAAAAGAAAGAAGGAAAATGGCTTCCTATTTATATCAAATGTATAAGTGAAGAAAACTAAACTTGAGGCTTTGCAATGACTACAAAACAGTCTTATTTAAAAATGGAACTGTCTCCTGCCCCTTGCCTGGTTACAATAAATATTGTGTCTTATGAAGACAAAAAAAAGTCAGGCAGGCCATCAAATAGTGGTGGTTTTGTTGGTATTGTTATTATGTAGCCACACTCAGAATGACTTTTTTCAGCCACTCAGGAACAAAGTAAGAAAGAGGAAGCATTTAACCAGGGTTGGGGTTTTACCTGGCAAGAAAGGCAGAAGGAAAGAGGAGGAGGAGCGTTCAGGATATGAAAGGAGTGATTATCATGCTGCACTGAAGACTTCAGGGGCAGCGAGGACAGGACAAGGGCAGGCAGTGTTGCTGAATGCCAGGGGTTCAGTCTAGGTCCACCTGACAGAAAGCCAATCACTGAGACAATGAGTATTACCAGGAAAGGAAGGCTTTTATTGTGAGTGATGTCATCCAGGAAACAGGTCTCAAATCCATCTCTCCGACCACTAAAGTTAGGAGTTTATACAGCAAGGAAGAAATATAATGACATACAGGAAAACAGGAATTAGGGTGAAGTAGGGAAAAAGAGTTGGTTAACACCCAGTGGGTGGCCAGATGAGAGGTCCGACACACCATTGTCCAGATGCAGTGATCTGGACAGTTTCAGCCAGCCCCTACACATACTATCCATGATGCCCGATGGTCAGTTTCCTGAGAAAGGAATTCAGAGAAGACAAATGGAAGTTTCTTGAGCTTTAAGACCAGGAGGGTCAATTTCTATGTCTCATTTAAAAAAAAACAACAACTAAACATCAGTTTTGTGGAAAAATGGGGCCGATTCCAGAAAGACAGTGGGAAAAGATGGCACAGAGCCCCCACAGTGTCCTCAAGAGATAAGCCCAACAGAATGGTTCTGTCCAGTCAAGGAAACTCTGGGGAAAGTTTGAGTCACTGGAACTTGCAGAATTTGCTACAAAGTAGCCATATTTAGGCAGGAATCTGGGCCAGATGCCTAGCATGGCCACTCCACTGTCCGTCAGAGGTAGCCCTGGATAGGGTACAGGTGCCATATTCCAGCGGGCTGGTACTTTGGTTGCAACAGCTGGGGAAGGTAGTTTTGTATTTTTTTCTCTCTATTTCAGTTTGCAAACCATACTGGGTACAGCAAAGTTGACTGGAAGCAAGTAGAGGAGGATTTGAATACAGCCAAAGAACTGGTGAAAAGCCCAAAGAGCAACCAGATAACTGTTGATGGCAAAGCAAAACGAGGAGGTGGGATCATCTGTGAGGAAGAACGTTCCAGTAACTGGAGGATTTGGGAGGCTTTCTGCTTGGCATGGCATCCTGAAGAGAACTACTTCACCTTCACTTCCATTCTGCCTGGTTTGTTTGGGTTTTTTGTTTTTGTTTTTTTCTATTTCTTCTTTCTCTCATCACACTGTGTTTGGGTGGTCTTCTTCTCTCCTCCTCCTCCTCCTCCTCCTTCATCCTCTTCCTCTTCTTCTTCTCCTTTCTCTTCTTTGTCTTCTTCCTCCTCCTACCCCCTCCTCCTCTTCTTCTTCCTCTTCTTCTTCTCTTCTTTCTTCTTTCTTCTTTATTCTTCTTCTTCTTCTTCCCTGTCATCACATTGTGTCAGTTGACTTTTTCTAACCAGCAGCCTCTACACGGTATCACAGGAGACTGAATCTCTCCTCCTCCTCTTCTCCTGTGCCTTCCTCCTGCAGTGGCAAATCTAAATGGTTTTCTGTAGGGATCTGTTGGTCCAGGTTAACTGATGAGGTCCTAACATGAACCTGATGACAATGGAAGAGCTGGAACGTTTTGCCCCTCTCACACAACACTCCTTACCTGGTGACTCTGTATCTTAGCAAGAACATTTCTTCTCCCCCTATATAAGACACTTATCAGAACACATTGCAGCCAGGTGCAGTGGCTCATGCCTGTAATCTCAACCCTCTGGGAGGCCCACGTGGGCAGATCACTTGAAGTCAGGAGTTTGAGACCAGCCTGGCCGACATGGCAAAACCCCATCTCTACTAAAAATATATTTTTAAAAAAATTAGCTGGACATGGTGGCACATGCCTATAATCCTAGCTACTTAGGTGCCTGAGAAATGAGGATCCTTTGAATTCAGGAGGTGGAGTGTATTATTCTGTTCTCAAATTGCTGTTGAAGACATACCTGGGACTAGGTAATTTATTAAGAGAAAGGGGTTTAACAAACTCACTGTTTCACACGTCTGGGGAGGCCTCACAGTCATGGCATAAGGCAAAGAAAGAGCAAAGATATGTCTTACATGGCAGCAGCCAAGAGAGCTTGTGCAGGGGCACTCCCATTTATAAAACAATAAGATCTCATGAGACTTACTGTCACAAGAACAGCACAGGAAAGACCTGCCCCCATGATTCCATTACCTCCCACCAGGTCCCTCCCATAACACAGGGGGATTATGGTAGCTACAGTTCAAGATGAGATTTGGGTGGGGACACAGCCAAACCATGTCATTCTGTCCCTTGCCCCTCCCAAATCTCATGTCCTCACATTTCAAAACCAATCATGCCTTCCCAACAGTCCCCCAAATTCTTAACTCATTTCAGCATTAACTCAAATGTCCACAGTCCAAAGTCTCATCTGAGACAAGGCAAGTTCCTTCCGCCTATGAGCCTGCAAAATCAAAAGCAAGTTAGTTATTTCCCAGACACAATGGGGGCACAGGCATTGGGTAAACACAACCATTCCAAATGGGAGAAATTGGCCAAAATGAAGGAGCTACTGGCCCCATACAAGTCTGAAATCCAACAAGGCAGTCAAATCTTAAAGCTCAAAATGATCTCCTTTGACTGCATGTCTCACATCCAGGACACACTGATGCAAGAGGTGGGCTCCCATGGCCTTGGGTGGCTCTGCCCCTGTGGATTTGCAGGGCACAGCTCCCCTCCTGGCTGCTTTCATGGACTGGCATTGAGTGTGGCTTTTCCAGGCTCACAGTGCAAGCTGCTAGAGGATCTACCATTCTGGGGTCTGAAGGATGGTGACCCCCTTCTCACAGCTCCATTAGGCAGTGCCCCAGGGGGACTCTGTGTGGGAACTCCAACCTCACATTTCCCTTTCACTCTGCCCTAGCAGAGATTCTCCATGAGGGCCCTGCTCCTGCAGGAGACCTCTGCCTGGACATCCAGGCATTTCCATACATCCTCTGAAATCTAGATGGAGGTTCCCAAACCTCAATTCTCCACTTCTGTGCCACCAGCAGGCGCAACACCATGTGGAAGCTCCCAAGCCTTGGGGCTTGCACCCTCTAAAGCCACATCCAGAGCTGTACCTTGGAACATTTTAACCATGGCTGGAGTGGCTAGGACACAGGACGCCAAGTCCCTAGGCTGCGCACAGCAGAGAGACCCTGGGCCTGACAGAGAAACCCATTTTTTCCTCCTAGGCCTCTGTGCCTATGATGGGAGAAGCTGCCACAAAGGTCTCTGACATGCCCTGGAGATATTTTCCCCATTATCTTGGTGATAACCATTCAGCTCCTTGTTACTTATGGAATTGTCTGCAGCAGGCTTGAATTTCTCCCCAGAAAATGGGTTTTTCTATCCTTTTTTTTTTTTTTTTTTT
>NW_016107387.1:7100567-7102645 GCF_001604975.1 Cebus imitator | reverse complement strand
CCTCAGCCTCCTGAGTAGCTGGGATTAGAGGCATGCGCCACCACGCTTAGCTAGTTTTGCATTTTCAATAGAGATGGTGTTTTTCCATGTTGGTCAGGCTGGTCTTGAACTCCCGACCTCAGGTGATCCACCTGCCTTGGCCTCCCAAAGTGCTGGGATTATAGGCATGAGCCACTGTGCCCGGCCAGGTTTTTCTACTCTATTGCATCATCAGCCTGCAAATTTTCCAAACTTTTTTGCTACGCTTCCTCTTGAATGGTTTGCTGCCTGGAAACTCTTCCATCAGAGACACCAAATCATCTCTCTTAAGTCAAAGTTCCACACATCTCTAGGGCGGGGACAAAAAGCTGCCAGTCTCTTCGCTAAAGCCCAGCAAGAGTCACCTTTGCTCCAGTTCCCAACAAGTTCCTCAACTCCGTCTGAGACCACATCAGCCTGGACTTTATATCACTATCAACATTTTGGTCAAAGCCTTTCAACAAGTCTCTAGGAAGTTCCAAACTTCCCTACATTTTCCTATCTTCTTCTGAGCCCTCCAAACTGTTCCAAGCTCTGCCCGTTACCCAGTTTCAACGTCACTTCCACATTATCAGCCATCTTTACAGCAGCACCCCACTCTACCCGTACCAATTTACTGTATTAGTCTGTTCTCACATGCTAATAAAGACATACCTGAGACTAATGTACAAAGAAAAAGAGGCTTAATGGACTCACATTTTCACATGGCAGAAGGCAAAGAAGGAGCAAAGATATGTCTTAAATGGTGGCAGGCAAGAGAGCTTGTGCAGGGAGACTCCCATTTATAAAACTATCAGATCTCGTGGGACTTATTCGCTATCACGAGAACAGCACGGGAAAGACCTGCCCCCACGTTTCAATTGCCTCCCACTGGTTCCTCCCACAACACGTGGGGATTATGGGAGCCACAGTTCAAGATGAGATTTGGGTGGGGATACAGCCAAACCATATCACGGAGGTTGAAGTGAGCTGAGATCATGCCACTGCATTCTAATCTTGTTGACAAAGCGAGATTCTGCCTCCAAAGGAAAAAAAAAACCACACACACACACACACACACACACACACACACACACACACACACATTGTAAGATGACTCATCATGGGGGACAAGTAGATCCTCAAAGCTTGGCCCAAACGGTTGCTTTGGAAAAGAAACAGTAAATGCATAGATACCTTGTTATGACATGCTGCCTGGAAAAGAACTAAATGCATTTGGCTTTAGGTATGAAATATTTTTGGTATCTTGGTGTCTACTTTCTTTTACTGTTGGTTTTGGATTACAGAAAGAGCTATTTATACCTGTTATCATTACCCTGACAAAAATGATACCATAAGCACTATAATTGAAAGATCTGAATATAGAATGAATTTATGTTAAAAGTATCTGTTGTGCTGAAGGCATTGTATTTAGTGGAGAGGCCTTTAGGGAACCAACGGATAGAAATACATCATGGAATGGTTCATTTTAGCAAATAATTCCAGCAAAGCATTAAGACATTAGCAATGGGATGTTTTCTACCATACAGGTTATACATTCAGTAGCTGTTTCAAAGGGTTTATTTATGGTAAAGCAAGCAACTTTAGATGAGGAGGGAAGAATTTCTTGAGTTCTTATGTCACAGAAAAGGAGCCATAGCTCTTTGTACTGATTCTACCATTTCTTTATTCAGTTAGTACAAAGTATAATCCTTTAACAAGGATGTTTGAGAAGTATTATCCCAGGCATTCAGAATTGAGAAAAATCACACATAAGAAATATATTACTGCTGGGCAAGGTGGCTCGTGCCTGTAATCCCAGCACTTTGAGAGGTCAACGCTGAGGCAGGTGGGTCACCAGGTCAGGAGTTTGGGACCAGCCTGGCCAACGCGGTGAAACCCATCTCTACTAGAAAAATACAAAAATTAGCTGGGTGCGGTGGTGGGCACCTGTAATCCCAGCTACTCGGGAGATCGAGGCAGCAGAATCACTTGAACCAGGGAGGTGGAGGTTGTGGTGAGCTGAGATTACACCACTGCACTCCAGCCTGGGCAACAGAGAAAGACTCCATCTCAAAAAA
>NW_016107387.1:7082406-7100506 GCF_001604975.1 Cebus imitator | reverse complement strand
AAAAAAAAAAAAAAAAGTGATAGGATCAATAGATGGGATAGTAATGTCCCACACTCCCCCCACCATTTACTCATCTTTTCTGAGTTGAAACTCCTCCTTGGTTAGCTACTGAATTCCTATGTGCACTTGCATGTCAGAGATGGCTACTGTTAACTTTCCCTTCCCCATGTCCCACTCCCAACACTGCCGCCTCCACGTTTCTCTGAACTCTCCCCTCCTTTCCATGTGGTCACCCATGCAGTCACCACGGCATGACCTCTGGCTGCAACTGATCATGCCAGTGTTAGTCAGCTGATCCAACAGAGTCAATTAGCATCTTCCCCAGTACTTTGGGAAGAAAAGAGAGAAAGAGAGAGAGGAGAGACTATGAGGTAATCACCTCGGATGGTCAGTTTTCTTTTGAAGGCACCTACTCTGTATCTTTTCCTCTTCATCACTCTGCATTTCTGAATTTGATCCTATCCTTTGTGCTCAACTTTTGCGTGCTCTTAAAGTCAGCTCTATCCTAAGGAAATCTGTATCTACTTTAAAAGACTGAAAATAGAAAAAAAATAAATCTTTGCCAAATCTTTCAGAGACTGCTGTATTTACATATGGTTTAAAATCAAATGTCATAAGAACTTCTTGATTAAACTATTCCCCATTATTACATTCTTTATCTCTTCTGCAGTATCATTTTTTGAAAAGACTTCCACTTTGAAATACTGAATATATGTTCTTGTGCGTTTGTTTCACCTTTTCACACTCAATCCAGGTGTGTTAAAATAAATCTGGCTCTTTAATTTTTAAAAAGAGGCAGGGGGAGTAGGGAGAATCTGCAAGCTATGAAACTCGGGAGTTTGGCATTTTGGGTTGGATGAAAAAATTAAAAAGCAAAAAAAAAAAAAAAATGGGAAGCGTCATAAAGATTTGAACTGAAGAGCAGAGAAGCCAGTCCACCATAAGAGGAAAGAGCAACCGGGCATGGTGGCTCATGCCTGTAATCCCAGCACCTTGGGAGCCTGAGGCGGGTGGATCACCTGAGGTTAGGAGTTCAAGACCAGCCTTGTTAACATGGCAAAATCCCATCTCTACTAAAAATACAAAAATTAGCTGGACATAGTGGCACATGCCTGTAATCCCAGCTACTCAGGAGGCTGAGGCAGGAGAATCACTTGAACCCAGAGGTGGAGGTTGCAGTGAGCCAAGATTGAGCCACTGCACTCCAGCCTGGGCAACAAGAGTGAAACTCCATCTCTGAAAAAAAAAAAAAAAAAGAGAGAGAAAATCACAAGACAGAGCATCTGAACCCCTGAAAGAGGTAGAGCTCAGGTACAGAGAGAACGTCCCAGGTCCCTGACAAAGCACCCATCCCCATTTTGACACAAGGCCCGGTTGCAACCCTGCCCAGAGACTCCCAAGATATTCCACTATCTTTCTGATAAACTCCCTTCTTTTTTTAAGCTATTTTATTTCAATAGCTTTTAGCGTACAAGTGGTTTTTGGTTATATGGATGAATTGAATAGAGATGAAGTCTGAGACTTTAGTGCGCCTGTCACCTGAGTAGTGTACATGTATCCAGTACGTAGTTTTAAATTCCACACCCCCGCTTTCATCCACCACCCCACTCAGCCCTTCTGAGTCTCCAAAGTCCATCATATCACTCTGTACGTCTTTGCATATTCATAGCTCAGCTCCCACTTGTAAGTGAGAACATACGGTGTTTGGTTTTCCATTGCTGAGTTACTTCACTTAGAATAATGGCCTCCAGCTCCATCCAAGTTGCTGCAAAATACATTATGTTGTTCCTTTTTATGGCTGGGTAGTATTTCATGGTGTATATATTCCACATTTCTTTTCTTTTTTTTTGAGACAGAGTCTTGCTCCGTCCCTCAGACTGGAGTGCAATGGTGTAATCTCAACTCAGTGCAAACTCTGCCTCCCAAGTTCAAGTGATTCTCCTGCTCAGTCCCCTCAAGTAGCTGGGACTCTAAGCACACACCACCATGCCCAGCAAATTTTTGTATTTTTAGTAGACAAGAGATTTCGCCATGTTGGCCAGGCTGGTCTGGAACTCCTGACCTCAAGTTATCCACCCACCTCAGCCTCCCAAAGTTCTGGGATTACAGGCATGAGCCACCGTGCCCGGCCCCCACATTTTCATCTACTCAGCGGTTGAGGGGCACTTAGGTGGGTGCTATAGCTTTGCAATTGCGAATTGGCCCACAATAACCATACCTGGGCATGTGCCTTTTTCATATGACTTCTTCCCTTCTTTACTTAAGCTGGTTCTCATTGGATTTCTGGTCCTTACAACCAAGACATCCTCAACTAGTTCCCTGGATTCATTTCTAGAGTCTATTCTATGTCAGTCACTGACTCCTCTGCCCATTCCTGTGACAGTGTCGTGTGTTTTAATTGTGTAGATCTACGATATATCTTAATATTTGATAGGACAAGTCCCCTTATTATTGCTTCAGTTTTTTTCTGCTGGCTATTCTCATATGTTTAGTCTTCTAGAGAAATTTAGGCTGATTTTGTCAAATTCCAAAAAGACATAGCCCAAAAATATTCATTTCCATAACCTTGAATTTGTGGACCAGTCTAGGTCAATATTGAGACACCCTAGTCAAGAATAAGTTAGCTGTGGGCCGGGCGTGGTGGCTCACACCTGTAATCCTAGCACTTTGGGAGGCCAAGGAGGGTGGATCACCTGAGGTCAAGAGTTCAATACCAGCCTGGTCAACACAGTGAAACCCTTTCTCTATTAAAAATAATTTTAAAAAGAAAAATAGTTGGATGTGGTGGCAGGCACCTGTAATCCCTGCTACTCAGGAGGCTGAGGCAGGAGAATCATTTGAACCCGGGAGATGGAGGTTGAGGTGAGCCAAAATCGTGCCATGGCGTTCCAGCCTGAGCAACAAGAGCAAAACTCCAGCTCAAAAAAAAAAAAAGTTGCAGCGTTTTTTGTTTTGTTTGTTTTTTGTTTTTTGAGACAGAATTTTGATCTTGTTGTCCAGGCTGAAGCGCAATGGCACAACCTCGGCTCACTGCAACCTCCACCTCCCGGGTTTAAGCGATTCTCCTGCCTCAGCCTCCCGAGTAGCTGGGACTACAGGCATGCACCACCATGCCCTGCTAATTTTGACTTTTTAGTAGAGATAGGGTTTCTCCATGTTGGTCAGGTTGGTCTCAAACTCCCAACCTCACCTGCCTCGGCCTCCCAAAGTGCTGGGATTACAGGCATGAGCCACCGCACCCGGCAAGTGTATGCAAGTATTTTTATGACCCTCATTAGAGTTTTACAGTTGTTCTCATCCAGATCTTGTACATTCCTTCAGTTCATTTTTGGGTATTTTATGGTTTGGTTGCTATTGTGCATCCCCAGATTCTTACTGGAGATTGAGTGTGGGGTCTTGTAGCAGACACCTCTGACGCCCCACATTGCACCCCTTTGACCCACTGATTTCAACCATGACAGAATTTTTCTACGAAAAATTATATGCACATTATGAAGTTCTCTACTAAAAATTCTGTTGTTCCATGAGCGCTCAACCAGGTCCTTGTGCTGAAAACATCCCCCCTCAAGCACGTGCCACACTTTCTGCCCCAGGGCTTTCTCTAGCACCAATAGCAGTTTGCTCAGCCAACAGGAGTACAGCCCAGACCTGCTGGGGAGTTGGTGTCCATGGGGAATGGAAGCTGTTGGGTAAATCCTCCAGCCACCCCTCCTTCAGATCAGCCATTCTGTAAGCTTGGAGATGCTGGTGAGCTCCATCACCCAAAATGTGCAGCAGCCTTGATAATGCACCCCTATTGGGCTCGCCTCCTCACTCCCTCGTCTTTTTCACTCCTGTTTTCTGGGATCAGCTCCCAAGAAAACTATCTCCCTCAAGTCCTTCTCTCAGGCTCTGCTTTTGGGAGTCACCCAAACTAAGGCAGACCTCCTATGGGATTCTGGCTCATAGTGAGGCAATTAAGTTTTATAGGAGAATCACTTGAACCAGTTGGTTTCCCCACTGCCAAGAAATATCACACCCACTCTGCATAGCTGTTGAGCAGAGCTGGGACCAGTCTGGCCTGGAGTACACACACACACACACACACACACACACACGCACACACACACACGGGTCCTGCTGTAACCCTGCATCCTTCAGCCTCACGTGTGGAACCCCTCTCTCTAATACCTCCAAGAAGCTTGTAACTCCTTCACAGTATGCAGTGACTCCATATCTGCCTCATTCCAAATTCAGACTCCTCCCTTTATACCCCAAGCACAGTTAACTTGAAGCAATAAAAAAGGAGATTTAGGCCGAGTACAGTGGCTCACACCTGTAATTCCAGCACCTTGGGAGGCCAAGGCAGGAGGATCACCTGAGGTCAGGAGTTCAAGACCAGCCTGGCCAACATGATGAAACCCCATCTCTACTAAAAATACAAAAAAATTTGTCGAACATAGTAGCGGGCACCTGTAATCTCAGCTACTCGGGAGTCTGAAGCAGGAGAACTGCTTGAACCCAGGAGGCAAAGGTTGCAGTGAGCCAAGATTGAGCCACTGCACTCCAGCCTGGGTGACAGAGTGAAACTCCATCTCAAAAAAAAAGAAGAAGGAGATTCAACAATGTCTGGAGAGGGACCAGGAGAGCATGTGAGAGTTATTTGATAGAAAAATCTTTGAGATGGAAAGAATCCAGTGACGGGGAGAGGATGAGTATACAGAAGAGCAATGACCACTGGGAGGTTAAGGAAATCCATAGCTATTGCAGGTGGCTCCTTTGGAGGGGAGCATTACATAGATGGAATCATATTGTATGCATAATTTTGCAGGTTGCATTTTTTTTTTTTTAGACAGAGTTTCACTCTGTCACCCAGGCTGGAGTGCAATGGTGCAATCTCGGCTCACTGCAACCTCCGCTTCCCAGGTTCAAGCAATTCTCCTGCCTCAGCCTCCCAGGTAGCTAGGATTACAGGCACCTGTCACCACACCCAGTTAATGTTTTATATTTTTAGCAGAGACGAGGTTTCACCACGTTGGCCAGGCTGGTCTCAAACTCCTGACCTCAGGTGATCTGCCCACCTCAGGCTCCCAAAGTGCTGGGATTACAGAGGTGAGTCACCGCACCAGGCCTGCATTTTTTACTTAAATATTTCCTTTGGGAGGCCGAGGCGGGTGGATCACGAGGTCAAGAGATCGAGACCATCCTGGTCAACATGGTGAAACCCCGTCTCTACTAAAAACAAAAAATTAGCTGGGCATGGTGGTGCGTGCCTGTAATCCCAGCTACTCAGGAGGCTGAGGCAGGAGAATTGCCTGAACGCAGGAGGCGGAGGTTGCGGTGAGCCGAGATTGCACCATTGCACTCCAGCCTGGGTAACAAGAGAAAACTCTGTCTCAAAAAAAAAAAAAAAAAAAATTTCTTAAAGATCTTACACATGACCTCTCAACTATTTCTACAAATTTTCATCATACACTCAAGACTCAAGGTTCTAGGAGAGAGTGTCAGGTGGGTGACAACCATGGCACATGCCACCCTGCTCCAGCTACATCAGGGGGGCAAGACAAAGAATATGGTCCTGTGGCTACTGGTGCCCCCCCGAAGTATGCACATTATTAAGGGTCTCTCTAAAACACAAATGATGAATGCCTACTATAATATTCTTTGCTCATTTCTCTGATGGGTTGTTGTTGGTTTTTTTCTTGTAATTGTGTAGCAGTTCTTTATAGTCTGGATATTAATTACTTGTTATAAATGTTACAAATATTTCATCTAAGTCTATTGCTACTTTTTTTTTTTCAGGGTCTCACTCTGTTGCCCAGGCTGGAGTGCAGTGGTGCAATCACCCCTCACTGCAGCCTCGATATTCCTTGGCTCAGGTGATCCTCCCACCTCAGTCTCCAGAGTAGCTGGAACTACAGGCACACCCCACCACGCCCAACTAATTTTTGTATTTGTTGCAGAGACAGGGTTGTTGCCCAGGCTGGTCTCGAACCCTTGAGCTCAAGTGATCTGCCTGCCTCAGCCTCCCAAAGTACTGGGATTCCAGGGGTGAGCCACTGAACCTGGCCCCTCTTTTTTTTCTTACCTTTTTTTTGTTGAAGAAGGCATAAGTAGGCTGCAAAATCTTCTGCCTTCTGGATCTGACGGCATGCATGCCTATGTGGATGTTCCCTTCCCACTGCATTGCCAATAAGCTGGTAGTTAGTGCTAATTAGATTCAGTTCAAGGTTCTCTGACAACAACATTGTGCAGGCGGTGCTGCGGCGTCTCTATTGCATCACAATAGTAAGTACATAGTGTCTGCAAACGTACAAAAACTGACCTCCTCTTTCCTAATTTTTTTTTTTTATGAGATGGAGTCTCACTCTATTTTATCGCCCAGGCTGGAACACAATGGCGAGATCTCAGCTCACTCCAACCTCCACCTCCCAGGTTCAAGCAATTGATCTCAGCTCACTGCAACCTCCACCTCCCAGGTTCAAACTATTCTCCTGCCTCAGCCTCCCGAGTAGCAAGGATTACAGGCACGCACCACCACGCCCAGCTAATTTTTGTATTTTTAGTAGAGACGGGGTTTCACCATATTGGCCAGGCTGGTCTCGAACTTCTGACCTCGTGATCTGCCCACCTCGGCCTCCCAAAGTGCTGGGATTACAGGCATGAGGCACTGCGCCTGGCCCTAGTCACTGTTTCTAAATGCTGGAGAGTAGCCCATCAGACATGCTCCCTGCATTCTGCTCTCAGTAGGCATCCAGCCTGCCTCCAACTCCTCGCTACCCAAACAGCACCACAGTGAACATCTTCACAGCGTCCCATAATGGACCTGTCAGAGAATCTCTCTGGTGTATATACTTGGAAGTAGGATTTTGGGGATCATGACATATATGCTTTTTTTTTTTTTTTTTTTTTTTGAGACAGAGTTTTGCTTTTCTAACCCAGACTGGAGTGCAGTGGCACAATCTCAGCTCACTGCAACCTCTGCCTCCCAGGTTCAAGCGATTATCCTGCCTCAGCCTCCTGAGTAGCAGGGATTACGGGTGCCTGCCACCACATCCAGCTATTTGTCTTTTTTCTTAAATTATTTTTGGTAGAGACAGAGTTTCACTGTGTTGACCAGGCTGGTCTTGAACTCTTTACCTCAGGTGATCCACCCGCCTCGGCCTCCCAAAGTGCTAGGATTATAGGCGTAAACCACCACACCTGGCATTCCTAATTCCACTAAATACCTTGTAGAATGGCTATTCCAGTGTATCCTCCCATCAGCGAGTTCTCCCGCAACCTTGGCAGCACTTGACTTCCTCCTAATGTTTGTCAGTTGGACAAGTGTAAAGAGATGGCTCACTCATGTTAGATTTCTCTAGTCACTAGTAATTGTGAGCATGTCTTCATGTGCACATTAGACCCCCAGGCTTCCTCATCTGTGAACTACTTGTTTATACCGGTGCTACTTTTCCAATAGATTTCCTACCTATTTCTTCATCTCGGGCTCCTTCTGTGTTGAATGTCTTCCATTTGTCCTTCCAGATCCACTCTCTATCCTTCTCCGTGTTGTTCTGTGGCCTGGGAGGCTGAGCTGTATGACTGCATCAAACTGCTCCCTTGCCATCTGGCTCCCAGGCCCCTTCCAGGAAGAGGAGGGAAGTGAGGCCCCTCCCTGCAGAGTGGCTGTGAGCTCACTGCCCCTCCCACTGAGTATCATGGCTCCTGTTGGGAGGCCCTCTCCCTGCGGTCCTAAAGGTGGTAACAGCTCCCCCACTCCGGGAGGCCTGGGTTCTTGCCCCATTTCTTGTGGCTTCCCTAAGCCTGTTCACACCTTTGTAGATAGTCCCCATATTTTAAAACCTTGCGCTTACCCATTTTTGGGTGTGCCATCTGTTGCTTGCTAGGAGCCTACCTGTTACTTGCTGTTGAACTGAAATTTGTAATTTTCATGCAATTTCACAAATTCTTTTAGATTTTTGGAATGCGCTTTGGAGGCCTTATTTAAGAAGCTCTTCGGCCAGGCGTGGTGGCTCATGCCTGTAATCTCAGCACTTTGGGAGGCTAAGGTGGGTGGATCACAAGGTCAGGAGATCAAGACCATCCTGGACAACATGGTGAAAACCCATGTCTACTAAAAATACAAAAAATTAGCCAGGCATGGTGGCAGGCGCCTGTAGTCCCAGCGACTCAGGAGGCTGAGGCAGGAGAATCTCTTTGAACCCAGGAGGCGGAGTTTGCAGTGAGCTGAGATCAGGCCACTGCACTCCAGCCTGGGCAACAGAGCAAGACTCCATCTCAAAAAAGAAAAGAAAATCTAATTGAGGCTGGGTGTGGTGGCTCACTCCTGTAATCCCAGCACTTTGGGAGGTTGAAGCAGGTGGATCACCTGAGGTCAGGATTTCAAGACCAGTCTGGCCAACATGGTGAAACCCCAGCTCTACTAAAAACACAAAAATTAGCCAGGCATGGTGGCGCACACCTGTACTCCTAGTTACTCGGGAGGCTGAGACAGGAGAATCACTTGAACCTGGGAGGCAGAGATTGCACAATTGCACTCCAGCCTCAGTGGCAGACAGAGATTCTGTCTCAAACAAAAAAACCAACTGAAAATTTTATTTTTATTGCATTGAATGTATACGTTAATTTGGAAAGAATTTAACCTTTTTCTTGTGTGTTCTTTACATTTTAATTGGTAATAGCAGACTAATACACCTGCCAAAGCTTATTAGGGCTAATTATTTGTTGATGGTGTTGATTTTCTGTATAATGAGCATATTGTTTTATCGCTTCCTTTCCAATTCTTACAACTTGAAATGTCTTTTTCTGTCTTGTGCAGTTTGGCCAGCACACCCAGGATGATGCTGAACAGCAATAATGACAGTATAACGGAGGCTTCTAATTACCCCTAATGTCAATTATCCCCTTTTTGCTATGCCAGGGATCCAGAAACATCTCCTATAAAGGGCCAGATAGCAAATATTTTAGGCTTGCAAGGCCATACAGTCTTTATCATAACTACTCAACTCCAATCTTGCAGCACAAAAGCGGTCATAAATGACATGTAGATAAACAAGTATGGCTGTGTTCCAATAAAACTTTATTTACAGGTTGGACTTGGTGGCTCATGCCTGTAACCCAGCACTTTGGAGGCAAAGGCGGGCAGATCACTTGAGCACAGGAGTTCAAGACCAGCCTGAGCAACATGGTGAAACCGCAAAAAATACAAAAATTACAAAAATACAAAAATTAACAGGGTGTTGTGGCTTGCACCTGTGATCCCAGCTACTTGGGAGGCTGAGGCAGGAGAATCACTTGAACCCTGGAGGCAGAGGTTGCAGTGAGCCAAGATCTCGCCTTTGCACTCCAGCCTGGGTGACAGAGTGAGACTCCATCTCAAAAAAAAAAAAAAAAGGCCAGCAGGAGTTCAAGACCAGCCTGGTCAATATGGTGAAACCCCATCTCTCCAAAAAAAAAAAGGTGTTAGGGCGCACGTCTGTAATCCCAGCTACTACTCAGGAGGCTGAAGAACAAGAATTGCTTGAACATGGGAGGTGGAAGTTATAGTGAGCTGAGATTGTGCCACTGCACTCCAGCCTGGGCAAGTTAGTGAGAAAAGATTGAGACTCTGTCTCAAGAAAAAAGGAAAGAGTAGAAAAAAAGAAAGCTTTATTTACAGAAGCAGGTCAGGGCCAACGTTTACTGACTTCTGCTCTACAATAAGAGAAGCCTGCGTTTTTAGCTAGAATGTGGCCTCATGGAATAGAGTTCATTCCTCAGCCCCATTTGCAGCTATCTGTGGCCCTGGGACGAGTTCTGATCAAAGAGATACAAAGTGAAGTGGTGGAGGTATCCTCATAGACAGAATGTGCCGTTCTCCTTCTCATTTCCCCTTTGTCTTGTCTAGAATGTGTCATGACAGGAGTGGGGCAAACATCTTGGAACACGTGATGAAAGCCACAGGTTGAAACAGTGGAGCAACAAGATAGAAGCAGCTAGGATCCTGGAAGATTTCATCATAAATCAGAGTTGAGGCTGGGCGCGGTGGCTCAAGCCTGTAATCCCAGCACTTTGGGAGGCCGAGGCGGGTGGATCATGAGGTCAAGAGATCGAGACAATCCTGGTCAACACGGTGAAACCCCGTCTCTACTAAAAAAATACAAAAAATTAGCTGGGCATGGTGGCGCATGCCTGTAATCCCAGCTACTCAGGAGGCTGAGGCAGGAGAATTGCCTGAACCCAGGAGGCGGAGGTTGCGGTGAGCCGAGATCGCGCCTTTGCACTCCGGCCTGGGTAACAAGAGGAAAACTCCGTCCCCAAAAAAAAAATAAAATAAATAAGAGTTGAACTTTTGCTGGTGTTTTTTCTGCGTTGTGTAATTGTTTTCTTTTGTACACCTTTAACTTATTTTTCTGCACTCTCTAAATCTATTATATTAACAGATTTTTCTCATGTTAAACCATCTTTGAATTCTTGGCATATATACTACTTGAACATGTTATCTCTTTTAATGCTGCATTTGATTTGATAGGCTACTATCTGATAAAAGAATTTTAGGCTGCGCGAGGTGGCTCACGCCTATAATCCCAATAATTTGGGAGCCCAGCGGGCAGATCACCTCAGGCCAGGAGTTCGGGACCAGCTTGGCCAATATGGCAAAACCCAGCTCTACTAAAATATAAAAATTAGCCAGGCATGGTGGTGTGCACTTGTAATCCCAGCTACTCAGGAGGCTGAGGCACAAGAATCACTTGAACCTGGGAGGCAGAAGTTGCAGTGAGCTTAGATCCACTGCTCTCTAGCCTGAGCGACAGAGCAAGACTCTGTCTCAAGAAAAAAAAAAAAAAAGAATTTTACATTTCTGGTCATTATAATGAAAAGTCTCTATTTGGAAATTGTTAAAGCTTGCTTAATGGCCCAGTATTTGCTCAATTTTTTGAGAATGTCACAGTATACTTGAAAAGAACAGGTATTCCACTGGGTATGGGGGCTTATGGCTGTAATTCCAGCTGCTTGGGAGGCTAAACCAGGAGGATCGCTTGAGCCAAGGAGTTGAGACTTGCCTGGGCAACATAGCAAGAACCCCATCTCAAAAAAAAAAGAGGATATTTTGTATTTAACGAGTACAGTGTACTAAATGTGTACATTACATCGTATTAATGTGCAGTTCAAAATATCTGTATCCTTATTTTTTTGTCTGTTTATCAATTACTGAGAGAGGTTTTATAATATATTTGAATGTAAACTTGTCTGTTTTCTTATACTAAAATTTTTCTTTGACATATTTTTTGGCTATGTTATTCAGTGCATACATATTTAATACTGGTATATCTTCCTGTTGAATTGAACCTTTTATTATTAGGAAGTGATCCTCTTTATCTCTAATAATACTTTTTGTTATAAGATGTACTTTACGTGATAGCCATTTGGTTGGAATTTGATCAATATGTCTTTCACCATTTTGCTTCCAGCCTCTGTTTCAGCTGTGTCTCTTGGGCATATAGTTAGATTTTATTTTTATTCTGCCTCGAAATATTTTTTTTTTGTCTTTTAACAAGATAAAAGTATTTTGCATTTAACAAAATCAGCAACTTATTTGGATTCATAACCAACCTTTTATTTTTTTTTCTTATCTACCTCTTTCTAGGGTGGGGAGGGAGTTCTCCTTTATTACTTTCCTTTAGTTTAATATTTTCTCTTCATTTTTTCTGCTTATAAGTTTGAAAGTTATAACCCCTGCTTCTCAGAGATTTGCCTAAAAATTACAATTATGGCAGGAAAAACGCTGTCTTTGCTCTACTGTTTTAAATCCGGAAGTGTTATGTAATTACATCTCCTATGTCTGTACTTATGTAATCTTCTCCTTTCTAAAGTTATATCTTTATCTCTTTTTTTCTCCTTCACATTTTTCTGACTTTTTTAAGCATCAAATTTTACTTTAATTGATCATATCTACATTTTTATTTTCTACTTATTTCTGCTTATATTTTTATAGGTTATTTTATTCTACTTTAGGGGATTTATTTTATTATTCTGTTTCAAGTTTCTTGAGTTCAAACAGCATATTTCAAGTCAGCCTTTCTTGTTTTTTAATAAAAGTGCTTATCTTCGGCCGGGCTTGGTGGCTCACACCCGTAATCCTAGCACTTTGGGAGGCTGAGGTGGGTGGAGCACTTGAGGTCAGGAGTTTGAGAACAGTCTCGCCAACATGGTGAAACCCCATCTCTTTAAAAAAAAAAAAAGGTGCTTATCTTCGAGACCAGCCTGATTAAAATGGTGAAACCCCTTCTTTACTAGAAATACAAAAATTAGCCGGGCATGGTGGTGCATGCCTGTAATCCCAGCTACTTGGAGGTTGAGGCCGGAGGATCCCTTGAACCCAGGAGGCGGGCATTGTAGTGAGCCAAGGTCACGCCATTACACTCCAGCCTGGGCAATAAGAGCAAAACTCCATCTCAAAAAATAAATAAATAAATAAAAGTGCTTATTGCTACATACATTTTCTCCCAAGAACTACTTTGACCATCCACAGTTTCAGCATGTAGTACTCTTACAGTTCATTTCTAAAACACTTATTTCTTCATTTTGATTTTCTCTTAAACTCAGAATTACTTAGGAAGATGGTGAGAAAATACATGTTGATAGATCTCTTCTTGGCTGTATTTTCATGTTCATTTCTAACTTTATTTTACTATGGTCAGAGCATTGCTACTTTTCAGAATTACTTGAGGTCTTATTTACGGGTGAATATTGGCAATTTCTTTGGCAATTTCTGTCCACAGTTCTGTGTCTGAATCGGTTTGTCCTAACTCCCATCCTTGGTTGTTGATTCCATCCACTTTGGCGCTTCTGTTCTGTGGTACTGGTTTTTCTGGTATGTTTGGTGATTCTTGGTTGTGTATACATTGTTTCTGCTACCTGTTTATGAATGCTGCTTCTGATTGCTGTAATGAATGCAAAGGACACCAGTGAGTTTCATTCAAAGTTGTTGAGGCACTCAACAGATTTGGGTGGTTCTGCCAATTGAAGTGGCTCACACCTGTAATTCCAACACTTTGGGAATCCGAGGCGAGTAGATCATCTGAGACCAGCCTGGCCAACATTGGGAAACCCCGTCTCAACTAAAAATACAAAAATTAGCTGGGTGTGGTGTTGCACTCCCGTGATCTCAGCTACTCCAGAGGCTGAGGAAGGAGAATTGCTTGAACCCAGGAGGTGGAGGTTGCAGTGAGTTGAGGTCGCGCCACAGCACTCCAGCCTGGGCAACAGAGCAAGACACCATCTCTCTCTCTCTCTCCATATATATATATATATATATATATATACATACATACATACACACACATATGTTGGGTGGTTCTGTTCCTGAGGTTATTGCTCCAAGCACAATGTCCTCCAGTAAGATGGCTCGTTTACAGCTGGGACACAGAAAACGGAATAATTTGCCCAAACTCACATATCTGTAAATAACAAAGTCTGGCCATTCTGGCCCAAAGCCCACACAGTTCTCATGATGCCACAGTGCCCTCCCCAGGCTTCCTAATGCCAACCAATCCATCCTGCTTCCTAATGCCCAATAACCAGACAACTCATAGAACGTTTAGGTATATTTCTTTTTACTCTAAAAAAAAAAAAGTTGACAATGATAACCTGCAAACTGCAGAAGGCGCCCCAGGTTTCAACCTCCCCACCGTCCAAACATCACCGACATTTCTCCGACACCGTCCTTCCCCTTCCCTTGAAATCCCAGATGCAAAGCGCCGAGAAAGCACAAGAGGCCCCCAGTTGGGCGGATCCCCAGTCCCGGACACCATCGGCAGGTCTAGGCATTGAGGAAATAAATTAAGGGAGAGGAGGCTCCTGGCTGGGCTTGTCCAGCTCTGCCTCGCAGACCCAGCGGTAAGGTCTCTGGCACACGTCGTCGTTCCAGCGGCCGTCGGCGGTGAAGTGGGCACAGTCCTCGCCTCCTCCGAGCCCGTGGCCGTACCAGTCGTCCGGCTGGTCCGGCCTCCAGTTCCTGGGGACAGAGCCAGCTGTGGCCCCCAGGAGGTCGGACCCGCAGCCAGGTCGCTGAAGACACCTCCACCCAGGGCCACAGGCGGGAAGGCGGCGGGACCCAGACCCAGGGAAGGCGCGCACTCACTTGAAGCCCGTCTCGTAGTCCGTCCCGTCCACCCACTTCCAGGGCCCGTTTTGGTCATGGAGGCCCATCCAGGTGTTCACAGGGCCTGTGTGATGCTGGACAAATCTCTGAGGAGAGAGGAGGCAGGTGGTGATCTCTTCCTGAGGCCAGCCAGCCTCCTAGGCCGTCGGGGCCCTCACCTGCTCCTCCCAGGACGTGACCACCACCAGGTGCGCGTTCTCCAGCCGGCAGTAGTTGTCGGCTTCGGCCCAGGCCTTCCCGGAGCGAGAGAACCAGTAGCAGCTGCGCCCGTGCTCCACCCAGTTGACCGGGCAGCAGGCACTCTCCGAGCCTGAACGGGAGAAAGAAACGGGGCGCAGGGGCTGAGGCGCTGCCCGGGAGCGCGGGGGAGGCCGCGAGTGGGCCAGGCTGGCCTCCTCACCATTGCCCTGGAGCGCCAACACCTGACAGCTCAGGCTCCGCAGGTCAGACACGAACTGCTTCACGTGGAGCAGCAGGCTGGAGTGATCTGCGGAGATGCAGAACGAGGGGAGGGGAACGAGGTCAGCCCCGCATCCTCCCGCTGGGACCAATCGCAGTGCCACTAACGGCAGTGGAGTTGGCCTGAGAGACCCCCACCACACACACACACACACACACACTCCCACACAAATACACACACAACCTACCCTCACACCCAATACACATACACCCCACACCCTAACCCACAGACACACACACAACACACCCTAACCCACATACACAGACAACATACACAACACAGACACAAAACACACCCTAACCCACATATACACAACACACACAAAACACCCTCATACATACACACACTCATACACACAACACACCCTAACCCACATACACAACACACACAAAACATGCTCACACGCAACACAACCTCACACACATGCACATGCACACACAACATACCCTAACCCACATACACAGACAACACAAAACATGAAACACACACACGACATACCCTAACCCACATATACTCTCACCCAACACACACAATACACCATCACACACACAACACACTCTAACCCACATACAGACAACACACAAAACACACAACACATCCTCCCCCACACACTCACAGACACACAACACACCCTAACCCACACACACACAACACACACATACACAACACACCCTCACACACACAACACACCCTCACACACTCAGACACACAACACATCCTAACCCACATACACACACACAGACAACACACAAAACACACAACATACCCTAACCCACAAGCACAACACAACACACACAAACACATCCTCACACACAGACGCAACACACCCTCACACAGACACACAACACACATAACACACCCTCACCCACACACAAAAAACACACTCACACACACATACACAACACACCCTAATCCACATACACTCACACACAACACTAATTCACCCACACTCTCAAACACAAACACACAAACCCTCACCCAAACACACACAACACACACTAACAACACACCCATGCACACAAACACACCCCCGCAAACACAAAACACACACAAAACACACCTTCACACAAACACTCCCACACACAACACACCCTCACCCACACATACACACACACACTAACACCCTCACCCACATACACAACACGCACACACACTTACACAACACACCCCTACCCACTACACACACTACACACACAACACACTCTCACCCCTACACACACACATACACAACACACATAACTCCTTCACACATGCACACACAACACATTCACACACAACACACATAAAACACATATTCACACAACACACACATACTATCACATGCATTTACACATACACATACATGCAACACACACATTCACACACACACTAACACATACACACATTGTCACACATATACACTGACACACATACATTCTCACACGTACACACACAGACTCACACTCACATACAGCCATCCACACTCCCTCTCTGACCTTCACTCAAGTCCTTCTGCTGTTTCTCCAGCTGGGATTCCAGGGACTTCATCTTTCTTCCCACATTGCCTCCTGGGGGAGAGACTTGCTCAGCGCCCCGACAGCCCCGAGCCAGGCCCCAGCGCCAGCTCCAGCCCCCCAAGCCCGGCCCCGGCCCTGCCCCAGCCCCAGCCTCCGCCCAGGCCCCAATCCCAGCCCTAGTTTCAGCCCTAGTTCTAGTTCCAGCCCCAGCCCCAGCCTGGCCCCGGTCCCAGACCCAGACCCAGACCCAGACCCAGCCTGGCCCCAGCGCCCTCACCCTGGGTGCTCAGGCCCTTGACCTGGGCCTCAGTGATCGCTGTGAAGTTGCTGAATGTCGCTCTCAGGGCCCGCAACTTCTCCTGCAGCTGGGAGTCTGGCCAGGAGAGGGTGCAGAGAGAACAAAATGGGAGGGCTATGTCCACCACCCCTGCACCCACCACTCCCCCGCCACGGTACCCCGTCAACACCCCCCAGTATAGCCACCTTCCCTGTCCACCCCTGGGGCACCCACTTTGGGATCCGATCACACAGACAACCACCAGCAGCAGGAGGCTGAGGCCCAGGGAGAGCAGGAGGAGGCGAGGTCCGGAGCAGAGACGCCGCAGGAGGGGCCGGGGAGGAGGCGGCCCTGCAGGACGAGGGGGTGTCAGGGGCGCGGGGACAGAGGGGAGCCTGGCACAGCTCGGGGGTCCTAAAAGGAGAGCAAGCTAAAGCGCCCCAGTGGACTAGGAGGAACTATGTACACGAGGAAATGCGGGCAGTGGGCGACCCTGCCAGGCCAGAGGCGACTGGAAATCGGGGAGGAAAGAGGGCTGGGGACGCGGGCGAAGCGCTGAGCCGCCCATCCCACCGAGGCCCTGAGCTGTTGCTGACACCTAATGGCAGGACTACGTCACTGCAGCCGATCCCGGAGCCTCAGTCCACCCACTCCTCCCCCGCCTTGAAACGCAACTGAGTGGCCCGCGCCAGGGGAGTCGCTGCTTCCACTCAAAGTGGGGAAAGGAGGAAGGTTTCTTTCTCTGTCATGAATTCCACTCGTCTTTGGCTGCGTGCAGGGGGAGAAGGTGCAGTAGCCTTCTGGCCCTCAGATCGCTTCCACCCAGCGCGGGAAGAGACACGCTAGCCCTGTCCTCTGAGCGTTGGAGGGTGGGGGCCTCCCTGCCCGCTCTCCTCCCCCGTGGACCCTCCTTCCGTCAAAGCGCGCTACACCCGATCCCCCAAGAACTTCATCCTTGCTCGGCCTAAACAACATTCCTTGCTGGGAGGACAAAGAAATAGGTCAAGGGGGATTTGTTTTTGAAGCAAGAGGGTCTCGTCCTCCCTCAGGTCAGAGACCCTTCATCCCCCCTCGGAGAATACTCAGACTCTTGGCAGAAATCTTCCCCCTTCACCAAACTGATCACTGATCACACACACACACACCACCAGGGCTCCCTGGGTGGTGTTGGAAGGGGAAACGAAGAGGGGACCTGATTTTGTCATAGGAAGCAGATAGTGACCTCATCTCTCCAGATTCCAGCTGTTCCCACACCCCTTGAGGGGTCCACCCTCCAGGGCCAGGAGGCACAGGAAAGCTTTGGGCACCTGTCCCCAAGAAAGGGACTCCAACCTCACACCCTGTACCTCTCCTGAGAGGGGCGGCTCGAACGTCTTTCCCAGTGTTGGGGGAGGGAGACAGACCCAGAGAGAGAGCCACTCTCCCTCCCGGCAAGAGTAGGAGCTGTGGCTGAGGGGCAGAGCTGCCAAATTCGCACCTTGCAGAGGCAGGAAAGGTCGCCCTCACCTTTTCTGAGCTGATGATGGTCATTCTCCTCATTATCCAGATGCTGAAGGTCTTGATACTCCTTGGTCATGATAGGGCTGGCGCTGGACCTGGGGCTGAGTCAAGGCTGAGGCTGGGGCTGAGGTGGGGGCTGACCAGGCCTAGAGCTGGAATGTGGGGTCCATCTCTTTACTCCCATCTGATTGACAGCTCCATGGAGACCTTTCTTCTTTCTTTCTTTCTTTTTTTTTTTTTTT
>NW_016107387.1:7072217-7082341 GCF_001604975.1 Cebus imitator | reverse complement strand
TCGGAGACAGTCTTGCTCTGTGGCCCAGGTGGGAGTACAGTGGCGAGATCTCGGCTCACTGCAACCTCCACCTCCTGGGTTCAAGCAATTCTCCTGCCTCAGCCTCCAGAGTAGCTGAGACTACAGGTGCATGCCACCACACATGGCTAATTTTTTGTATTTTAGTAGAGATGGGGTTTCACCATGTTGCCCAGGCTGGTCTCGAACTCCTAAGCTCAGGCAATCCACCCGCCTCAGCCTCCCAAGGTGCTGGGATTATAGGCATGATCCACCACACCCAGCTAAGACCCTTCTTCTTTCCTCTATCCCCTCCCAGGCCGGCCATCCAGAATTCATCCTCTGATGTTTTCCCACCCAGAATCCCCCAACACACCCTGGGTTCCCTCCGCACCACTGCACCCGCAGCCAGCCTCCCGCTGCCTCCCTTCCCATTTTACTTGCTCAGGGTCTCAAGGTCTGACTCCCAGGTTCTTCAGTGCAGTACAGGTGCCGGGCTAAGGAGGGGGCTGAAGCTTGGAGAATGGGGGTGGGCGGACAGCCGTGGACGATGGGAGGGGAGCGGGCAGGGTCCATAGGAGGGCCCTGGGCCCCCGTTTCTCCGTGTCTGAGTGTCTGTATGTCCAAGCACATCAAACCTGGCATCTCCAGTGCCCAGGACTTTGGACAGTAAACAGAGGTGGAAATGGATTGGAACTTAGGGGAGCGTGGGGGTGGGAGTGGGGGATGGGTTGCCTCTGCTCTCCTCCCCAGGGAGGGGGAGAATCGTGGTCTCCCTCACACGCACCAGTCACCTCACTCTTCCATGCACCATTTGGGAAGGGTGCCAGGCGAGGAGGGGCTGGGATGGGACTGGCCATATTCCCCCTCCCTCCCTGTTTCACTTCCTGCCTCTACATTTCTCAGAATTACTGGTGCCTCCAAATATCCCTGAACAGGGTCAGAGAGACCAGTTCTCTGCTCTTGCCCAATCCAAGCCTGTCACCCTGGCGCCTGAGCCACAGGCCTAGTTTCCTGTGGGGCTGACCCAGGGTCCCCAGCTCTGGCCTGACTTGCTTCCCTCTCCTGGCCTTCCTAGGGAGTAAAGTCCTCCAAGCAGCATGAGGGGTGGCTCCGGGAGAGGCAGGAGAGCCTCCACTGCGACAGGCGCCATCGAACCTCCACTCACTGCGCTACTGTGGGCCCCAGGGCATTGTGTTCAGGAACTTCTCTCATGATTCCCAGAGCACGTCCTATTTCACAGATGAGAAAGCTAAGGCCCCAGAAGGTAAGAGCTTGCCCAGGGTTGTGCTGCAAGGAAGCAGCAAAGGGTGGACTAGAACCTGGGCAGCCTGACTCCAGTCACTGTGTTTGGGCCCCAGAACCACATCCAGAGCCAGGATCTCATCCAGTTGACACAGCTGGGCCCCAGTGTCCCAGAGATGCTAAACCATGGCCCCTCACAGCTCCACAGGGCTTCAGAGAGGGCCATGTAAATTTGAATTATGCTCACTTGAAATCAGGCAATACTAAAGATAGGTCTCAGCTGGGCGCAGTGGCTCACGCCTGTAATCCCAGCACTGTGGGAAACCGAGGTTAAGAGCTTGAGACCAGCCTGGCCAACATGGTGAAACCCTGTCTCTACTAAAAATACAAAAATTAGTGGGGCGTGGTGCTGTGTGCCTGTAATCCCAGCTCTTTGGGAGGTTGAGGCAGGAGAATCGCTTGAACCTGGGAGGCAGAGGTTGCAGTGAGCCCAGACTGCGCCATTGCACTCCAGTGTGGGTGACAAGAGTGAAACTGTCTCAAAATAATAATAATTATAATAATAATGAAAAATCTCACCTTAGGTGCAAATGTGAAGTCACGCAAATCCTACTTTACAGTCATTCCAGTGAGAAAACTAGGCTTGAATTTTGAGTTTTCAATTACATGAGATATTCAGAAGCACATCCCTTACATAAAATGTGATAACTCTGTATGTGGCCTCCTTTGTGTCCTGAAAACCACCATGTCGTTTACATGTGCTGGGACAATGGCCAGTGACTTTGTTGACTGTTGGGCTGTTAATTAAACCTCCTATAATATAACCACTTACAATCTGCCTTATTCAGGCAAATGAACCTACATTATGTCAGTCAAAATAGTGGTCGCCTGGCTGGGCGTGGTGGCTCATTCCTGTAATCCCAGCACTTTGGGAGACCAAGGCAGGCGGATCACCCGAGGTCAGGAGTTCGAGACCAGCCTGGCCAACATGGCAAAACCCTGTCTCTACTAAAAATAAAAAATAAATTAGCCAGGCTTGGTGGTGTACGCCTGTAATCCCAGCTACTCAGGCGGCTAAAGCGCAAGAATCGCTTGAACCCGGGAGGCAGAGGTTGCAGTGAGCCGAGATTGCCACTGCACTCCAGCCTGGGTGACAGAGCTGTCTCAAAATAAAAGGTGTGGGGGGCAGGCAGGCTGTGTGATTAAGTGAGGCCCACCTTGATAATCTTATTGTAAAATTAACTGCATATAACACACACACACACATATATAATATATGTATATGTATATGGTCATGAACGTTCATCTATACAGAAATGACATAATCATGAGAGTGACAGTGCATCACAGTCACAGGGTCCAGGGATTAGAGCATGGAATCTTGGGAGAACACTGTATTTTATTCTATTCTATTCTATTTATTTTTATTTTTATTTTTATTTTATTTTATTGGAGATATGGTCTCACTTTGTTGCCCAGGCGGGAGTGCAGTGGTGCCATCATGGCTCACTGCAGCCTCAACCTCCCCAGCTCAGCCATCCTTCTGCCTTAGCCCCCCTTCCCCCACTCCCATCCATCTCACTACATTGTCCAGACTGACCTCAAACTCCTGGGCTCAAGCAATCCTCCCTGCTTGGCCTCCTGAAGTGCTGCTGGGATTACAGGTATGAGTTACCATGCTGGCCAAGAGGCCACTTTTCAAATTCTGCTGACAACACTTCATACAAAGCCACCACTCTGTCCCCTCTGAAGACACTTTCCTTTGGAACGCCACACATGTCAGAGAGCAATTCCGACAGCGCAGGCTGGACTCCAAACCTGAGTATCCTCCTCCAGGGAAATCCAGCAAAGGCTAAGGGAGCCCTATCATCTCCTGAAGAAGGGGCAGGATTTTGTTTGTTTTTTTTTTTGAGATGGAGTTTCACTCTTATTGCCCAGGCTGGAGTGCAATGGCACGATCTCAGCTGACTGCAACCTCCACCTCCTGGGTTCAAATGATTCTCCTGCCTCAGCCTCCCGAGTAGCTAGGATTACAGACATGCACCAACATGCCTGGCTAATTTTGTAGTTTTAGTTAAGATGGGGTTTCACCATGTTGGTCAGGCTAGTCTCAAATTCCCAGCCTCAAGTGATCCTCCCGCCTCGGCCTCCCAAAGTGCTGGGATTACAGGCGTGAGCTACTGCACCTGGCCAAGGTAGGATTTTATCGCTGGTAATAAGCAAGAAGGACTGGGTGGGGGAATAGAAGGAGAAGATAAACCAGAAAGTCAGGAGTTTAGTCAAAGAGTTAGCTTGGGCCACCCTTAGGAGGGCCTTGAATCCCAGGGGAAGGCATTTGGAATGTCTTACAGAAGCACAGAGGTCTCCAAAATGAGGGACATGCACCTTGAGGGGATGACAAGATCATCTATTAGGAGAGTGGGGAGAAAATATTAAAATATATACAAATACATTTTTAATCCCTTTCCTTTAGATTTCTATTTGGAGATATTTTTGTATAGTTTTTTTGGGTTTTTTGGGTTTTGTTTTGTTTTGTTTTGTTTGACATAGAGTCTTGCTCTGTCATCAGGCTGGAGTGCAGTGGCATGATCTCAGCTCGCTGCAACCTCCAACTCCTGGGTTCAAGCAATTCTTCTGCCTCAGCCTCCTGAGTAGCTGGTATTACAGGCACATGCCACCACACCCAGCTAATTTTTGTATTTTTAGTACAAACAGCGTTTCACCACGTTGGCCAGGAGAGTCTTGATCTCCTAACCTCATGTTCCACCGCCTTGGCCTCTCAAAGTGCTGGGATTACAGATGTGAGCCACCGTGCCCAGTGAGGATATGTTTTATAATGTATATAATAGATTCATACAGTTGTATATACATGGTATTTGTTATCTATTGCTGCAAAATAAATACCTCAAAATTTAGCAGTTTAAAGCAATGAATATTGATCATCTCACTCCATTTCTGAGGGTCAGGAATCTGGGTGCAGCTTAGCCAACTGGTTCTGGCTCACAGCCTCTCATGAGGGTGCAGTCAAAATGTCAGTCAGTGCTATGTTCATTTGAAGACTTGCACAAGGCTGGAACATCAACTGCCAAGGCAACTCACTCATGTGACCAGCAAGTTAGTGCTGGCTGTTGGCAGGAGGCCTCAGTTCCTCATTACATGGGTCTCTCCACAGGACTGCTTGAGCTTCCTCACAGCATGGCAACTGGCTCTCCCCAAGAGCAAGTGATCCAAGAGCACAATTTCATATATGGCCTGGCCTCAGAAGTAACAGTCCATCATTTCCACACTATCCTATTGGTCACACAGGATTCAAAAGAGTTGCCATACTCAATATGGGAGAGTAGAGGCCACATGGGTGTGAGTATCAGGAGATAAGACTCACTGAGGGCCATCTTGAAGACTGGCTACCAAAATGCACATAGGAGTCATAGGTGAGTGAATAGATATTGGGGGAACACGTACCCAAAAACATATTGACAGGGACATATAATCAACAAAGTTTAAAGACTGTAGACTGTGAAGGCCCATAAAGAGTTGCAGTTGGCCAGGCATGGTGGCTCACACCCGTAATCCCAGCACTTTGGGAGGCTGAGGCGGGTGCATCATGAGGTCAGAAGTTCAAGACCAGCCTGGCCAATGTGGTGAAACCCCAACTCTAATAAAAAATACAAAAATTAGCTGGGCGTGGTGGCACGTGCCTGTAGTCCCAGCTACTCAGGAGGCTGAGACAGGAGAATTGCTTGAACTCGAGAGGTGGTTCAAGCCAATTGTGCCACTGCACTCTAGTCTGGGTGACTGAGTGAGACTCTTTCTCAAAAAAAAAAAAAAAAAGTTGCAGTCAGGGCAGTGGTGAGGTCAGATTTGTGGGTTTAACAACAACCTGGCCTTGGAGTGGGTGATGGGTCAGAGGTGGTTGACCCAGAGGCAGGGAGATCAGTCAGGAACCTGCTGAGTTGGTCTCAGTGAGAAACTGTGAGGCCGGAAGCCAGACAAGGAGGGTTATATGAGCAGATTTTTAGCAAAGGAATGAAGTGGACCTGGTAGCTACTGAATGTGCAGTCGGGAGGGGTCCAGGAGGCAGGGGGCAGTGGGACACCTGCCTGGGGTCCAGAGGCTACTGTAGATGGATTAGGAGTCTGAAGAGACTTATAAGCAGGAGCCTCTGAAAGCAGAGTCATGGGCGTGGTCCAGCTGTGGCAAAGTGCCCCATGTCGACCCCGCCCCGTGAGAGGGCATGGTGGAAAGGAGGCAGCCCAGGACAGTCCCTGCCAGTGGGAGAAGCAGGAAAGTGCCCAGGACTGCCAGTCATCCAAGCTTCAGGGTCAGCTCTGGGGACCATGATTATCACGTTAAATGCCAGGGAGACAGAATGGAATGAACTTCCAATGGGGGTAAGTCAGGAAGAGGGGAGTATTTTCAGGTTGAGGGTGGCCTGAGCAGCTGGCAAACAGAGAAGGGGCTGGAAGCAAGAGGGCTGGTGGCTTCTGAGCAGGAAGCTTGAAGCAGCCTGAGGCCCTCCATCAGTCAGACCTGCCCCACCTCGCCCTCATCTGGAACATGGGTTCATGCCCAGCTGAGAGTGCTCATCAAGGTTGAATGGGATAATGAATGAAAAGCACCTAGTGCTCACTTCGGCAGCACATATACTAAAATTGGAACGATACAGAGAAGATTAGCATGGCCGCTGCGCAAGGATGACAAGCAAATTCGTGAAGCGTTCCATAAAAAAAAAAAAAAAAAAGAAAAGAAAAGCACCTAGCATAGTGCCGACACACAGCAGGTGCTCAGCACGTGCTAGCAGATCTTATTTTCATTATTCTCACTAGCAACACAGCCAAGACTTGCATTAGACCTCCAAGGCCTCTTCCAGTGTAGGAGGAGGAGAAAAGGGGAAAACTGGGATCAGGATGGCAGAGGATGTCTCTCCCCACACCCTGGAGGGAGGTTAGCAACTTCATTGGGAGAGTGCTGGGGGCCCAGGGGGTTGTCTGAGTTGAGACAGTCCCTTCCCTGGCTGTGGAGAAGAAGGGTTCTGAGCTCCCTTAGTCCTTACCAGCCCTCTCGAAGGACATTCCAGCCTCATGTTTCAGATGGGCCTGTCCACCCAGGGGCTGGGGCTAGACCTCCTGCCTCTGGGCACCCCAGACCTGCAGGGAGTCTGACACCCGCAGATCTGAAGAAGAGATGCCTGAACAGATAGGCAAGGAGGGCAAAGCAGAGGCTCTTCATGAACTTTCCAAAGAGGGCAATGGCCCCATGTCTAGAAGAGGCTGAGCAGGAATTGGGTTGAGATGAAGCAGGGGAGGTTGAGGAAAAGGAATGTTACCCTCTAGCATCTCAGGCTGGAGGGCTGTGCACCAGGGCAAGGGAAGAGGGGGATCACCAGGGCTGAAAGGAGCAGACGGCCCTCTGTGCACAAGTTTAAATCTAAACTGACACAACCTACCCCAAGGGCTTCAATATCCCATCTCTGCAATTGACAAGAAGCTTGCCTGCAGGAGTGGGAATCCAAGCTCCCAGTCTCCAGTAGGGTCTTTCTCCCCCCAGCTCTCTCCTCCCCAGTGCCATTCTGCCCACCCCAGGCACACCCATCTTTTCAGCCTTGGGACAGCCAGGATTCTGTGACCCAGGACCCTCTCTATGCCTCTTTCCTACTTTTTGAGGGTAAAACTTATTAAAACTCCAAATGATTCCAGGCTTTAACTTTTGGGTTTGTCCACATCTGAAAATAGACCAACAGGCCAATGACAAAAATTGCTACCATTTTCTACCATCCGTCAGGCACTGTGCTAAGAGCTTTACATGTACATCCCCTTTACTCCTCACAGGTGTCCAGAAAGGTAGGTAGTTATTCCCATTTTACAGCTAGGTATACTGAGGCTTAGAGAGGTGACGCCCTCACCAAAGCGACAGTGACTCCACCATCATCCCTCCTGCTAACCCCAGTGACAGCCTAGCTGGCTCTCCACTGCCCCCTGCTGTATATTTTCCTCCACAATCAGAGTAACCTGCTCCGGGACAAACCCCAGTGCTCCTTCCACAGCCTTCCAGCAGCCTCTATGCCACTCCGAATAAATCTACAGAAAGTCCTCTGTGCCAGCCTCTCTACTTCTCTGACACATCTCCTATTTCTCTCTGTCCCCCACCCTACTCCACCCCAGTGGCCTCCTTCTGTCCTCCAACCTTTCAAATTTATTCCTTCCGGCCGGACGCTGTGGCTCACGCCCATAATCCCAGCACTTTGGGAGGCCAGCGGGCAGATCACCTGAGGTCAGGAATTTGACATTAGCCTGGCCAACATGGTGAAACCCCATCTCTACTAAAAATACAAAAATTAGGCTAAGTGCGGTGGCTCACACCTGTAATCCCAACACTTCAGGAGGCCAAGGTGGGCGCATCACGAGGTCAGGAGATTGAGACCACCTGGCTAACACAGTGAAATCCCATCTCTACTAAAAATACAAAAAATGAGCTGAGCGTGGTGGCGCACGCCTGTAATCCCAGCTACTCGGGAGGTGGAGGCAGCAGAATCGCTTGAACCCGGGAGGTGGCAGTTGCAGTGAGCCGAGATTGCACCACTGCTCCCCAGCCTAGGTGACAGAGCGAGACTCCATCTCAAAAAGAAAAATCAGCTGGGTATAGTGGCGTTCACCTGTAATCCCAGCCACCCAGGAGGCTGAGGCAGGAGAATCACTGGAACCCAGTAGGCAAAGGCTACAGTGAGCCAAGATCACACCATTGCACTCCAGCCTGGGTGACAGAGCAAGATTCTTAAAAAAAAAAAAAATTAATTCCTTCCAGACTGTTCTCTCTACTTGACACACCCTCACCACCCCAGTCTTTTTTATCATTCAGGCCTCAACCCAAATGATGCTGCAAGGGGCCTCCCTGGCTGCTTGGCCTAAACCAACAAGGGCTGTCTATTTCTTTGCTTAATAGCATCCATCATTGTCCTAAACGTTCCGTGTTCACTTACTCCCTATAGTCTATCATCCCACTAGATGGACCCAAAGTTCCCTAAGGACAGGGACGTTGCCTTTCCAATATCTAGAACACTGACTGCCTCATTCCAAGGAACATCCAAGTAAGCATTTGCTGAAAGAAATAAAAAGGGTGGGGAGAAGAGGAGCCAGGATTTGAACCTACATCTGTTCGGGAGCCCAAGGCTCTAGTCCACTAAGTTACACTGCCTCCTCAAGCGGCCAGGGAAGAGTTCTCCACGGACTTGGAAGAATATAGTGCGAGCTGCAGCCGTGCTTCCCCTGAGGAATCATACGCGGAGTGAAACAGGGAGGGAACTTTTTCTAAATAACATATACTTCTATATTTATTTAAATTTTTGTCAGGTAGGTGTATTAATTATGATTTACAAAATAATGTATGCAGGCCATTTGCAGTGGCTCACACCTGTAATCTCAGCACTTTGGGAGACTGAGGTGGGTGGCTCACCTGAGGTCAGGAGTTCCAGACCATTCTGACCAATACAGTGAAACTCCATCTCTACTAAATAGAAAAAAATTAGCAGGGAGTGGTGGCATGCACCTGTAATCCCAGCTACTTGAGAGGCTGAGGCAGGGGGTGAAGGTTGTGGTGAGCCAAGATTGCGCTATTGCACTCCAGCCTGGGCAACAAGAGCAAAACTCTGTCTCAAATAATAATATAATGCATGCAAATTATGTGATTCTACCCCTTTCAGTTTAACACACAAACACATTACCTGCACATACCTTCCTCAGCTCCTAAATTTCTCCCTTCAGCCCACGGTAGAGAATATTAGCACAGCCTAAAACCATCTGTTATTACAAAGAACCAAGCTAAGAGAAGGATTATTTGAAAAACATCTTCTGAAGCAGTGCTCCTCCACCCAGCAAGACATCCAAATCACCCCTCTGGGAGCTTCCCAGAAATGCAGACCCCTGGTCCCCATCCCCAGGATCCTGTTGGACTCGGTCCTGAATAGAAAATCCTGCAGGGCAACTCACGGCTACTGGTTGAAGTGACACTCCTTCAGCGATCTCTTCCTCTATTCCGGGACTAGTTTAGGCTTGGGTGGCTACACCCTCCACAGAATCACCACCCCTTCAACTTTAGTCAGGGTTGGCTACAAAAAATGCCTTTTTGCACTGTTTGGGATTAAACCTCCACAACTCTTAGGGCCTTCTTCCTCAGCCTTACCCACTGGAGCCCCTGAGAATGAGAGAGAGAAGGGAATGGTACCCCAGCAGGTGCCCCCCAAAGGCTCATCTGTGCCACAGCTGAGACCTTCCTGCTGGGAGCTTGCCAAACACATGAAGAAGGCAGAAGGCTGAGAGTCATCATTCCATACAGCAGGATCTGAGAAGCTTCAGTTAGGACTTAGGGCCAGGAAAATCTGATTCCCTAAAGGAACTAAAATTCATTCTCCCTTATACTAAAGAACTAGGTAATCGACCATTTCCCTTTATTGCCATTGCGATCAGGAAACTCAGAGATCACGTTTACCCTCATAACTAGTATTTGTTTCTCCTGTTTTAATCTTTGGCATTCAGGTTCTTATTTTCCTACCCTCTTTATTTGCAAAGCTGCCTCAGATCTTTCCCACAGAGATAGGTCATTAAGGCCAGGTGCAGTCACTCAAGCCTATAATCCTAGCACTGTGGGAGGCCCAGGTGGGTGGATCACCAGAGGTCAGGAGTTCAAGACCAGCCTGGCCAACATGGAAAAACCCCGTCTCTACTAAAAATACAAAGATTAGCCAGACGTGGTGGTGGGTGCCCATAATCCCAGCTACTCAAGAGGCTGAGGCAGGAGAATCGCTTGAACTGGAGTTGGGGGAGGGGTGGTGTGAGCCAAGATTGTACCACCACCCTCCAGCCTGGATAAAAGAGTGAAACTCCGTCTCA
>NW_016107387.1:7059410-7072207 GCF_001604975.1 Cebus imitator | reverse complement strand
AAAAAAAAAAAAGAGGCCAGGCATGGTGGCTCATACCTGTAATCCCAGCACTTCGGGAGGCCAAGGTGGGTGGATCATAAGATCAGGAGATTGAGACCATCCTGGCCAACATGGTTAAATCCTATCGCTACTAAAATTACAAAAATTAGCTGGGTGTGGTGGCGTGTACCTGTAGTCGCAGCTACTCAGGAGGCTGAGGCAGGAGAATCGCTTGAACCTGGGAGGCGGAGGTTGCAGTGAGCTGAGATCACGCCACTGCACTCCAGCCTAGGCGACAGGGCAAGACTCCATCTCAAAAAAAAAAAGAGAGGGCATGAAGAAACCCAGTGTATATTCACACAGCATTTCTTATCGGCAAACCTCTGTAAAGATCATTCCCAGAGCCTCGCTCTGTCCACAGCTCCATGAACATGAATGAAGAAAGTTTCCTCTCTATTTTCCTTTAGGGACTGTTGTGCTACCCAACAGGACTGAGACAGCCCAGTGGGGGATCAGAGCTGGACTGAGTTTGCAAGGTCCCATACGAGTTCCAGCCTCCTCTTTCTGGCCTGTCATGACTTTGGACAGAGCTCCAGCCCTTCACAGGCCATCTTCACCAAGTCTAGTTCCTTGATACGTCAGTTATCTCCATGGCCCGTTTTTCAGGCCAGTCTAACTGCTCTGGTTTGGAGGGAAGAAGGGGGGGGGGGTGTACCACCTGACCCATCCATCCCTGTGCCCGTCTCCCTCCACACCCAGGTCCCAAATAACCAGGCCATACACCGAGTTTCAAGTATCTGTCTCTTCCTTTCACTCTCTCAAAAGAAAAAATAAATAAATTGCAGAAGGCGGCAGCATTTCCAGTCTTCTCTGGCTCCCGGACACCCGACCCCTGACCCCTGCCCCCCACCCTCCCTCCCGCATTTCCCACTCCCTAGACCCATCCCTCCCTTTTCCCCAAAAAAAAATTCCCAGGAAAAAAAAAAAAGCCACATTTAAACCTTCCACTCATGCAAACCGGCAAAGAAAAAAGGTGGGGGCGTGTGGAAGGCAGGGGGCCCGCCTCAGAGTCCCCTGCTTCTCCCCCCAGAAACCACCTTTGAGAAGAAAAAAAGTGGAAAAAATAAATGAGAAATCAAGGGACATGGGAATTACGATGAGGGCAGGGGTGACCTCAGACCTGCCTCGGGAGAGAGCGGAGGCCTGTGGCCCTGCATCCCTGCTGCGGGTGCTCCTCGAGGGGGCCCTGACTTCTGGAATGTGTGTGGGAGAAGATGGGGGAGGGCAGGTGGCCCCCGGTGGGTCTGTGTGTGCATTGGGGGCTGGCAGGGGTGGGGGTCCTAAGGAGCAAGGGCTCGGAACCAGGAGCCCAGCTCCCCCCCAGACCCCAGGTTCCTGGCATTCAGGAGCCCAGTTCTGGGGTGCAGGGATACATGCAGAGGAGTGTCCCCCCTCCAATAGGCTGGATCCAGTTAGAAAGGAAATAAATAAGAAGGGGTGGGAGGGAGGCCGGGGGGAGCCAAGGGCTTGGGCGATTCAGTCCAGACCAAGGGCCCAGGAGATGGAGGCAGGGCGAGTCCAGGCCAAGCCAGGGCAGGAATCAGAGTCTCTCTCGGGCTGGAACCCAGATGTAGGGGCCTGAGAGGTCCTCGATGACACGCTTCACCTTGTGGTAGATCTCCTCAAAGCTGTCACCCTCCACGATGGCTGGGCATAGGGTGGAGCAGGGAGTGAGGCCAAGGGTCAGAGGATGCCTGGCCAAGGGGGTGGCAGCAGCCCAGAGGAAGGGGCATCTCTTTCTAATTCTCCAAGCCATGAGCCATGGGGCTGCACCCGCTCACTGGGGCACCTTTTTTTTTTTTTTAAGATGGAGTTTCACTCTTGTCACCCAGACTAAAGTGCAGTGGCGCAATCTCAGCTTACTGCAACCTCCACCTCCCAGGTTCAAGTGATCCTGCGTTGGCCTCCCGAATAGCTGGGATTACAGGCACCCACCACCACACCCAGCTACTTTTTGTATTTTTACTAGAGACGGGCTTCACCATGTTGGCCAGGCTGGTCTTGAACTCCTAACCTTAGGTTATACACCCGCCTCGGCCTCCCAAAGTGCTGGGATTACAGGCGTGAGCCACCGTGTCTGCCCACAGGGGTGCACCTCTTTTTTTCTAAGCCGTCCACTGGGATTGAGGGGGGAGTGCTTTCTAATCCGAGCAAAGGTGCCCTACGTAGCCTCACCTGAGAAGCACTCTGTGAACTCCTGCTCCAGCTTAGTGGCTCTGTCGAAGGCTTTACGGGCTTGCTCCTCTGTGATCCGCTTATTAATCTCTCTGTGAAGCGGGAGGGAGCGCAGGCCTGAGACTGGGCCCACCTGACCCTGACTTTCACCTCCTCTATCCAGGGATGTTAAGTTGCAACTAGTATTCTCCTATTTGGAGCACACAGCAAAAAAAAAAAAAAAAAAAAAAAAAAAAAAAAAAAAAAAAAAAAAAAAAAAAAAAAAAAAAAAAAAAAAAAAAAAAAAAAAAAAAAAAAAAAAATACAATTCCCAATATCCTCTGGGGCCACAGATAAGCCCCCACCCACAACCACCCCAGTCAGGTGTGGCTACTCCAGGGCCATCTCCCAAGCTTCATCCTTCCAGCCTTCAGCCCCACAGATGGGATTTGGACTCCAACTCCCAACAGCCCTGGAGGCCCTGGCTTGCCCCAGCTGGTGTGCCCCAGGAGCTGCTGGGAGATGTAGTCCTGTCTAGCCCCAGGCAGGAAAGGAAGGGAAAGGCCCGATTGCCAGAATTCTCTGGGTTCCAGGTCTCCTGGATTCCAGGTCCTCATGGATCCCTGGGTTCCAGGGATCCCCCTCAGGGGCTGCTGGGACCGCTGTCCAGGGTTCTGAAGGAAGAGTTTCACCGCAGAGGCCTTGTGAGGCCCAGGGCCACATATGTGGGGGAGCAGAGGGGAGGCCCCCAGGACCATACTCACAGCACATTCTCCAGGGAGCGGGGGCGGATGAAGATGGCGATGGGGTGCAGGTGGGCCGCCTGCAGCCGCCGCACGGCATTGGCCGAGACATCAAGGATGCAGTGCTTCCCCTGGGGGCAGGCAGGGTGGGCGGAGGGGGGCCAGCAGGTGGCAGGAAAGGACAGACAGCGGTGTGGAGGGACACAGGACAGGGAGAGGTGGGGAATGGGAGGTTGGCCAAGGGGGAGTGACATGGATGTCAAGAAACATGGGGCAGAGAGTCAGGCAGGAAGAGGGTATGGACAGAGTAAAAGACAGAGAGAGAAAGGATAGGGAAGACGAAGAGGAAGAGCGTGGGGAGAGGGCAGGGACAGGATAAGATGGAGAAAGGGAGGGGCACCAGGCAGGCAGCGACCCAAGAGAGGGTGTCAGAGCCAGGGCAGCAGCAAATGGGGCGGTGTGCACAAGGCAGAGGTGACACAGGCAGGAAGGAAAGCCAAGAAAAAGGAGAAAGGAAGTAGGATAGAGGGAGGAGGGAGGGGAGGACGGACAAAGGACAGACAGATGGAAGGAACAAGGAGACAGATGGGAGGGAGGCAGATGGAGAGAGGAGCCGTGGAGGGAGGGAGGGCAGGGTGGGGAGCATCGGGAAAGGGAACGGAGTTAGCAGAGGAGTGGGAGAGGGGAGTGGGGCCCCAGGAAAGGGTGAGGCAGGGGAAAGGGCCCGAGGGGAGTCAGGGAAAAGGGAGGGACCCAGTGGGGAAGGCCAAGCCACCAAAAACAAGGCCACGGGAAGAGGAGAAATGGGGCAAGGAGGAGGGAGTGGGTTGAGAAAGAGGCCAGATGGTGGTGGGGAGTTTGGGGTCAGGAAGCGAAGCAGGTGGGAGAGAGAGCAGGGGCAGAGAGCAGGCGGTCAGAGTTGCCCAAGAGGAGAAGGAGGTGGAGGAGCAGAGTCGAGACCCAGCAGGGAAAGAGACAGAGAGAGAGAGAGTTAGAGAGAGCTGGAGGGAGGCAATGGGGTGGGGAGAAGGGAGGAGGAAGAGGACTAGGTGCCCGCCAGGTCCTACCTGCTCTGCCACCTCTCGCACGGACTGGACGCTGGTCCCATAGAGGTGGCTGTTGTACTGGCCGGCCTCAATGAACTTGTGTGCCTGAATGTCCTTCTCCATTTTCTCCCGGGACGACACAAAGTGGTAATCCCGGCCATCTATCTCATACTCCCGCTTGGGCCGCGTCGTATCTGCCAGGAAGTCACCCCACCCCCCAAAGATCTAACCCCCATTCCTCTAGCTTAAAACCAGCCTCCATCAATCAAATCCCCATAGTGCCCAGCTGGTCATTTGATGAAAGGGCACTGCCAGGGAGACCAAGACTGCAGAGGGGCAGGACCGCTTCCCCCAGCACCCTTCAGGGCCTCCAAGTCTCTGGTCTGGACATGGGTACTGGGGAATGTGAGGGCAGCTGAGAACCACTCCTTCTTGGAGAAACCCTGTGTCCTCTTGCGCACCAATCCCCCAGGGGGCTCTGCCTATGGCTGCAGGGATGGGCCTCCTCTACCCCACCACCACTTCCACCACCACCTCCATCCAAGGCCCCAGCACTCACGGGGAACACAGGATCCAAACTTGTCGGGGAACTCGGAGAGAAGATCATCATTGGCGCGGTCCTTGGTGGGCCCAAGGATGATGATGGGGCGAGCATAGTGCACTGCGGAGACAGAGCCTGGCTTAGGCCAAGGACCGAGTTGGAGCAGCAGCAGGAGCAGGGGCCAAGGCAGGGGCCAGGGCTCACCTTCCATCTGCGTCACTGTCTCGTAGCTCAGAACTGAGTCTTCTCGACCTGTCAGGAGGCGAGGTGTCTGCAAGGGGCTCTGAAACAGGAGACCTGGGGCCCTGTCTCCCCCTTGAGGATATCAAAGGCAGCTCAGCATGCCTCTCACCCACATCCTCCCGAACTGACCCTACCTACCCTGTGATCCAGAGCTGGAGCCCCAGTCCTAGGAAGAAAAAGCAGGCGGCCACGGGGTTAGCTATGAGCTCAGCTCCATGAGCCCTCACGCTTCCACCCAGGCTCACCTCTCCTCCACCTACCTTGGCCTTTAACCTTGACCACTCTCGTCGCTCAACCCTGTGGGATACGTGGAGGGAAAGGTGGGTAGGGAAATGGCCAGTGAGGAACCCTGCTGCCCCCAGGCTCCTGGCTGGGTAGCAACCCCTTCTCCACGCTCGCTCAGGGCTGGCTGATAACCCCTTCTCCCACGGCCCTGGGCCCTGTGCTCCTCAATGAGGAGCTGTCCTTCCCAAAGGCTCATGGGAGCCACAGTCCCCAGGAGGGCCCAACAGACAAACCCCTAGGAGGTCAGAGGGCAAACCCACCCCTGGATGGCTGTCCACCCTGAGGGACCTTGGGAATTTCAGTGCCTGTGGCAGGAAGGCTACAGAGCCCAGAGCCTCACCGCCGTTTGCTGGGGATGAAGCCAATGTCATCGGTCTCACTGTCAGAGTGGACCCGCCGTGCCTGCCACCACTCCTCATCGCTAGCATCGATGACATGCAGCACGTCCCCAAAGCGGAAGCTCAGGGCCTGGCTTAGGAAGCCGCAGTCCTTGGTCTTGTCGTAATCAAACAGGGCCCTGGGGGGCAAGTGGCTACTGGTCAGAGCCCGGCTGAGGACCCCAGGAAGGTTGCATCAGTCACCCTGAGACCCAGCCCAGCGATCTGTGGATGGCACTCCCATGGCCACAATGGGTGCTGAGAAACCCAAAACTGTGTGGGGGCCGAACGCTGACTGTAATCGTAATCACCACAACTATTAACCATCATTCAGCCCACACTGAGTACAGTTTCCAGAGGGAGAGCTGGAACTCCAACCTCTCAAGAAAACAGTTTGCAGTACATGTGCAAACTGTCATAAAGTCACAGGGGTAACCTTGAATCTGTCCAAATTAATAAGAAAAAGAAAGGTCCCATGTCTGTAAATCATGGTTACCCTTACTAGTATCAAATCCCTATCAGTAAGTCACAACTCCTGGCATCAGAAACTAGAGGAATGAAGATCCGGAAGAAAGCAATGGACTTGGAGAAGGGGAAGAGACCCCGGGCCTCCTGGGAGGCTGACAACCAGAAGACATTCCCCCTGGGAGCCACCACACAATCTCTGTGGTTACTGGGATTCAGAAGAACCTTGGGGACCAACTGGACCCGAGCACGGAGAAAGGGCAGAGCAAGGGCTCAGGTGTGAGCTGGCACACATCTCTGGTCCAGGTGACCGGAGATGCCACTCAGCAAGAGGGAAACTGCTGATGCATCAAGATGGAACGGGTCCACGGCAGGATGATGAGCTCAGCGGGGGACCTGTTGAGTGTGGGACACCTGTGGGACATCCCAGTAGAGATGGCCAGAAAGCAGATGGCCAGAAGTGCAGGTCTCGACCTCTGGAAAGAGTTCAGCCAGGGCCGACAGCTGCAAGACATCTGCAGATCAGGGCAAGAGACAAGGCCACGAGAGCCACAGGACCAGAGAGGGAGAGAAGAGGAGGCAGATGGAGTGGGATGTGTGGGGGCAGGAGGGACCTAAGCCACAAAAGAGTCAATGGAGGCCGGGATCGGGGGCTCATGCCTGTATTCCCAGCACTTCAAGAGGCCAAGGCAGGCAGATCACAAGGTTAGGAGATTGAGACCATTCTGGCTAATCTCGTGAAACCCTGTCTCTACTAAAAATACAAAACAAATAGCTGGGTGTGGTGGCACGTAGTCCTAGCTACTCGGGAGGCTGAGTGGGAGAATCACTTGAACCCGGGAGGCAGAAGTTGCAGTGAGCCAAGATGGCACCACTGCACTCCAACCTGGGCAACAGGAGCTAGAGACTCCATCTCAAAAAAAAAGAAGTCAATGGAGAGGAGCCCTAAGAGGGGGTCAAAATCCCACTGGAGAGACAGGAGGCAGGCACAGCAGAGCTTTGGCCCACCTCTCCAGGACTGCCCACAAGGATGTGAGGTCCTCCAAATACCCTAGAGGACCCCTGTTCCCCCAAGCATTAACCTTCGAAGGGCCAAATTGTGGGGTGTCTGGGAGTCCCGAGGAAGTGCTATAATGACCGGGGCTAGAAGGCAAGTGGGGTACTTGGGGCAGAGGCTATTTTCCCATCGACAGGGAGTATTTCAAATGTTAACCTGTGCAACCAAGCCCATGAACCCCGGCCGCATGTCAGGCCTGGGGCGAAAGCTAGAGCAGGCAGGGTGAAGAGGAGGAGCGGCCGAACACAGAGTGCCCAGGAACTCAGAGAGGCTGAGGAGCCCGGCCTGGGGAGTCTCTGACCTGATGTAGAAACCTCTCTTGGGGTTGCTCCGCAGGGAGGCCGTCCCTGAGCCCAGGCTGCTGTTCATGAGCTGCTCCCGAAGGTCGTGGATCTTGGCCTCAAATCGGCTGTACTCTGAGGAAGGACAGGGAGGTTCCTGAGCTCTGTCCCCATCCTACTGCCACCCTCTCCACACCCACAGAAGCCATCAGCTGAGGAGGCAGAGTCCTAAGGGCCATTTTAGCTCACAAGAAAAGGAGCTTCCGGCCTGGTACCTTCTGGTTTATACTGAGCGATGATCGTGACCGTCTGACCCGCATTCTTCAGGGCAATGGCGGCCTGCTCATGGCTGGCGTTGCGGAGGTCAACACCATTGACCTAGAGAGAGGAGAGGCTGTGTCACCAGAGACAGGAGCCAGCACTTCTGGGTCCAGGTGGAGCAGGGAGTGACCCCACAAGAGGACCAAGCTGCAGCTCACCCACACCCCTCCCCAAGAGCTCTGGGCTGTGCCCTGAGGAGAGGGGGTGGTGCAGGGAGGGGAGGGGGTGGTGCAGGGAGGGGCAGGCCTTTCCTCACCGACAGGATCTGGTCCCCCTTCCGCAGCTCCCCACTGAGGTCTGCAGGGCCCCCGGCCAGAATAAAGGAGATGAAGATGCCTTCGCCGTCCTCGCCACCCACGATATTGAAGCCTAGGCCCGTGGAGCCCCGGTGGATCACGATTCGCCTCGGTTCTCGGGGAATGTCCTCCTCCCCGAGCAGGTCTTTGGCCACTGGGGAGTAGCGCCGAGGGGAAGTGGGGGTCATGGCTGTGGGGTAGTCGGTGCCCAGGTAGCTGCTGTGACTGATCTCATTGTCCAGGTGCTGGGAATAAGCTGAGGAAGACATGAGGTGGAGATGAAGGTGTCTGGAGGGAAACAGCACCTGCCACCCAACCTTCTCCCCAGGGGGCCAAGGGAGCCACAGTTAGGTGGAAGGGAGGTATCCTGCCAGAGACGCCGGGAGGTGGGGGGGTAGAAGGGGATATCAGATCAGTGACGTCAGGGGTCAGGAATTTATAGGTGACATCAGAGGCTGACTGTCCTAGGGGATAAAGGATTTGAACATGATATGTTCTCAGTATGCCAGGGATGGGGAAGTCAAAGGGGAACATTAACACCATGCTTTGGGGTTTACTTTTGGTTCCTGTGTCTCTCAAATCTCTTAATCCGTAAAATTCTTCTCCCTCTTTTTTCCCCCACTTGCCATCCATTTGTTGAAAAAACTAGGTCATTTATCTAAAAGAATTTCCCACGTGCTATGAGGAAAAATTTTTTTTTAGATGGAGTCACCCAGACTGGAGTGCTGTGGTGCGACCTCAGCTCACTGCAGCCTCCGCCTCCTGGGTTCAAGCAATGCTCATGCCTCAGCCTCCCAAGTAGCTGGGATTACAGGAGCACACACACCCAGCTAATTTTTCTATTTTTAGTAGAGATGGGGTTTCACCATGTTGGCCAGGGTGGTCTCGAACTCCTGACCTCAAATGATCCACCCGCCTCAGCCTCCCAAAGTGCTGGGATTATAGGCATCAGCCACCTCAACCAGCCTATAGGGGAAATTCTAACAGGGAAATTACTGCTTACCCTCCTGTGATGTGGTTTAGCCTATGCCTCTGCCCCTGTATCTCCTGTAAACTGGCAGTTCATTCTGAGGCTTGATTAGTTTCAAGTTCAATTCAGAATTATTTTTAGTAAGTCCTGTATACTTCATAGGTAGTGCTCTGTTCTTCCTACGGCATCACCACAGGATGCAATAATGTCTGGTTGTTTTTCTGTCAGATAAGATTAATGGGAGGTTCAGGGAAGTTTTAGCCACACTGGCAATCACCTCCTGGTTTTGGTATGTACCAGGAACTGGGAAATGGTGATATTCTACTACTTTGTTTCTTTGGAACAGGGAGCATTTATTAGTGGGAATTCTTCTGTAAAAATAACAACTGAGGCCAGGCACAATGGCTCACGCCTGTAATCCCAGCACTCTGGAGTCAAAGGCAGGCAGATCATTTGGGGTCAAGAGTTTGAGAGCAGCCTGGCCAACATGGTGAAATCCCATCTCTACTAAGCATACAAAAATTGGCTGGGCATGGCAGTTCGTGTCGGCAATCCCAGGTACTCGGGAGGCTGAGGCAGGAGAATTGCTTGAACTCAGGAGGCGGAGGTTGCAATGAGCCGAGATTGTGCCACTGCACTCCAGCCTGGGCGACAGACCCAGACTCCCTCCCAAAAAAAAAAAAAAAAAAAAAAATCCTCCAGCTTGGGTAACATGGTGAAACCCTATCTCTACAAAATACAAAAGCTAGCTGAGCATGATAGCATTCGCCTGTAATCCCAGCTACTGAGGAGGCTGAGGTGGGAGGATCGCTTGAGCCCAGGAGGCGGAAGTTGCAGTGAGCCAACATCGCACCACTGCACTCCAGCCTGCTGGGTGACAAAGCAAGATCTGCCTCCAAGAACAACAAAAGAACAGCCCTATGTCAACCTTTTGGCTACTCTCTGAGGTAGTCTGCACACAAAAGGGAGGATAAATGCGTACCTCTCTCTGCATGTCTCTCTCCCTTTATTTACCAATTTCAGAATGAATGAGATTGCCTAGCATTTTCCAAAATATTTTTTAGTATTATTATGACCTTAAAGATTTTTTTTTTCTTTTGAGACAGTCTTACTCTGTCGCCCAGGCTGGAGTGCAGTGGCACAATCTCAGCTCACTGCAATCTCCCTCTCCTGGGATCAAACGATTCTCCTGCCTCAGCCTCCTGAGTAGCTGGGACTGCAGGCGAGTACCACCACACCTGGCTATTTTTTGTATTTTTAGTAGAGATGGGGTTTCACCATGTTAGCCAGGATGGTCTCCATCTCCTGACATCATCCACCCACCTCAGCCTCCCAAAGTACTAGGATTACAGGCTCGAGCCACTTCACCCAGCCAAGATTTTAATATATTTAATGAGTTTCATTGACTGGCCAGTAGGAGCCCCTTCAATTTGGCTCCTGTGTCTTTACTGAGACCCTAGTAGTCTTGGATACCTTCCCTGCTCTCTAGTATGAAAGAAGTTAGAAGCTCATCGTATACATTTGTTGCCAAAGATTTTAAATTGACCCTTCTTCCACAGAGCCCAGGTTATTTTTGGGAGGTTATGGTATCTAGGAATAGTACCATGTGATTTCAATATGGTTTTACGGTATTATTTCATATTTTGTAGGGGCCGCCACACCTCATTATTCTTTTCCACAAAAATGTCTTAGTTCTTCCCCCACACAAATTTTTCCAGTCAAACTTTAGTACCAAGCTTCCAAGTTCCCAGCGGGGAAACAACATTAAAATTCGGACTAGGATTGAATGTTATGTATAGATTAATTTGGAGCCAGTTGACATCTTTAGCATATGAAGTTTTTCCATCCAGAAACACGATGTGACTCTCCACCCTTCCATTCTTATGTCCTTCAGTAAAGTTGTGTCATTTTCTTCACATGAATCTTACATTTCTTGTCAAGTTTCTATTTCTAATAATTTTATAGCACTTTTTTCTATGGCAAAAGGGGTTTTTTTTACCCGCTACATCTTCTTATTGCTGGGAAGTTACTAATTCCTGTTATTTATCTTACAAATAGCCACATTCCTTTTTTTTTTTTTTTTTTTTTTTTTTTTTTTTTTTTTTTTTTTTTTTTTTTTTTTTTTTTTTTTTTTTTTTNTTTTTTGAGATGGAATCTCACTCTGTCTCTCAGGCTGGAGTGCAGTGGCTCGATCTCAGCTCACTGTAACCTCTGCTTCCCAGGGTCAAGTGATTCTCCCACCTCAGCCTCGGGATTAGCTGGGATTACAGGTACACCCAGCTAATTTTTTTTTTCTTTAGTAGAGACAGGGTTTCTCCATGTTGGTCAGGCTGTTCTCAAACTCCTGACCTCAAGTGTTCCACCCACCTCGGCCTCTCAAAGTGCTGGGATTACAGGCGTAAGCCACCTCGCCCAGCCAACAAATAGCCACATTCTTAACTTATCATATTAAGTTTTTCAGTTAATTCACTTAGATTTTGATCTAGATTCTAAGTAGCATAATTTACAAATAAAGATAATTTTTGTTCTTCCCTTCAAAATATAACTGTTTATTCTTTTCTTGCTATACTGTCTGAAATCTCTAACGTAGTGATTTTCAACCATCATAATTTTGCTGGGGCAATTCAGTCATAACATTTTTTATTGTTATGGCTGAGGAGGAGGATTACCATTGTCATCTGATAGAGACCAAGGATGCTGCTAAATATCCCACAAAGCACAGGACAACCCCCCACAATGAATTTTGGGTCCAAAAATGTCAGAAGTAACATTGAGAAACCTTGCTCTAAAGCAATGAAGAATAACGGCAGTGGTAAGAGGCATCCTTGTCTTCTTTATAAGTTAATGGAGGCTGGGCGTGGTGGCTCCCACCTGTAATCTCAGTACTTCGGGAGGCTGAGACAGGCAGATCACCTGAGGTCAGGAGGAGTTCAAGACCAGCCTGGCCAACATGGTAAAACCCCGCCTCCACTAAAGATATTAAAATTAGCCAGCATAGTGACACCTGTAATCCCAGCTACTCAGGAGGCTGAGGCAGGAGAATCACTTGAACCTGGGAGGCGGAGTTTGCAGTGAGCTGAGATCATGCCACTGCACTCTAGCCTGGCCAACAAGAGTGAAACTCCATCTCAAGAAAAAAAATAAAATTAAAATTAAAAAATAAGTAAATGGACACACTGCTAGGATTTTATCATTATAAAATGTTTGTTATTGTTGCTGATATGTAATCTTCACCATCTTAAGGAAAATTCCTCTGTTCCTAGTTCACTAAAGGCTTTCATCCAAAAGAAATGGTGAATTGGCCGGGCAAGGTGGCTCACACCTGTAATCCCAGCACTTTGGAAGGCCGAGGTGGGTGGATCACAAGGTCAGGAGATTGAAACCATCCTGACCAACACAGTGAAACCCTCTCTCTACTAAAAATACAAACAAAAATCAGCTGCGGATGGCAGCATGTGCCTGTAATCCCAGCTACTGGGGAGACTGAGGCAGAACAATCACTTGAGCCCAGGCGGCCGAGGTTGCAGTGAGCCAAGATTGTGCCACTGCACTCCAACCTGGCGACAAAGCTAGACTCCATCTCAAAAAGAAAAATAATAAGAAAAAAAAATTGAAGAGATGATAAATTTCACGAAATGCTTTTTCACATCTATTTGAGATGGTCATATCGTTTTCTCCTCTCGCTCTGTCACTCAGTCTAGTGGGCAGTGGCACAATCACTGGTTCACTGTAGCTTCCAACTTCTTGGCTCAAGCAGTCCTCCAGCCTTAGCCTCCCAAATACCAAGGACTATAGGCACGTGCTAATTTTTTATGTTTTGCAGAGACAGGGTCTCACTATGTTCCCAAGGCTGGTCTCAAACCCCTAGGCTCAAGTGATCCTCACACCTTGGCCTCCCAAGTGCTGGGATTACAAGCATGAGCCACCGCACCTGGCCTCCCTTAACTTTTTCTTTCTTTCTTTTTTTTTTTTTTTTTTT
>NW_016107387.1:7028694-7058795 GCF_001604975.1 Cebus imitator | reverse complement strand
AACTGATTTTTCCATCTCTTCTCCAGCCACAGCAAGGATCAGCGATTGTGGCTATTTCATGGGGAATATCTGAAGAGGGACAGCTACAGGGATGTCATGGGGCTGCATGTCATGGGGTTAAACAGTATGGGTCATGGGGAGCTTTGGCATTTGAAGGGCTCTCACAGGTTGTGATGTCTGGGGGAGCATAGCTGTCACTCAGGTAGGCATTGCTGGGCTTGGCCACCTTTAGGTAGACAACATCATACGTGTTCTTCAGGGCTGCCACAGCATCTTCATGCATGACATCCTCCAACCCCACACTGTTGACCTGGAGTCAAGGAAAGCAAAGCTCAAACAAAGCCACAGATGGCCCAAGACAGAGGCACTGGGGTGAGGTGATGAACTTGGGCCTGTCCAGGGCTAGTAGATGAGGCCGAGGTCTGGGCTAGAAAATGGGCTAGATGGGGTCCTCACCGCCAGGATCTTGTCTCCAATCTGCAACCTCCCATCCTTGTGGGCAGCACCCCCTTCGATGATCTTTGTTACATAGATGCTATTATCTCCTGGGATGTGCTGGTTCCCTACGCCCCCTGCGATGCTGAAGCCAAGACCTGGATGGAGGGGAGGCCAGAGGTGGGTGCCCAGGTGCCCAGGAAGCAGGCTTTGGGGCACAGGACAGTTGGGATGAGGGTGGGAACAAAATGAGTTGCTACCTTTAGGCCCCTTGATAAGCTTGATCTCCATGACCTTCTCAGCCGGGGGCTTCCGGCGCATGACGTAGAGGCGAACGATGGAGCCTGCCTCTTTGAGGGCCTCCACTGCTGCTGAGTGGGTCACCTCACGCACGTCCACTTCATTTACAAACAGGATGCTGTCGTTGACCCTGGGAACAACAAGGTGGGCCTAAGCCAAGGGCTTCCTGCTGCCCTGGCCCTCCCTCTCAAGGGACCCAGGATCCTGACCCATCTCCTCTCCCCACCTGAGGCGGCCATCCTGGGCCGCAGCCCCACCAGGAATGATCTTGGTGATGAAAATGGACGGATCGTCACCAATGTGTGGGTTGTCAGTGCCACCTGCGATGCTGAAGCCCAGACCTGAGTTACCCTGGGTGAAGGAGGGGAAGAGGTCAGCTCCCCTCACTGCCCAATTCTGGCAAGGCAAGTGGGGTGGGAAATGGCTTGGAGAGTGGCGGAGAGTGGCAGCCAGAGCAGGAAGGGACAGGATGAGGAGCTGACCATACAGACCACATGGGCAGAAAGAAAGGTACAGACGGGGAGCCAAGGGGACCGCCTATGGAGGAGCCTGCTCACCCTTTCCAATGTGATCTCCTCGTATTCCATCTCCCCCTCGGTCCCGTTCACCTGCAACTCCAGCACGGGACAGAAACACAAAAGCAGTTGAGACAGACATTCGCGCCTGACAACCTGCCCGTCATCTGCTGCCCTCCCTTACTCCCTTCTTTCTTCTACCATGGCCCCAGCCCCAAAATCTAAACAACTCACATATCCTGGGGCTTCTAGGGTATCTGTGTTGACAATCACAGGGGGAGAATTGGCCTGTTCGGGTAAATAAGAGACAAAAAGCCTCCTGAGCCTTGACTCGAGAGGGAGCCCTTAACGGAGGTCCCATCAGCTTGGCTACCCCTTAGCCTCTCAGCCAAGCCCACTCCCCCACCCTGAGAGCTGCTCAAGGACCCAGCCTCAATCGACACCACACAGGCGCACGCGCACACACACAGAGATGCACATACGCACCGCTCTAACTTTGCCCAGCCCGGGCCCCCTGCATGTGGAAGGAGGTGTAAGAGAAGCGGGAAGGGAGACAGCCAGACAGAGAGGGGAGCAGCAGATGGCAGAGCGGGGAGAGGGGGGTAGGCTTGGGGGAAGGGAGCTTCTCACCGGATGTAACACCACAGGGTGTTACATGCCTTATGTGCTACACACAGACACCCCAGGGCTCAAGTCCACCGGGTCCTGGTCCCACTTCCTGCTCCATCCCCCCAACCCCTCCATATCTGTCCAGATATCTTCATAACTCTCCCCTAGACTTGTCCCTCACCTTCACACACATTTGCCCTAAACCCTGCGCCTCGGGAATCCGGGGTTTCCCCAGCTGCAGGCCCCTCCCTCGGTCTCACCCACCAGCCTTCCAATCCACCCCTTCCTCCAGGGACCGTGTTGCCTAGCAACGGTATCTAGGACCAGCCAAGACCCGGGGAGACCCACCTCCGGGAGGCCCGGTCGTCAGGACAACAGGGGGGTGGGGCGTGGCCTGGGGCCGACCAGGCTCCCGAGTGCAGAAGGGATCCGCTAACCCCGCCTCTCCTGCCCTGGGCCCCGCCCCGCGTTAGCCAGGCCGAGAGGGAGGCCAGGCTGAAGCGGTTTGCGGGCGCAGCGCATCCTGAACAACCTGCCTTCCTCTCTCCCCCAAGCCCCTCATCCTACGCAGTGCAAAGGACGTCAGGAGGGAGGAGTGGAGAAAGACATCCGGGTCCTATCCCCCTCCTCTACTCCCTCCCCCTACTTCTTTCGTGGAAAGGGTTAAAGTGGGGCGTGCCCAGGTCCCTGACGTCAATCGCCTGGTCTCCAGACTCCCAGGCGGGGCCCGCTTTAGGCCGGTCCTAGGGGCTTCCCCAATTGCCTGGGCAACCGAAGCCACGTCTCTATGGCAATGGGGGGAGGCCACCAAGAGCCTCCTTCCGGGGTCCCCAACGTACTTCCTTCTTAAACAGGTATTTGCAGCCGCCCAAGCGCAAGGATTCCACACTCTCCTTCCCGCTCTTCCCGTCCAAAGGGGTCCCTCCCGTCTCCTACTGCTATTTCTCAAGCCTACAAACTACCGACCATTTCAAGCTGTATTATAGATTTCGCACCCATAAATCTATTAACACCGCCCTCCAGCCCTTCACATCTCAGCAAATGCTGTTGCCCAACCAATAGCCACTGACTGCCAAAATCTCATCCACATGTTCAGCCCATTGTCAATCCCCATCCCCATCCCTATCCTGGAACCTCCTTCCCAGCACACCCTTCTTCATCCACTACGACACTCATTTGCTTCCCATCCCTATCTCTGCCCGCATCCCACATGCTCCATCTACATCCTTGTCTCGCCCTTCAACATCCAATCCCATCTTCCAACCCCAGCCTCTATTCTCCATTCGCTTCCCCGGCCCTATTGCACCCTCCAGCCCCATCCCTTACCAATGTCGTGGCCTCATCCTCCATCCCAAATTCTTTTTTTCCCAAGACAGGGTCTTGCTGTGTCACTCAGGCTGGAGAGCAGTGGTGTCATCATAGCTCACTGATGCCTTGAACTCCTGGGCTCAAGTAGTCCTCCTACCTCAACCTCCTGAGTAGCCACAAGCACACGCCACCTCACTCAGCTACTCCATCTCAATTTCTGATTTCCCAGAGAGTTTGTCACCATTCTTCTTTACCCTACCTTCATATCAAGATTATTCTCAAGTGACAACTTTCACTTCTCAATCCACTCCCCCCTCTTCTGAAAATTGAGGCTTCTTCTGTCCCCCGGCTAACGCCTTGTGCTGGAACCTCCACCCCATGCTTACGGCCTCCAGCAAGTCTCTCCCTCTACCCTCTTCTGCCTCCTGAGCTCTGTACTAACTACCATCCCTATGACCAGCTCCCTACCCTCCTCTTCCCCCTCCTCAGAAATCTAATGGCCCTGCCTTGCAAAAGAGCATCTCTAGTCTTCCTTCCCTCACTCCTAGCAGCCACAGAATTCGCACAAACACTCTGTACCATCCCTGTCTCCAGGGCCTTCCTTCCCTAGCTCTGTCAGCTCCAGTTCACTGCCCTGATCTCACAGTCTTATCCCTATCTGGCCCCTGCCCCAGGACCTCTTACCCTTCCTATCCCCCAACTCCTCTCTTGCCAGTTCTCACTCCAGAACCTGCTTGGCTGCTCCCTAGGCTCAGGTACCTCCTCCTCATCTTCTTGGTGAAATGTCAGCAAGTTAGCAACCTCCCCCTTCCTAGGACATGCCACAACATCCTAGAATCCCCACCCTGACCCCACAGTGTCCCCTCAATCTCACAGCTTGCCTGGTGTGCTCCATTCCTCCCCATCCTGTGTCCCCAGAAGAGGAGATGGAGGGAGGGGAAGATGGAAAGGGGACTGGAGAATGGAAGGTCCCAGAAACCAGGCCTCCAGAGGCTGGAGAGGGGAAGACCCTGTGAGCCCAGAGGAGAAAGGGAAACAGGTGGTGAGGGATGATGGAGGGGACAGACGGTGACAGAAAGAAGATATGGCAGAGGTGAGAACCCAAAAGGATGAGAGAGGGGAAGAGGAAAAGAGAGAAGGCGAAGACGAATAGGCATGAGGGAACATGGGAAAGGGGAGCTGGCTGACGGAGGCAGAGGACTGATGAGGGATAGGACTGATCAGGCCGCAGTGGCCTGAGCTGGGGATCAGGGAGAGGGAGAGGAGAATGCGTGGGAGGAAGAGAGAGACAGCATCAAGAGCCAGCCAGCCAGCCAGCAGGAAGGAAAGGCTGCAGAGGGGGGAGAGAGCTCAGGAGCCCAGCAAAGGCTGGGGCAGGGAACGAGGCAGCAAGGCCCCACCATGTAAAGTCTCAGTCCAGACAGATGGAAAGGGCTGGAGACTAGGGGACAGGACGAGCCAGGCCCAGAGGCAGAGGTAGGGGGAGGAGGCGGGGAAGGGACAAGAGCAAATGAGGGCAACAGGCGCTTGGAACAGAACTGTGGACAGAAAAAATGGAAACGGAGGTTGGGGGTGTGAAGGAATGAAGAGGTCCCAGGCGTGGGGGGCCTTTTGGGGGATGCACACATCTCAACACAAAGGCATACGGCGCGCACACACACACTCACAGGCACACACAGGCATACAGCGAACGCACACAAGCACAGACACATGCACACGCATGCATACAGCGCGCACAGGGACAGGCACACACGCATATAGCGCACGCAAACATGCACAGGCACACACAGCGCACGCCCATGCACAGGCACACGCACAAATACCACGCACGCACACACGCACAGGCACGCGTGCACACATTCTTGCTTAGGCTCTACATCCACTCCCACTGGCCTGGCCTATTTCTCCTCTGTGGGACCAAGGTGTTTCCAGCCCCCCAAACGCCCCCTCCCCCAGGCCCCAGGAGTCCAAGCCCCAAACCCTCACCCCCAATCCCAGCATACCCCACACCCACGGCTCTCTCTCACCCTACCGGCCCTTGGGGATTGCTGCAGCTCCGAGGCTCCGAGGGCCGCACTGGGGAGGGGGCCGCCAGGGTCTCCTACCTTGAAAGGGGAGAGGTGGGCGTGGCCCACGACCCCGTGGCCAGCCTCGAGGTGGGACAAGTTCCTCTCCGCCACGTGCACCAGCTCGGGGGCGTTTACCTGGTTGGGGAGGTGGGCCGGGCTGTGCTCCAGAGGGGGCGTGTCTTCATCTTGGTAGCGGTATTTCTGGGGATGGGGACGGAGGCGTCACTGGGGCCGGCCCAGTGCCTCAGGCTCCAGGCTGGCCGCCCTGGCCGCTGCCTCCTCCCCCAGCCAATGCAGTGCGGAAGGCCCTAGGGCCCGACCAGCTCCTCCCCCTCCCTCGCCTCTAGCCCATTGGCTCCCCTCTCTCCACTCTCCCACCAGCCCCCTCTCCCGCCAGGGCCTCAGCACCTCTCATCCCTCCCCAGGTCCCAATCCCATCCCCCAAATCCTGCTCCTCACATCCTGAGACACTGGCCTTCTGGCAGTCATGGCCCCTATGGCATCTGTGTCTTCACCCCTTTCCGCCCACCTTCATCTTCAAATCCCTCCACCTCAGAGCTCTAGCCCCTGACCCTCACACCTCCATTCTCTGCATCCCGTCCCCAACTTCCTTGCTTCTCTCACCATCTCAGGCTCACTCTTGTTCCAGCCTCCCCTCCCTTACCCCTCTGGCTGATCCTACTCTGCATGGCATCCCCTCATACCCCACCTCGATGGCCTCAGTCTACCCATTGCAGCCTCTACCCCATGGGCAATCAGCTCTCCTGCACCTTGCACTCCTTAGGGAGGGACTGAAGTCAGCCACTTCGAGCAGCAGGTACTTGGTATCAGCCCCCTAGGCAGGACAAGGCTAAGCCTGTCCAGTTGTTCCTTCACTGCCCTTGCTGGTTTCCAAGCAGTCAACAGAGGGGACCCAGAGTCTGGCCCTACCCCTACAACAGCCCACAGCCCAGCCAGCTAACCTGGATATGCTAGAAGGGCATGGGCTGGGGGAGGACAGGGAAGAACAGAGACAGCAAGGCTCAGGACAGGGGCAAGAATGAGTGCCAGCCTCCCTGGGTGGGGAAGAGGGTAGCATGCCCAGCCTCAGAGTGAATTCCTGGTCTTCCTCTGGTCTTTCGGGGTGAAAGGCCCAACATGACCCCTGACGCCCTGCCCAGTTAATCAGCTGCCATCCCAAGGGCCTCCTGCGCTAGCTTAATAGGGACAACAGCAAAATGAGATTAACTGGGGGCCAGAGAAGGAGGAAAAGGGCAGACGGAGACAGAAGAAGACAGCGATCTGCCTGAGTCCTTCCACCTCTGCCCCTGCCCTCGCCTGCTCCTCGCCTCTGGAAAGGGCCTCCACAGAGACAGACACTCCAAGCTCCAGGTTCAGGAAGAGGAAGTACCATATGCAGGGCTCCCTCAGGGACTGAAGAAGAGAGAATGCACCCCCAGTACACATGAATAAAAAGAGAAGGCATAGTAATCCCAGCACTTGGGGAGGCTGAGGCGGGCAGACTGCTTGAGCCCAGGAGTTGGAGACCAGCCTGGGCAACAAGGTGAAGCCCCCTCTACAAAAAATACAAAAATGGCCAGGTGTGGTGGCTCACACCTGTAATCCCAGCAATTTGGGAGGCCGAGGCCGGCAGATCACAAGGTCAGGAGTTTGAGACCAGCCTGGCTAACGTAGTGAAACCCGGTCTCTACTAAAAATACAAAAAATTTGGCGGGCATGGGAGCGGGCACCTGTAATTCTGGCTATTTGGGAGGCTAAGGCAGGAGAATCGCTTGAGCCCAGCAGGCAGAGGTTGCAGTGAGCCAAGATCACATCACTGCACTCCAGCCCGGGCAACAGTTCGAGACTCCATCTCAAAAAAAAAAAAAAATTAGCTGGGCATGGTGGAGTACACCTGTGTTCCCAACTACTAGGGAGGCTGAGGTGGGTGGACTGCTTGAGCCCAAGGGGTGGAGGCTGCAGTAAGCCATGATCACACCACTGCACTCCAGCCTGGGTGAGAGAGTAAGACCCTATCTCAAAAAGAGAGAGAGGCTGGGTGCAGTGGCTGATGCCTGTAATCCCAGCACTTTGGGAGGCCGAGGTGGGTAAATCACCTGAGGTCAGAAACCAGCCTGGCCAACATGGCGAAACGCCATCTCTACTACAAATACAAAAATTAGGTGGGCATGGTGGCGTGAAGCTGTAATCCCAGCTACATGGGAGGCTGAGGCAAGAGAGTCGCTTGAACCCAGAAAGCAGAGGTTGCAGTGAGCCGAGATCATACTACTGCACTCCAGCCTGGGTGACAGAACAAGACTCCGTCTCAAAAACAAAAAAAAAAAAAAAGAGAGAGAGCAAGCGCAGAATTTCCCTCCCAAAACTTTCTGGGAGGCTGAGAGTGCCCTAATATTTAAAGAACAGCAGCTCCAAGATCAAACGGGAGGAAGCTTCTCAAGGTCAATGGCCAGTCCTAGAGTATGATTCTGAAAATATTAAGGATGATGAATCAAGGCTGAAAATATAATACAACTTTGGCTGTAGACTAAGAGTACAGTCAGAGAAGAGAAGGAAGTGAGCCTGACAACACAAAAACTCTCAAATCCAGGACACAGAGACACCTTGAATCAAGAAGCACCCTAAGACATTTAAAGAGCCTTCGCTGGGCTCAGTGGCTCACGCCTGTAATCCCAGCACCCTGGGAGGCTGAGGTGGGCGGATCATGAGGTGAGGAGATGGAGACCATCCTGGCCAACATGGTGAAACCCTGTCTCTACTAAAAATACAAAAATTAGCTGGGCATGGTGGTGTGTGCCTGTAATCCCAGCTACTCAGGAGGCTGAGGCAGGATAATCATTTGAACCCGGGAGGCGGAGGTTGCAGTGAGCTGAAATTGTGCCACTACATTGCAGCCTAGTGACAGAGCAAGACTCCATCTCCAAAAAAAAAAAAAAAAAGCCTTAAAGAAGGAAAACAGGGGCTCAGTGAGATCAAGTCTATTCTCTGGACCACAGACTTGGAGAGAGAATCCTGAACTCCAGGTTTCAGTACCATGGGCACAAAAAGTAGAGAAGGGAAATAGGAGGAGAACACACAAAATAGCCCTCCTCCAAGGCTGAGGTGTCTTGAATGAAGAAGTTCTATGAACCGACAGAGACTCTTCATTGCATATCCTGAGAAGGTGATCTTCTACCTGGGCAGTGCACAAGCTGAGGGAGGACCCCCAGAATTGGGGATTCCTGGGGGAATGGGGGAAAGCCGCTCTCCGCTCTCTACTCTCCCTTCACAAGGCCTCTAATTCCCTGCAAAGTAAATTAGACAGGGCCAACGCTTCAACTTTTGGAGTCTGGGGGAGGGTTTGAGTCCAATGCCCCTCCATCTTCACTCCACCTCATAGAGAAAATTCCTGAATCTGATGAGGAAATGTCAGGGTGCACCCAAAGAAAATGCAAACATGAGGAGGGACATTTCATCATTTATTCTAGGGAGGAAATGAAAGTAAACTTTTATTTTTATGGAGACCCCATACCTCTCTCTCTCCCACCCCCATGGAGGGAGGGTGGTGTCTGGCACTGAGGAAGAGGCTCCTCAGGATTGGGAGGCAACATGGGGAAAATGGGGAACAAGAAATGGGTCCCAGGGTTTCCAGAATGTGGCTGGAAGAGGTTAGGAACTAGGTTCAGTCCCTGGAAATTTTCCACGTACATGTGGGGGGTGGGGGAGAGAAACGTCTGGAGGGGTGGGGGTAGGGGTGGAAGGAGTAATTCTGAAACTGCAAACTGGGGGGCTGGGGAGGTAAGGATCAGCACCTCTCAGTCCTGGATTACAGGGCAACTAAAGCAGGATGGGAAAGGAGGACCCCCACCCTTTATCCTTCTGGGATTCGGGCCCTAACCCACAACAACTCAGATGCTACTGGGACATGTCTGCGCCCCCAATATATTAGGGTTTAAAACAAGTAAAAGGCCTGGGGAGTGGGGGACACCAACGGAGTCGCTGCTGTTCCTTCCCCTTTGGCCCCCTCCTCACCGGAGCCCCAGTTGCACAGAATGACCTGGAATCGAGGCTTGCACCCCCAAAACATAGGGGTGTGAATCAAAGTGAATGATAAGAGGGGCGACCCACGGCGCCTGTCCCCAAGAAGTTGCAACCCAGAGACCCCACACCAAGCAGAAGGAAGAACGACAGCACTTGAAGCTTGCACCCTGATATTTTGCGGGGGTCCGGGAAGAGGGGAGCGGGGCCGGAGCCCATACCGCGGCACGTACCACGCAGAGACACATGGAGGCGAATCTGTTCCGAGCCGACATGTAGAAGGGAAGGGGGACTGAGGGAAGGGGTTGGGTGGGATATCAAGGGTCCCTGGGTTGGGGAGGGGGAGGGGCAGAGGGGCGGGGGCTGCGGCGGCCGCGGCGACTGGAGGCTGCGGCCGGAGTGGGGGGGGGTGGGGGGGGACTGCGCCTGCGCAGTACGGGCGAGCGTCACTTTGGGAGACAGAAGGGTGAGGGGAGACCCTCTTAGCGACCAACTTCCCTGGTTCACGCTGTTTCTCTGTGGACTTCACTTTCCACAGTATACTTCTATTCCGACCCCTCTACAAATAGAGACAGATTTAAAATTTTACCAATTTATCTCTCTAGTTCTCAGGGACTCCTTATTCCATCTAATCCCCCAACCCCAGCATTGCCAGGCCCCTAACCATTCCAAAACCTCACTGGACATCTCACCACTACTGGACTCCCAGAGTCCAGGGAAGCAAACAGCACTACTCTCACAAGGACCCCCAAGGAATCTACACGGCCTCTCCCATCAAATCCCCTGCAAGATCCGTGATGTGGATAGCAACTTCTCAGATTCCAAGGCATCTCCTATCCTCAGCAGCATAGTTCTCCCCTGCAGTCTAGCCCCACCTGACAGCCAGGCCATGTTTGTTCAAGAGTTTAAGGAACCACAGATCCTTGTCGTGCCCCCAAATTAACAGACGCTAAATCATCCCTTTCTAAATCACATCTATCCCCCAATCCACTAACAGGGACCTTGCAATTAGTGCAAATATTACTCTTGCTCTAATATACACACCCAAATAACAAGTCCTCTAATTTGTTTGGGATCCCCTATCCAAGCCCCTGAATCTAATAAGACACTCACGACTTCTCAATATGCCCGTCTCTAATTCCACACAAGAACCCATTTTCAGGAAATATTTAATCTACTTTAAAGCAGACCCTCCAAATTCAATTGCAATCTCTTCAATTTTTTCCAAAACCCTTATTAAAAGAAATTTAGGTGGAAAGATCGCTGTAGGCCAGGCGCTTGAGACCAGACTGGGCAACATAGTGAGATCCCATTTCTACCAAAAAAAATATGTTTTTTAACTTTTCCTCTCCTTTTCTTTACCCCGAGGTTCATAGATTACACCCTTTTCTGGCTGCCCAGAACATCCCTTCCATGACTCCGAATTCCAACTTTGTCGGAAGATTGCTCCCAAATATATCTTCTCCAAACTTAGGACTCAAAAAATATATACACCAAAAATCTGGCTGGCAATTTGCAATGACCCACAAATCGTCCAGAACACTCCCAACGGCCTGCTTCAGGTCTCTTCAGAGATTTCTATTTTCTCCCAAACAACTGAACCTGAAAGCCTCTCCCAAATATTCTCCCATTCACGCCCACCGTTCCAGCTCTTAAAACCCAGTGAGAGGTCTCCTCAAATCGCCTGTCTGACTTCTATAAAATGTCCACACATGGCAGAAATGACGACTTCCTTAGAATCTCACCCAAGCAAGATTGACCCCGTAGATTGGCATCTGTTACATGCGACCCCAAGATGACCCCCAATGTCCTAGTTTCATATCTGGTAGGAAAGCTGGGATCAGCAGAGGATCCAAGGAGTCAGTGTGGAAGGGGCTGGACTCAAAATTCCTTCTAGAATAGAAAACGTACAAGCCCTGCTTATCCACCAGTGGGCGCTATGGCCCATAAAGACCCTTCCCCATCCCCCATTTCCCTTTTCCCTCCATTTTCCGTTTCCCTGTTGCCTGGCAACGCAGCAATCAAGGACTTTGCTGTCGCTTAGCAACCGTCTCCTGGGAACACAGAGCTGAGGTAGGAGGGGTGCTCTGATGAAATCTTAACAGGCCTCCATCTTAGGAAAATTGAAACGTCAGACTTCCCAACCCCCGGATTCTCCTTTCCAGAGACCCCCAGGCCCCTAAGTTACTTGGACAATAGCTCCTCAAAGCCCGGCTCTTTTACGCACGGGGTACCACGCCACGCCCATCCCAGCTCAGCCCGCCCTCATTTCGGTCAGGTAACCCAGCCCCAAGGTTCCTCCCCTTTCCAAGGGTTGCTGCCTCCCTCGATAGAGTAAGCCAGACTCCACCCACCTGCCCGGGAAGCCACGCCTCCGTCCACTTCCCGCCCATTCGCTCCCCCTGCCTCGCCCACACTGTCCCTCCGCCACGCCCCTGCCGGCCAATGAATGAGGCTGTCGGCCACACTGCCCCGCCCCCGGCATCACGGCTTTGCCCAATAAGGACCACCCGGAGGGTTTAACCACTTCGCTTCTGGGGCTGTGGCAAATACCCTCGGTCTTTCCCCAACTGTATCCCCACCCCCACTTGTTCTGCTCCGCCCTTCGCCACCCTCGCCCGGCCCTCCAGTCAGCCACGCAACTTCAGTCGTCGCCGGTTACCATGGCAACGGCGGCAGCAGCGCGGGGAAAGGGGGAGGGACGGGGGCGGAGTGGGAGAAAGAGATGCTCGGAGACGAAGAGAGATGCTGGCAGAGATAAAGGCACCAAGAAAGACAAAGTGATCGCTGTAAAGCAGAGTTTGCACAAAACACAGGACCTAGCACGTAGTAGGCTTTCAATAAATGTTCCTTAAATTACTGCGGCAGGAATCTAAATATAGGCAATAAAAGATGGAAGACTCCAGCAGGGCTGGGGAGCTGAACGACTGCAAAGCCTGAGCACTCCCTACCCAATCCAGCATTTGGGGAAACAGGAGCTATGTGCCCCCTGCAGGCTCCTCCTGGGCTACCCTGAGCTGCCCTGAATAGAGGTGAACCACAACTCCCAACAGTGCCATGGGCAGCAACCGTCTAACATTGAGGGATCTTGTGCCTCGGGGCCTTGTGGGAGTTGGAGTCCCCGCCATCCTAAGGCTGACAAGTTTTCCGGCCAAGGAATGTGGCAAGCCTGGGTCTCCACGCCTCTGTAAATCCCAAATGCATGATCTGCTGCTCTGTAAGCCTCCTTCCTTCAGGGATGCTCAACCCTGGGTGCCAGGGAAGAAGTAGGAGGCTGGAGTGGGTAATGAATAAGGCCACCCACCCACCCAGAATAGCTGCCAGTGCAGGCAAGCCCCTCACCCTCGCTCTCATTTATGTGTTCACGTGTTGGAAGCAGAGCCCACACATTCCACCAGGCTTTCTATTTACACCTGTACACAGAGGACCACAGCCAGGGAGCCTAAGGCCGAGTGGCAGGCCTCAGGGCAGGAGACAGTAGGAGCAGAGGATCAGACAGACATTAAAGGAAACCAGGCCAGAGAAACTGAGGCATAAAAATCCACCGAAACTACAGGGAATGTGGGGAAGAGGCAGCCTGGGAGAAACCCTGAAGCCCACAGAATGAGGGACAAACAAGTAGCCCTGGTGGAGAGAGGGTGGGGGCTCCAGATCTAAAGGTCCTCAGCCCTCCATCTCTTTCAGCCATGCTCACACGTGCACAACGCATGTGTACACACATGTGTGAGTTTGTGGCAGGGAACATGTGTGTCCTCAGCTCCCTCCCATGAAAAGCTGCAGTTCCCACTAAATATAACCCCCTCCCCAGCCTGTGACTCACCCAGACCCCGCCTCCCCCGGCCCCCACTTCCTGTCCCACCCCCCAGCCCCCAGCTGCCTGCCACCCGCCCAAGCCTCCCTCCACACACCAGGCATCCAGCTCTCCAGCCCCAGAGTCTCCAAGCAGAGTCTAGGTATCCGCATCCCACCAGGAGCTTGCCTGTGCTCCATCCAAGATCTCCTGCCTTTGCCAGGCTTCAACCAGAGGGACACTCTTGCACAGATCCCCACTGCTGCCAGCCCTGCTCTCCTCCTACACCTTTTCACCCCCGTAACCTCAGTAACCTCGGTCATAAGTCCTCAGGGACCCTTAAATCCAGGTGTCCCCCCCACCTTGATCCCAAGCATCAGGGGCAAGTGAACAGTCCTCCCATCTGCTCTTCTCCCTCTTTCTTGATCCAGGCTAGATACAGTGTGGGAGGAGATGGGGACATGGGGCACCTGCCTTTGGGACACCCCCAAATTTTGCACCACCCACTCAGTCCCCCTCCTCAAATCCCCTCTCCCTAAATCTCTCCTCCTCCACTTCAGGGGCTGGCAAGCTCAGCTGCTGCAATCTTCTGCCTCCCATGGGAGTACCCCAAAATCCTTGCCTCACCTGGTGCATTCCCTCAGGTGATCCCATGTCAGGCCCCAGCCCTCTGCCAACTTCCAACCATCTCCATTCTAAATGACTGAACCCTAAATTAACAGTTTCCTCAAATTGAGAGAGCATCCCTAAATGCAGCTACGAGATGCTTGTTCTATAGTCTGAAGGCCCACCCCTTCCCTGCCAGCTGACACCCCCAGACCAGTCAGGCACTCACAACCAAGAACCTTTACCCCATGCCAGGAGCCCCCCAAAATTGAACAAGGCACTTGGAAGGCAGCTTTTCCCTGGGGAGGGAAGAGGACCCCCACAACATAGCCCACCTTCCCACATACACCAGCAGGACTTCCATGGGAGCCAGGCTTCTCCTGAAAAAAGTCTCCCTCAAACAGCGCTGGTGAACCCCCAAACCCACCAGGCCTCCCAAACCATGGAATATCCTAAATTTTCCATTTCTCTACAGGTACAAAGGGATCACTCCAGGGGGCACCTGTGGCCAAATCCAGCATTTTATCAGATGTGAACCCCAAAACTAAATTAAGATCCCCAAATACATCTTACTTCTTATGCTATCACTCCAGGGGCGCCAGTCCCAGATAAGGCCTATTAGCCCCTCCCCACAAACTCATACCCTCCCCCCAGTTTACAGCCCCCCCATCATGCTTACCTTGGTTGTCACTATACAGAGACAGTCCATGTTGGGGGGCCTGGCCGCGGTGGCGGGTAAGGGGCTCTGACTTCATCGGAGTTTCGTTCCTCCCCTCCGTGGGTTCTCACCCCTCCCCCCTCCGCACCCCACTTTTGCAGGGGGGGCCAGGATGGGGGGAGGGGTGAGAGGGGAAGGAGGGGGTTGGAGAAGGGAAGGGGAGGGGAGCGTGGGAGGGAGGGGAAGGGGGCCCTGGAAGGGGCTCCCCAATGGAGGGGAGGGGACTTGGGGAGCACACCCCGATCCTCAGGAGGGGCGGGGGCACCGGGGGCTGGCAGCCCCGGAGTTCGGGGGCTGGGGCATGAGCTGGGATGGGGGAGGGGAACTGGATTTTGGGGAGCCCCGGGGTAGGGGGGGGTCTTGCCAAACGGCCAGGGGCTAGGGGCCGTGGCGGGGGAGAGGGGTGGGGGGGTTGGAAACGGCAGCGGCCGAGGGAGCCGTGGAGCCGAAGAGGGAAGGGGAGAGAGGAGGAGAGAGGAAGCAGGGGGAGGGAGGGAGGGAGCTAGGAACCAGAATGGGGGGGGTGCCTTGGCAGAGTTAACTCCTTCCGTGCTGGCAGGAACCCGGATAATGGGAAAGGAGCTAGAAGCAGAAGCACAGAGACCCTGAGGCAAACATGGAGACCTGGCCAGCCACCAGCGTTGACAGCAAAGACGAGGAGGCTGGATTTCATTTCTTAGAGGAGAAAGCACCTATAGCTGGGCTGGGAGCACCCACAGTTATTTGAATATGGGAGGGAGGTTGTGGCAGGGGGCAGGGGGTCGGTGTGAGGCAGGGGTTGGCTGGCAGGAGGGAATCCCTAGGGACCTAGTTCTCCCTCAGGTTTCTCAGGGGCTGAGAAACCTCAGAAGTTATGCCCTAGACTCTTTAGTGCCTGAAACTGGGGCAGGCAAAGAAAAGGAGGAAGAAAGGGAGGGGGATACAGAACCACAGAGAGTGCATTCTCGGTGCCCCAATGTCCCTGGGCCACGAACTCAGGCTTTTGTCAGCAGGGCCCCCAAGTCTCCAAGTAATGTTAGCCATATCTGACTCACCTCTCCAGCCCTACCTGCCCCTCAGGAAGGCAGGCACTCGCCCCCACCTCCTTACCTGACTCTCTGAGAGGGAAGCCTCATAATAGTCCAGGATGTCTGTCACAGGAACAGAACTGAGTTACCTCCCCACCCTAGGCCTCTCTGGGCACATCACCCCTGCCATCACTGCTGTGGTCTGTCTGGCAAGGGAGGAGCCCTTTCAGCCAAGGCTGGTCCAGGATCATGGAGGACACCATGGCCATGACCCTGAATGGGGCTCCAGCCTGGATCAAATGATCTCCAAGCTCCCAACCAGCCCCCAAAGTTCAGTAACGGCCCTTGGAGGCCCAGATCCCTCAGAAAATGGGCTACTCACCCAGCAAGGCCTGGAAGAGGTCGCTGTGCAGCACTGTGAGGAGCGGGGGTGCCCACCGCAGTAGTGGGGGAGCCAGGAGCCAGAGGGCTGACCTGGGAGCTAGTGAGATGCAAGGAGAATTGGGACAGGGAAGAGGCCAACACAGGGAGACGAACACACTGTCACTTCATCTCCCCAGCCTGTGCCCTTCACCCCAGGCCCTATGGAAAGATTCGGGAACAGCGATCCCCAAGCGCCAGCCCCCTACTTCACTCCCAGGCCTCCCCTCCACAAGGACCCCTGTTTTTCACCTCTTGGTCTCTGGGACATCTCTCTCTTCTCTCACTTTAATCTTCCTAATCCTCCAGGATTGGAGTTGAGCGGCTTCTCCCCATTCAATTCCAGCTGTGAGTAAAGTAGGCACTCTCTGAACCGACCAGCTGTCCCATTCCCCCAGGTCCCCAGGCACCAGCACAGCCACCACCTTGCTCCATACACGCTGGCTCCCTCTCCCCAAAGGCAGGCAAAACTTAGCCACACTCTTCTGAGAAGCCAGCAAAGAGAGCCTCCTCACAGAAGGCTCCAGCAGCTCAAAAAGAAGCTAATCCCTGTTCTCTCTCCTCCTGGGCCTCTTCTCACCCCAATGAGAATTGCAGAAAGACGGGTATAAATTGTTTGGGACTTCCTGACCCAGGGCTAGAGAAGTTGGGATTTCACGGGCAAGTGGCAGGAGAGAGAATTCCTGCAGTTCCTCTCCCGCCCAGGAAGAATCCACCTGCCTGGGCACATGGTCTCTGGAAGGAACAGAGGATAGAGACAGAGGAATGTTCAGGAAGGTCTCAGAGGCTTTATTAAGGGTGAGGCAGTGAACCTGGGGAGGCCTTCCTACTGTGAAACCGTGGCTGTTTCAAGAGTTAGCGACGTCGCCTAGGTCTCAGGAGAATACACTTAGCGTACTCACACCCTAGCTTGAGTGCCCACCACCACCGTACCCTTGTGTTGGCGGAGACAGATTTCACCAGAAACTCTAGAGGCGACTTTCCATGTCTCTACCTCTGGCATCTACCTTACAGTTCTCTTCCCCTAATTCTTCCTTCTAACCCCACCGGAGAAGCCCTCCCTTCAGTCCACCTCCATCCCTCTGGCTGCAGGGACTTAAGCCCCTTCCTCTTCCGTCACACCCTATCCCATCACCCCGTCGGAGGACTAGACTCTACTTCGGACGGGCAGGATGGAGTCTGGGGGAGACAAATGACGCTTGGAGATCCCTCTAGGTCGGCGGAACGAGTGCCCAGGAACTACAGCTCCCAGCACGCCCCGGGCCCCGGAACCCGCCTGCCGCCCGGTGCATTGTGGACGATGAGTCAGGGCTAGGGGGCGCCCTGACTCGTGCGTACGGGCGCCAGAGCTGGGTCAGCGCTCAAGGTACCAGTGCCCAGAGCGGTTCGGAGATGCAGGCGGCTCGGATGTCCTCGAGCGTGGGACGGCAGCTGCTGAGGCTGGGGGGCGTAAGGTCTGTGTATGACAAGAGGGACGGGGGACGGCAGGCCAGGGCACTGGGCTAGGACTGAACCCCCAACTCCCCACAGCTCGCGGCCCACGGCACTCCTGGGGCAGCCCCGGCCCGGCCCTGCCCGGCGGCCCTATGCCGGGGTCGCCGCTCAGGTAAGTCATGGCAACCTTGGCTAGGGGCTGTGGGAGCGGCGGTCCACTTCGGCGCCCTCCTCCCCGCCGCCGGCAGGGGTCCCCTCTTGGTGCCAGTCCCCTGCCCACGGTTCTGTCGCCAAAAGTAGAGGAAAGGGCAAGCCAGGGTGCCCTAGGGCGAAACTAGGGGAAAGGTCGCCGCATCTGCGCTGCCTCCAGGCGCGGCTCACGCCCTGTGCTTCCCTTGGCACAGCGTAAGTCCCTTCTCCCCGGCCTTGCTAACCTTCTTTTTCCCAGGCGGCTGTGGACAAGCCAGATTCCCACTCCTCTGATTCTTCGACCAGGGAAAAACTGGCCAAGACGGTAAGTAGCCCCGAGGCCAGGTGGACCTTAACCAGGGACAGACTCACCCCAACCATAGTCCTGAAACCCCCTCTCTCTGCCCAGGAATCTAAGTCTTTTGCTGTGGGGATGTTCAAAGGCCAGCTCACCACAGATCAGGTGTTCCCATACCCTTCTGGTAAGGGAAGGGATAGAGCTGGGTGGGGCCAGAGTGGTTTCTCCTGCCAGCCTGGCCTGACTGGCCTGTCCCCCACCCGCTACAGTGCTCAACGAAGAGCAGACACAGTTTCTTAAAGAGCTGGTGGGGCCTGTGTCCCGTTTCTTCGAGGTGAGGAATGACTCGGGCTTGGTCGCTGCTGGGGGTGGTTGGAGATGTTAAGCTCAGAAGGAGCGTGAATGTGGGATCCTGTGCCTTCCCCAGGAGGTGAACGATCCTGCCAAGAATGACACTCTGGAGGTGGTAGAGGAGACCACTTTACAGGGCCTCAAGGAGCTGGGGGCCTTTGGTTTGCAAGTGCCCAGTGAGCTGGGTGGTGTGGGCCTCTGCAACACCCAGGTGAGGGGCACCCTATCACCACATCCCAGTATCCCGTAGTCCAGCTTGGCAGATTCAGCTTCTTTGCCATCCCCAGGGCTAAAGTCTCTTCGAAGCACCTGCCCTGGGGGCCTGTGGGAGAGATGTCCAAAATGTATATGACCACCTCCTTTCCCAAACATCACGCAATTTATATGCAGTCCCCTGGAGCTAAGAGCCGTTGGCTTCACCCTGGTTCCCAAGTCCTTAGAAATCTCTAAGCTGGGGCCACCGAACAAGAGTATAGCAAGTCACCCTCCTACCAAGACCTAAGACTGATCAACATTCTCTGCTGTACCCTTTGCCCGACATCACTTCCTTCCCACACACGGGGGATGGTCCAGGTGCCCGCACTGCCCTGTTGCCCACACTCTCCTGTTGAGGTACGTCCCCCTGCAGCCAGTGACAGCCCCAGATTCCCGTTTCCCCTTCAGTACGCCCGCCTGGTGGAGATCGTGGGCATGCATGACCTTGGCGTGGGCATTACCCTGGGGGCCCATCAGAGCATCGGTTTCAAAGGCATCCTGCTCTTTGGCACGAAGGCCCAGAAAGAAAAATACCTCCCCAAACTGGCATCTGGTGAGGCAACCCTAGGAGACCGAGGGAGATTGGGGGGTATACTGGGCTTGGCACAGATTAGGCTAGTTGGTACTTACATTATCAAATGGCTGCGCATTTTGTTTGGGAGAAGATTCTGGGGAGGCATCAGAGTGTTGGTTGGGAAATGCAAAAGAAAACTAGACACTGGCTGGGTACAGTGGCTCGTGCCTGTAATCCCAGCACTTTGGGAGGCTGAGGCATGTCAGGACTTCGAGAGCAGCCTGGGCAACATGGTGAAACCCTGTCTCTACTAAAAATAAAAAAAATTAGCCGGCAATGGTGGTGGGCGCCTGTAATCCCAGCTACTCGGGAGGCTGAGGAAGGAGAATTGCTTGAACCTGGGAGGCAGAGGTTGCAGTGAGCTGAGATTTCGTCACTGCACTCCAGCCTGGGTGACAAGAGGGAAACTTCATCTCAAAAAAAAAAAAAAGAAAAAGAAAAAAGAAAAAAACTGGATACCGCCAGGTGTTAGGGAGAACTGCCTTGTGGAGGGATGGGGAAGTGGGTGGAGGGTACTCTGAAGCTCATCAGAACTTGGGGTAAAGGAGCTCTCTCCCCAACAGGGGAGACTTTGGCCGCTTTCTGTCTAACCGAGCCCTCAAGCGGGTCAGATGCAGCCTCCATCCGAACCTCTGCTGTGCCCAGCCCCTGTGGAAAATACTATACACTCAACGGAAGCAAGCTTTGGATCAGGCAATCTGCCTCCCATTTCCCCTCTTTGCCCAATCCCATGCCTCACTGCTCCCAGTCCTCCATGTCCTGAATGCCCCCTCATTCTTCCACAGTAATGGGGGCCTGGCAGACATCTTCACAGTCTTTGCCAAGACACCAGTTACCGATCCAGCCACGGGGGCTGTGAAGGAGAAGATCACCGCTTTTGTGGTGGAGAGGGGCTTCGGGGGCGTTACCCAGTGAGTGGATTTGGGGAGGAAGAGCTTAGGACTGAGGGGGCAGAACTTGGCACCAAAGCAGATGATTGTTGCAGGTCACACTGGGGATGTATGCAAAAGCCAAAGCAAGTGGACTGAATGTGACCTTTGGGACTAATATGTATGCAACTGAACTTAAGTTTTGGCTCCAGCAGCCAAGTCCAACACAGAATAGGACATAGCCAGGCCTTCTTAGTCCTCAGGGCCTTGGGGGGCATGTTGCCTATGGCTGCTGATAGTCTAGAAGCTGTAATTCCTTCCTGGTGCATAAGGAGTGAAGGGGTGGTTTTCCCTCAGTGACAACCTACTAAACACACCGCTGCTTTCCCACACTGCCCTGACACAGTGGGCCCCCTGAGAAGAAGATGGGCATCAAGGCTTCTAACACGGCAGAGGTGTTCTTTGATGGAGTACGGGTGCCCTCAGAGAATGTGCTGGGTGAGGTTGGGAGTGGCTTCAAGGTCGCCATGCATATCCTCAACAACGGAAGGTTTGGCATGGCTGCAGCCCTTGCAGGTACCATGAGAGGCATCATTGCCAAGGCGGTGAGTACCCTGCCTGAGTCCCTAGCTAGCCCCAACAGAAGTCTCACTGTCCCCTTGCCATGTGTCCCTGCATGCATTCCCTACACTAGAAACTCCTCCCCTACCAGCAGCCCCAGACTCGCTAGCTTAGGTCCCCATAACTTAGGTCTCCATCCTATGTAGACTGAACACTGGTTGTATCCAAAGCCCAGCCCCACTCTTAGGGAGACCGCAGAACCACACTGAACCACGACGCACGTACCCTCTTCCAGGTAGATCATGCCGCTAATCGTACCCAGTTTGGGGAGAAAATTCACAACTTTGGGCTGATCCAGGAGAAGCTGGCCCGGATGGTTATGCTGCAGTATGTAACTGAGGTGAGGGCTTCCCAAGCTGCTCTCCCTGGAGCCCGGTAGTTTTCTTCCCAGTTGGGTGGCTTTCTTCCCAGCCGGGTCAGACTACAACCCCCAGCAGCACCTGGGGCAGTGGGTCTCCAGCTTTACACCAATGCCCTAGGGGATGCGGGGAGGCATAGTCAGCTCAGCTTCTGCGGAAGGTGGAGAGCAATGATGTTCTGGTCAGATGCTGGCCAGCAGTAACTGAAGTTAATCCTACCCCATCCCTTATCTCCACCCCTTTTAAGAAAACAAATACCTGAAAGTGCCTTGAGAACTGACCCAGAAGAACAAATATTTGCCTGACCTGACGAGTTAGGTGACTGGGTCTACCAAGCTAGGTCACACCTGATCTTCAGGATTGGGTGATCAGGCCAAGTCTGACACAGCCGTTTTCCATTTTCCTTCCCATGTCCCAACCATGCAACCTCAGTCCATGGCTTACATGGTGAGTGCTAACATGGACCAGGGATCCACAGACTTCCAGATAGAGGCCGCCATCAGCAAAATCTTTGGCTCGGTGAGGTCCCAGGCATGCAGGGAGGGAGAGCCCAGTTTGGGAGCTTAGCTCCAAAACCAGTCCCATCTGTTCTCTGTCCCTAGGAGGCAGCCTGGAAGGTGACAGATGAGTGCATCCAAATCATGGGGGGTATGGGCTTCATGAAGGTACAGTTCCGTCTTCTGCAGAGCCTCCACTGGGCCAGGGGCGGGCAGGCACATCTTCGCAGGGGCGTATGATCTGTGTTGCCCTGTGGTAGGAACCTGGAGTAGAGCGTGTGCTCCGAGATCTTCGCATCTTCCGGATCTTTGAGGGGACAAATGACATTCTTCGGCTGTTTGTAGCTCTGCAGGGCTGTATGGTAAGAGGGAGAATTGGGTGGGGTAGAGGTGAGGAGGACACTGAGTCCTGACTACTGGACCCTCTTCCCCCATAGGACAAAGGAAAGGAGCTCTCTGGGCTTGGCAGTGCTCTAAAGAATCCCTTTGGGAATGCTGGCCTCCTGCTAGGAGAGGCAGGCAAACAGCTGAGGCGGTAGGCTTAGGGCCAGGGCAAGGGCCAGGGGAGGGCAGGGCGATGTATGGCAGCTAACCAGTCATTCTCCCTCTTCCTCTCAGGCGGGCAGGACTGGGCAGCGGCCTAAGTCTCAATGGAATCGTCCACCCAGAGTTGAGTCGGAGCGGTGAGCTGGTAAGTAGCCAGGGGTCTAGGAGAGCCTGCGTCAGGGGCTGCGGCCAACGGCCCCTGAGCCCTGCACCTCTCCCACCTCTCCCTCCTCTTCAGGCAGTGCAGGCTCTGGAGCAGTTTGCCGCTGTGGTGGAGGCAAAGCTGATAAAACACAGGAAGGGGATTGTCAGTGAGTGACCTCTGCCCTCCCACCCCTCCCACCCTTTCCTCTCCTTGAGACTAACACTCCCACCCCCACCCACCTACCCGATAGATGAACAATTTCTGCTGCAGCGGCTGGCAGACGGGGCCATCGACCTCTATGCCATGGTAGTGGTTCTCTCGAGGTGAGGAGGCAGGTAGGGAATGCCTGGGCTGAAGGGGGGCTAGGCCCGGATCCCAGCCGGCACAGATTTATTTTTGTCTCTTGCTTCCTGCCAGGGCCTCAAGATCCCTCAGTGAGGGCCACTCCACAGCCCAGCATGAGAAAATGCTCTGTGACACCTGGTGTATCGAGGTGAGACTCAGGACTGCCAAGCTCAGGTGAGGGGCTAGAGGTACAGGCCCAAACCCCTCCTTCCTCCCCACAGGCTGCAGCCCGGATCCGAGAGAGCATGGCCACTCTGCAGTCGGACCCCCAGCAGCAGGAGCTCTACCGCAACTTCAAAAGCATCTCCAAGGCCTTGGTGGAGCGGGGTGGTGTGGTCACCAGCAACCCAATTGGCTTCTGAATACTCTTGGCCAGGGCCTGGCCTGGTTATGTGCCTTCCCTCAAGCCAAAGCTGAAGCCCCTCTCCCGAGGGCCCTGGTTTGTCCAGGGGGTGGTCATAGTGTTCCCAAGACTGTGCCTGCTCTCCAGAGCACTTAACTGCCTCACAAATAATAAAATTTCTAACAAGTCATCCTTCGCTCCTGTGTGTCCATTCTTTCCCTCTGCTGCCTGCCTCCCTCCCAAAGAAAGGAGCCAGAGGTGTGGGGAGTTTGCCTCTATTGCTTTATTTGGTGTCTTATACAAGTGACTAAAATAAATAGCGTAACAAAGGCAGCTACACGGCCCAAATCTCCCAGCTTCCTCGGGCTGCTGTCTAGGGGCCTAACCCCAGGGTACCACTGACCACCCCCAACCCCGCACAGGACAGGGCTGTGGGTAACTGGAGGAGGAGGTCACATTCTGGGGTTAGAACAAGGGGCCCAACAGATGGGGATGCTTTATACAAAAGAGGAAATGCCTATTAAAAAAATTAGTCCCAAAAGTGTAAGAAACTCTATTTTAACCCCCAAAAAGGCTTATAAAAAAACAAAGCTAAAAATAATCAAAGGTCCCTTGTTTACCCCTGAGGGAAGGGGGAGGAACCAGGCACTGCTGGTGAGAGTCACAGTGGCCACGACCTCCTGTCTGGCAGCAGCCGGCAGGCTGAGCCCAGGCACTGTGAGAGCAAGCACATGATGGCCGGGACACCCAGTCACACACCAGTAGCACCAGGCCCAGCCTGGCCCACCGCGGGCTACATAACATCCACAAAGAACTCACTGGGATTGCCCATGGCCATGTGGAAGCTTTGGCGGCTGGCTGTCAGTTCTGGGGGCACAGAGCCCAGGTCTCTGACTGGAGGGGCCCCCGGAGGCTGCACTGCTGGAGGGACTGGGGGTGGGGGTGGGGGCATCATGACCACCATCATGGGGTTGTAGGGGAGGGCCATGCCAGGGGGTGGTCCATAGGGATGGAGCCCCGGGTGGGCTCGGAGATTAGGGGCACCCCCAGTTGAGCCTCTGGAGGGAGGAGGGCCCCCATCACCAGTCCCACTTGGTTCCCCACCCCGCCGAAGGCTGCCCCCTCGGCTAGAGGGCTCAGACTCACTGCCACTGCCGGACTTGGACTCGGGGGCCCGCTCCTCAGGCCTCCCCGTGCGCCCTGCCCCCCCATCACTTCGTGTCGACCCACTGCTCCGGCTGCCTGTGGAGGGAGGGGAGGGGCAACTGAGTCCTCATCCAGGCTCCTCCCTGGCTCCCCTCTGATCCGCCCTCAGACCTGGCGTATTGGGTATCTGGGGGTGACTTACCCTCACTGTGCTGGCTGCTGGCACTGCCCCCACCATAGGTATAAGACGAAAGCTCATGGTAGGGTGGGGGCTGTGGGCTGTAGGGGTGTGGGGCGGGGTACTGGTAGGAGAAAGTGGGCAGCAGGGGCCAGGGCGTGGCCCCAGGCAGAGGGGCCAGGGTGTCCTGGTCTGAAGCCCCACTGGAGCCATCGTTGTCATTGAGAGACAGGTTAACTAGGTCTGGAAAGCAAAAGAAGAGAGTAAGAAATCACTGCTTCAAAGAGGCTAGGGCCCTAAGACACTGAATGAGAGGAACTGGGAACAGTTCTCCCAGACCCACCCAAGATTGGGCTCAAAACAGGTTCACAAGGGCCTCTGACAGGAAACTCCCAACTACTTCTGCCATGAGGGAAGGGGCACAACCAGGGCCACCACTAGCCCATGCCTCTACGGGACACAGAAAGAGGTGCACCTTCCCCTGGTGGACAGTCCTGCACCTGGCGTGGTTAGTCCCGCAGCGCATGGGTGGACGTCAGCCCCCATCCTCGGCCAGTACAGAACCTAGTTCGGGACACATGCTGCTCAACCATCCATGGTGGCCCTGGCTGCGGTTTCTGGGCTAGGTCTAGGGTTGGAGAGGCAGAACAAGGCAGGCAGAGCCACACTGCCAGAGTCAGGGCAGGGGGACTCACAGCTCTCACAGCCACCACTGAGGTCTCCGAAGACGTAATAGCACTGCTCAGAGAAGGTGATCTTATTGACGGTGTGTCGGATGAGGCCAGCTTTGAGTAGCCCACTGGCGTATTTTCGGGCCTCCCGCCGCTCTGGAAAGCCCTCCACATGATGGTAGAGCCAGTCAACCACATCCGAGCCTGGGGGCACCCACAGTGGAAAAAGGCCTCAGTTTCTCCTTCCAACTCCTGCTCTCACCTCTGTCTGTGCTGTTCCCAGCTTCGGTCACCTCCTCCTCCCCTTCTCCAGCCACCTGCCCAGGACCCAGCCATACCCAGAAAAGCATTAGGGATGGTGATCTTGAGCCACATGCGGTCCCGGACTTCCAGCCCAGACTCTGGAGCTGCCATGGCCTTAGTGACCGATGCCATGTCTGTGTGGATGGAGAGACCCCGGCCCTCACAGCCTGGCAGAGGAGACAATGGGGCATCAAGAGGCAGGGTCACTCCCACAAGGGCCATGGGTCATACCACTTCGGGGCAGCCCTCTGGCAGGAGGGTGAAATGAGGTTGGCTGGTGGCTCACCATCAGGCAAAGAGGATCCCGATGTAATGGTGCTCATGGAGGAGGAGCCTGGGTAGGCTGGGAAGGTGCCAGTCAGAGCCGCAGAGTGGGACACCCAGGCAGCAGGGTCAATTGGCTGGATGGGCTCATCTGGGACAAAGATGGTACCAAAATGACCCCTTCTCAGTCCCCAAAAGCCAGCCCAGTCCCTCCCTGACTCAGCCTCCTGTTCCACCTCTGCCTGGACCCTCCTCCACCCATTCCTCACGACCAGAGGCCAGCCCCAGCCTTCTGGGCCGCCCCCACCACCAACTTCAGGCCCTCCCTGAGTGTCACTCACTTCGGGGGAGAGTGAAGTAGGCCTGAGGAGAGGGATCCCAGCACTTGGCCACAGTCAGCACGATGGGGCTATGGGGAAGAGAAGGCCAGTCAAGGGCACAGGGGAAGAACAGGCCTGGGGTGGAGGGGCTGAAGCAAGGATGAATTAAGAGACACAAAGATGGGGAGAAGCCAGCATGTCTCAGCTGGGATAGGGAAGGTAAGGGTGGAAGGTACCACAATGAGGATGACTCATCAACATGGAAACTCTTAAAAACATATTGCCAAGTGAAACGAGAGAGTACACGCTGTACAATTCCATTCACTGAAAGTCCAAAAACAGGTAAAACAAAACCGTGCTGTTCAAGGATACATGTAAGGGTGGTTACTATGGAGGGAGGCAAAGCTTTTCTTTGTCGTGGTAATGACCCAGGAAGTCAGCAGAGTGACTACCCCTGGGGGGTGAGGCATTGCAGAGCAGAAAAGGGCGTCTGTGGAGGGGGATCTAGGGTGTCAGCAATCTCTATTTGATGGTCTAGGTGGCGGTGACATGAGTATTCACTCTAGTATTATTTGCTACATCACGAATTTGTTTCATGTACATTGAGTGTTATGTCTTACCCCCACTTTTTTTTTCCAAAACAGAGTCTTGCTCTGTTGCCCATGCTAAAGTGCAGTGGCATGATCTCAGGTAACGGCAACCTCTGCCCCCACCCCAGAGTCCAAGCAATTCTTCTGTCTCATTCCCCACTAGCTGGGACTACAGGGGAGCACCACTACACCCAGCTAATATATATATATTTTTTTTTGAGATGGAGTTTTCGCTCCTGTTGCCCAGGCTGGAGTACAATGGTGCAATCTTGGCTCACCGAAACCTCCGCCTCCCAGGTTCAAGCGATTCTCCTGCTTCAACCTCCCGAGTAGCTGGGATTACAGGCATGTGCCACCACACCCAACTAATTTTATATTTTTTAGAAGAGACAGGGTTTCTTTATGTTGGTCAGGTTGGTCTCGAACTCCTGACCTCAGGTGACCCGCCCACCTTGGCCTTCCAAAGTGCTGGGATTACAGGTGCGAGCCACTGCACCTGGCCATTTTTCTATTTTTAATGGAGTTGGGGTTTCTCCATGTTGGCCAGGCTGGTCTTAAACTCCTGACCTCAGGTGATCCACCCACCTCAGCCTCCCAAAGTACTGGGATTGCAGGGGTTAGCTCCTGGGCCCGCCTGTCTTATCACTTATTAAAATTGCAAAACAAAAACTTAAGGGGGGGAAAAAAAAAAAGACTGAGGACCTGCAGCCTGCTCAGCAACTCACCCAGGCTTGTGCACGATGTCCCTCAGCACCCGCACGGCATCATCATTGCTCATGTTCTCAAAGTTCATGTCATTCACCTGGAAGCAAGGGGAAGGGGGTCAGAGGCCGGGTGGCAGAGGCTGAGGGCCCCCACGCAGGGCAGCTCAATGGCCCTGCCCCAGCATACCTGCAGAAGCATGTCCCCTGGCTCAATGCGCCCGTCGGCCGCCACGGCCCCACCCTTCATGATGGAACCTATGTAGATGCCTCCATCTCCCCGCTCATTGCTTTGGCCCACAATGGAGATGCCCAGGAAGTTGTATTTCTCTGTGGAGAGAGGCCGTGTGAGGGGAAGAGGCCCTAGTTGCAAGCCCCAGAGACCAGGCCCTCCCCACAGGCTTTCCCCGTACCCATGTTCAGTGTGACTGTGATGATATTCAGGGACATTGTAGAATCCGTGACACTGCTGAAGGATGAGGTCTGTGATGGGAAAAGAAGGAGCTAGAGTGCTCTTCAACAACCCAGGCTACACCCTGGGGCTCTGCTGGTGTCCTGGCACCACCCAAACCAAGGCCCATGCCCCACCTTCTCCCAGCACCAGTATTCCCATGGGGACCCCCTCACCCTCTCCAGGCGGGGTGGCCGCTGTTTCCTCCGCCGCCGGTGGCGCTTCAGGAGGCGAGAGGCACTGCTTTGCTCCGTGGAGCTGCTGAACCTGTCAGGAGATTGGGAGGAGAACAAACATAAGCCAAAGTGGTCATGGGGCCAAGAGAAAGAACAAGAGGACTGACCAGAGGAGGAAAGCCAGGGCTGGGCACACTGGGGAGAGCTGCAGAGCCATACCTGCTCATGGTATCCTCCTCATCCGAGTCCCCCAGGCTGGTACTCTCCAGCTCGCTGGTCATGAGGGTAGAGGAGCTCTCATAACCAGCCAGGTGGCGCTCCAGCCTTGAGGGGCCACCGGTCCTGTGGCCCCCAGCTGCATATGGATAGGAAGTTCAGGAACCAAGCTTCCCCCTGCCCACCCCACCAAGACTGGGGTCTGGCCCAGCCCTTCCCCGTCCCCAGGCCTGCCCCTCACCGCCATGCTCACTGCTGTCTCTCCTTCGAGGCCGCTCCCGCCTCAGTGACACTACTGACTCGGTTTCTGTCTCAGGCTCCAGATTCTCGTGGCTGCTGGACACATTAGGGCTGGACGGGCAGAGATGGTTTCCAACCCACAACAGGAGATCAGGTCTCTGGATCCCAGGCACCCCCTACCAAAAGGCCTGGGTTCCCTCCTCTTCTCCCTCCCCTGCAGTCAAGGATCCGAAGGACTCACTGGAATGATGGAGGCCTCGAGTCCCCAATGCCACTGGTCCTCTCAGGTGGCAAAGGCGGTAAAGGTGGGGCTGGAGGCGCCAGTTCTGTCCGAGGCTCATGGGCTGGAGGAACCGTCTCGGGCTGGGGGTTATCTGAGGACACCAGCTAGAAGGGTGCAAACGATAAACAGTGGCTCACCTGGGAGTGGGGGTGGAACAGATGGCAGTAAGTCAAAGAATTAGAAAGGGTCTCAGAGAGCTGAAGAAGAGCAAAAAAACCTAGCAAGGATTAGAGACTCCAAAAGGAGAAAGCTGAGGGCCTCTCGATGGCTCTCCAAACAGACAGGAGGTAAAGAACTAGGGCCAGCCAGGTGCCATGGCTCACATCTATAATCCCAGGACTTTGGGAGACTGACGTGGGTGGATCACAAGGTCAGGAGTTCAAGACCAGCCTGACCAAAATAGTGTAACCTGTTTCTACTAAAGATACAAAAAATTAGCTGGGCCTGGTGGTAGACACCTGTAATCCCAGCTAATCAGGAAGCTGAGGCAGGGAACTGCTTGTACTCGGAAGGCGGAGGTTGCAGTGAGCTGAGACTGCACCACTGTACTCCAGCCTGGGCGATCTAGCAAGACCCCATCTCAAAAAAAAGAAAAAAAAAAATCAAAAAAAAAAAAAAAAGAGGCAGGGCCACTAACACCTGGCCTGGGGCAGGGCTACAGAAAAGACTGAGGCTTGGAGGAGCCTGGCAATGCTGAGGGAACCTGGCCCTAGGCGTCACAAACTCTTACCCAGGATACCACCCTTCCGTTGAAGCAGGGGAGGCGGGCGTTGTCATCTGAAATTTCTTCCTTCACCACCCTGCCAAGAAACAGTGCAGAGGTCGGTGAGCTGGACCAGCCATCCCCACCACCACCTCCACTCAAAGTTTCTTCCAATCTTCACCTGGCTCCAGGATATTGACTTTCTCCTTCCTTGTTCAGGTCTTCTCTTACATGGAAATAACTCACTCTGACACCTAAGAAATCTCCAAATTCAATCTCCTTTCCTTATTTCTCCTCTCCCTAATGCACCCTCAGGGGCACAGTGCTGCTCCAAAAGACCTCCTTGAGTCTGATTCAAACCTCTCAATGCAATTTCAAAGGCAATCCCCCATGCTGATACAGCTGCCTAAGACATCTACCCAACTTAGAAGCCTAGCTAGTAGCCTCCTCTCAAGCCCATCCTGTTCCTTACAAATCTTCCAACAAGGCCAGGCACGGTGGCTCATGCCTGTAATCCAGCTCTTTGGGAGGCTGAGGCTGGTCATCTGAGGTCAGGAGTTCAAGACCACCCTGGCCAACATGGAGAAACCCCATCTCTACTAAAATACAAAAATTAGACGGGTATGATGGCAGGTGCCTATAAACCCAGCTACTTGGAAGGCAGATATGGGAAAATCGCTTGAACCCGGTAGATGGTGGTTGCAGTGAGCTAAGATTGCACCACTGCACTACAGCCTGGGCAGCTGAGACTCGTTTCAAAAAAAAAAAAAACCCAGGCTGGGTGCAGTGGCTCACACCTGTAATCTCAGCACTTTGGGAGGCTGATGCAAGCAGATCACAAGGTCAGGAGTTTGAGATCAGCCTGGCCAACACAGTGAAACCCCGTCTTTACTAAAAATATAAAAATTAACTGGGCATGGTAGCACACGCCTACCTCGGCTGCTCAGGAGCCTAAGGCAGGAGAATCACTTGAATCTAGGAGGCAGAAGCTGCAGGGAACCAAGATCACGCCATTGCACTCCAGCCTGGGCAATAAGAGTGAAACTCCATCTCAGGAAAAAAAAAAAAACCCCACTGGGCATGGTGGCTCACACCTGTAATCCCAACACTTTGGGAGGCCGAGGCAGGAGGATCGTGAAGGTCTGAAGATAAAGACCATCCTGACTAACACGGTGAAACCCCATCTCTACTAAAAATACAAAAATTAGCCAGGTGTGGTGGCATGTGCCTGTAATCCCAGCT